>NW_028125863.1:0-377543 GCF_965194825.1 Balaenoptera physalus
AAAAGAAAAAAATGACATGCCTAAAGCTGAGTATAAGGAATTATTAGCCACATGCAAATTCAAATTCAAAAAGGTTTCAGGTAACACCAGTCATGACCATCATCAAAAAGTCTACAAACTATAAATACTGAAGGGGTTTTAGAGGAATGTGTACCTTCTAGCTGCTGGTGGGATGTAAAGAAGTAATACCACTAATGCAAACTGAATGGAGCTGCTTGAAAAGGTAAAAATTGAGTTACCACACGATGCGGCAGGGCACCTTTTGGGCCTATAACCTAAGACCACCAGAATCGGAAAGACAGAGGCAGGCAAATGTGCACTGCAACAATACTGAAATAGCCAAGACATGGAAGCAAAAAAAAAGGTCCATAAACAGATGAATGGACAAAGAAGAAGTGGGATACGTACCAAATGGAATAGTAGCCTCGGGAAAAAAATGAACAATGCCGTTTTCAGGACTACAGTTGAGCCTAGAAATAATCATATAAGGTTAAGTAAGTCAAAAGGGTATGACAAATATCCTATGACATCATTTATACATGTTATCCTAAGATTGCTACCAATGAACATATTTCAACAGAAAAAGACACTCACAGACTTATCAAATAAACTAATGGCTAGCCAAAATGAAAGGTGGGAGGATGGGTAAATTAGGACTATGGGGTTAAAATACATATACTAATGTATGTTAAATGTATATAAACATATAACATATGAAATATATAAATTATATAATCACCAATACCTTTTAAATATACATTCTGTAATCACATACATGCTAACAGGTTCGAAGATGAACAGACATATGTATGAATCATTGAGCAGATTCTGTACAGCCAGAAAACCACAACACTCTAATCAAATTTACTCCGATAAGAAATAGAAATTAAATTTAAAAAACAAACATGAGTTAGGAGACATAAACTTCTGGGGGCTTGTCCCAGCACATTGCACTCTAATTTACAAGCTCGGAACACTACCTCCAGGAAGACTGTGTTGTCCTAGTAACAAGACTTGAGAACGTAATAATGCTGCCGCCTTGTGGCTGCTTCCCACAACAGTAGCTTTAAACCCAGTGCCAATGGTTGCTTATATAGTCACAAGGACTGCAGGGCTGTAAAAGACACAGGCCCTCAAAAAATGCCCTGGGGTATGGAATTGGCAAGAAAATTCAACACATGAGAAATTTTCAAGAAGTCAATAAGAGGAGGGAAGTTGTAGTCACTCTTTAAAAAAAAAGGAAAAGAAAAAAAGGACATGCCTAAAGCTCAGCATAAGGAATTATTAGCCACATGCGTATCCAACCTCCAAAAAGGTTTCAGCTCACACCAGTCATGACCATCAGCGAAAAGTCTACAAACTATAAATGCTGAAGGGGTTTTAGAGAACTGTGTACCTTCTAGCTGCTGGTGGGATGTAAAGTGGTAACAGCAGTAACGCAAACTGAATCGAGCTGCTTGAAAAGGTAAACATTGCGCTACCATATGATGCGGCAGGGCACATTTTGGGCCTATAACCTAAGACAACTGGATTCGGAAAGACAGAGGCAGGGAAATGTGCACTGCAACAATATTGAAATAGCCAAGACATGGAAGCAAAAAAAGGTCCATAAACAGATGAATGGACAAAGACGAAATGGTACACGTACCAAATGGAATAGAAGCCTCTGGAAAAAAATGAACAATGCCGTTTTCAGGACTAGAGTTGAGCCTAGAAATAATCATATAAGGTTAAGTAAGTCAAAAGGGTATGACAAATATCCTATGATATCATTTATACATGTTATCCTAAGATTGCTACCAATGAACATATTTCCACAGAAAAAGACACTCACAGACTTATCATATAAACTAATGGTTAGCCAAAATGAAAGGTGGGAGGATGGGTAAATTAGGACTATGGGGTTAACATACATATACTAATGTAAGTTAAATGTATATAAACATATAACATATAAACTATATAAATAATATAATCACCAATACCTTCAAAATATATATTCTGTGATCACATACATGGTAACAGGATCCGAGGATGAACAGACATATGTATGAATCATTGAGCAGATTCTGTACAGCCAGACAATCAAAACACTCTAATCAAATTTACTCCGATAAGAAATAGAAATTAAATTTAAAAAAAAAACATAAGTTAGGAGACATAAACTTCTGGGGGCTTGTCCCAGCATATTGCACTCTAATTTACAAGCTCAGAACACTACCCCCAGGAAGACTCTGTTCTCCTAGTAACAAGACTTGAGAACGCAATAATGCTGCCGCCTTGTGGCTGCTTCCCACAACAGCACTTTAAACCCAGTGCCAATGATTGCTTATATAGTCACAAGGACTGCAGGTCTGTAAATGACACAAGCCCTCAAAATATGCCCTGGGGTAGGGAATTGGCAAGAACATTCAACACATGAGAAATTTCCAAGAAGTCAATAAGAGGAGGGAAGTTGTACTCACTCTTTAAAAAAAAAAGGAAAAGAAAAAAAAGGACATGCCTAAAGCTTAGTATAAGGAATTATTAGCCACATACAAATTCAAATTCAAAAAGGTTTCAGCTCACACCAGTCATTACCATCAGCAAAATGTCTACAAACTATAAATGCTGAAGGGGTTTTAGAGATCTGTGTACCTTCTAGCTGCTGGTGGGATGTAAAGTGGAAACAGCACTAACGCAAACTGAATCGAGCTGCTTGAAAAGGTAAAAATTGAGCTACCAAATGATGGGGCAGGGCACCTTTTGGGCCTATAACCTAAGACCACCAAAATTGGAAAGACAGAGGCAGGCAAATATGCACTGCAAGAATACTGAAATAGCCAAGATATGGAAGCAAAAAAAAGGTCCATAAACAGATGAATGGACAAAGAAGAAGTGGTATACGTACCAAATGGAATAGAAGCCTCTGGAAAAAAATGAACAATGCCGTTTTCAGGACTACAGTTGAGCCTAGAAATAATCATATAAGCTTAAGTAAGTCAAAAGGGTATGACAAATATCCTATGATATCATTAATACATGTTATCCTAAGATTGCTACCAATGAACATATTTCCACAGAAAAAGACACTCACAGACTTATCAAATAAACTAATGGTTAGCCAAAATGAAAGGTGGGAGGATGGGTAAATTAGGACAATGGGGTTAAAATACATATACTAATGTATGTTAAATGTATATAAACATATAATATATAAACTATATAAATAATATAATCACCAATACCTTTAAAATATACATTCTGTAATCACATACATGCTAACAGGTTCCGAAGATGAACAGATATATGTATGAATCATTGAACAGATTCTGTACAGCCAGACAATCAAAACACTCTAATCAAATTTACTCCGATAAAAAATACAAATTAAATTTTAAAAACAAACATAAGTAAGGAGACATAAACTTCTGGGGGCTTGTCCCAGCACATTGCACTCTAATTTAAAAGCTCGGAACACTACCTCCAGGAAGACTCTGTTGTCCTAGTAACAAGACTTGAGAACGTAATAATGCTGCCGCCTTGTGGCTGTCTCCAAAAACAGCACCTTTAAACCCAGTGCCAAAGGTTGCTTATATAGTCACAAGGACTGCACGGTTGTAAATGACACAGGCACTCAAAAAATGCCCTGGGGTAGGGAATAGGCAAGAAAATTCAACACATAAGAAACTTTTCAAGAAATCAATAAGAGGAGGGAAGTTGTACTCACTCATTTTAAAAAAAAGGAAAAGAAAAAATAGGACATGCCTAAAGCTCAGCATAAGGAATTATTAGCCACATGCGTATCCAACCTCCAAAAAGGTTTCAGCTCACACCAGTCATGACCATCAGCAAAAAGTCTACAAACTATAAATGCTGAAGGGGTTTTAGAGAAGTGTGTACCTTCTAGCTGCTGGTGGGATATAAAGTCGTAACAGCACTAATGCAAACTGAATCGAGCTGCTTGAAAACGTAAAAATTGAGCTACCATATGATGCGGCAGGGCACCTTTTGGGCCTATAACCTAAGACCACCAGAATCGGAAAGACAGAGGCAGGCAAATGTGCACTGCAACAATACTGAAATAGCAAAGACATGGAAGCAAAAAAAAAGGTCCATAAACAGATGAATGGACAAAGACGAAGTGGGATACGTACCAAATGGAATAGTAGCCTCGGGAAAAAAATGAACAATGCCGTTTTCAGGACTACAGTTGAGCCTAGAAATAATCATATAAGGTTAAGTAAGTCAAAAGGGTATGACAAATATCCTATGACATCATTTATACATGTTATCCTAAGATTGCTACCAATGAACATATTTCCACAGAAAAAGACACTCACAGACTTATCAAATAAACTAATGGCTAGCCAAAATGAAAGGTGGGAGGATGGGTAAATTAGGACAATGGGGTTAAAATACATATACTAATATATGTTAAATGTATATAAACATATAACATATGAAATATATAAATAATATAATCACCAATACCTTTAAAATATACATTCTGTAATCACATACATGCTAACAGGTTCGAAGATGAACAGACATATGTATGAATCATTGAGCAGATTCTGTACAGCCAGAAAACCACAACACTCTAATCAAATTTACTCCGATAAGAAACAGAAATTAAATTTAAAAAACAAACATAAGTTAGGAGACATAAACTTCTGGGGGCTTGTCCCAGCACATTGCACTCTAATTTACAAGCTCGGAACACTACCTCCAGGAAGACTGTGTTGTCCTAGTAACAAGACTTGAGAACGTAATAATGCTGCCGCCTTGTGGCTGCTTCCCTCAACAGTAGCTTTAAACCCAGTGCCAATGGTTGCTTATATAGTCACAAGGACTGCAGGGCTGTAAAAGACACAGGCCCTCAAAAAATGCCCTGGGGTATGGAATTGGCAAGAAAATTCAACACATGAGAAATTTTCAAGAAGTCAATAAGAGGAGGGAAGTTGTACTCACTCTTTAAAAAAAAAGGAAAAGAAAAAAAAAGGACATGCCTAAAGCTCAGTATAAGGAATTATTAGCCACATGCAAATTCAAATTCAAAAAGGTTTCAGGTGACACCAGTCATGACCATCAGCAAAAAGTCTACAAACTATAAATGCTGAAGGGGTTTTAGAGAATTGTGTACATTCTAGCTGCTGGTGGGATGTAAAGTGGTAACAGCACTAACGCATACTGAATGGAGCTGCTTGAAAAGGTAAAAATTGAGTTACCATATGATGCGGCAGGGCACCTTTTGGGCCTATAACCTAAGACCACCAAAATCGGAAATACAGAGGCAGGCAAATGTGCACTGCAACAATACTGAAATACCCAAGACATGGAAGCAAAAAATGGTCCATAAACAGGTGAATGGACAAAGAAGAAGTGGTATATGGACAGAATGGAAGAGTAGCCTCGGGAAAAAAATGAACAATGCCGTTTTCAGAACTACAGTTGAGACTAGAAATAGTCATATAAGGGTAAGTTAGTCAAAAGGGTATGACAAATATCCTATGATATCATTTATACATGTTATCCTAAGATTGCTACCAATGAACATATTTCCACAGAAAAAGACACTCACAGACTTATCAAATAAACTAATGGTTAGCCAAAATGAAAGGTGGGAGGATGGGTAAATTAGGACTATGGGGTTAACATACATATACTAATGTATGTTAAATGTATATAAACATATAACATATGAACTATATAAAATATATAATCACCAAACCTTTAAAATATACATTCTGTAATCACATACATGATAACAGGTTCCGAAGATGAACAGATATATGTATGAATCATTGAGCAGATTCTGTACAGCCAGACAATCAAAACACTCTAATCAAATTTACTCCGATAAGAAATAGAAATTAAATTTAAAAAGCAAACATAAGTTAGGAGACATAAACTTCTGGGGGCTTGTCCCAGCACATTCCACTCTAATTTACAACCTTGGAAAACTACCTCCAGGAAGACTCTGTTGCCCTAGTAACAAGAGTTGAGAACGTAATAATGCTGCCGCCTTGTGGCTGTTTCCCACAACAGCAGCTTTAAACCCAGTGCCAAAGGTGGCTTAATAGTCACAAGGACTGAAGGGCTCTAAATGACACCTGCCTTCAAAAAATGCCCTGGGGTAGGGAATAGGCAAAAAAATTCAACACATGAGAAACTTTTCAAGAAGTCAATAAGAGGAGGGAAGTTGTACTCACTCTTTAAAACAAAAGGGAAAGAAAAAAATGACATGCCTAAAGCTCAGTATAAGGAATTATTAGCCACATGCAAATTCAAATTCAAAAAGGTTTCAGGTAACACCAGTCATGACCATCATCAAAAAGTCTACAAACTATAAATGCTGAAGGGGTTTTAGAGGAATGTGTACCTTCTAGCTGCTGGTGGGATGTAAAGAAGTAATACCACTAATGCAAACTGAATGGAGCTGCTTGAAAAGGTAAAAATTGAGTTACCATACGATGCGGCAGGGCACCTTTTGGGCCTATAACCTAAGACCACCAGAATCGGAAAGACAGAGGCAGGCAAATGTGCACTGCAACAATACTGAAATAGCCAAGACATGGAAGCAAAAAAAGGTCCATAAACAGATGCATGGACAAAGACGAAATGGTATACGTACCAAATGGAATAGTAGCCTCTGGAAAAAAATGAACAATGCTGTTTTCAGGACTAGAGTTGAGCCTAGAAATAATCATATAAGGTTAAGTAAGTCAAAAGGGTATGACAAATATCCTATGATATCATTTATACATGTTATCCTAAGATTGCTACCAATGAACATATTTCCACAGAAAAAGACACTCACAGACTTATCATATAAACTAATGGTTAGCCAAAATGAAAGGTGGGAGGATGGGTAAATTAGGACTATGGGGTTAACATACATATACTAATGTATGTTAAATGTATATAAACATATAACATATAAATGATATGAATTATATATTCACCAATACCTTCAAAATATACATTCTGTAATCACATACATGGTAACAGGATCCGAAGATGAACAGACATATGTATGAATCATTGAGCAGATTCTGTACAGCCAGACAATCAAAACACTCTAATCAAATTTACTCCGATAAGAAATAGAAATTAAATTTAAAAAACAAACATAAGTTAGGAGACATAAACTTTTGGGGGCTTGTCCCAGCACATTGCACTCTAATTTACAAGCTCGGAACACTACCTCCAGGAAGACTGTGTTGTCCTAGTAACAAGACTTGAGAACGTAATAATGCTGCCGCCTTGTGGCTGCTTCCCACAACAGTAGCTTTAAACCCAGTGCCAATGGTTGCTTATATAGTCACAAGGACTGCAGGGCTGTAAAAGACACAGGCCCTCAAAAAATGCCCTGGGGTAGGGAATTGGCAAGAAAATTCAACACATGAGAAATTTTCAAGAAGTCAATAAGAGTACGGAAGTTGTACTCACTCTTTAAAAAAAAAGGAAAAGAAAAAAAGGACATGCCTAAAGCTCAGCATAAGGAATTATTAGCCACATGCGTATCCAACCTCCAAAAAGGTTTCAGCTCACACCAGTCATGACCATCAGCAAAAAGTCTACAAACTATAAATGCTGAAGGGGTTTTAGAGAAGTGTGTACCTTCTAGCTGCTGGTGGGATATAAAGTCGTAACAGCACTAATGCAAACTGAATCGAGCTGCTTGAAAACGTAAAAATTGAGCTACCATATGATGCGGCAGGGCACCTTTTGGGCCTATAACCTAAGACCACCAGAATCGGAAAGACAGAGGCAGGCAAATGTGCACTGCAACAATACTGAAATAGCCAAGATATGGAAGCAAAAAAAAGGTCCATAAACAGATGAATGGACAAAGAAGAAGTGGTATACGGACAGAATGGAATAGTAGCCTCGGGAGAAAAATGAACAATGCTGTTTTCAGGACTACAGTTGAGCCTAGAAAAAATCATATAAGGTTAAGTAAGTCAAAAGGGTATGACAAATATCCTATGATATCATTTATACAAGTTTTCTTAAGATTGCTACCAATGAACATATTTCCACAGAAAAAGACACTCACAGACTTATCAAATAAACTAATGGTTAGCCAAAATGAAAGGTGGGGGGATGGGTAAGTTAGGACTATGGGGTTAACATACATATACTAATGTAAGTTAAATGTATATAAACATATAACATATAAACGATATGAATTATATAATCACCAATACCTTCAAAATATATATTCTGTGATCACATACATGGTAACAGGATCCGAAGATGAACAGACATATGTATGAATCATTGAGCAGATTCTGTACAGCCAGACAATCAAAACACTCTAATCAAATTTACTCCGATAAGAAATAGAAATTAAATTTAAAAAAAAAACATAAGTTAGGAGACATAAACTTCTGGGGGCTTGTCCCAGCACATTGCACTCTAATTTAAAAGCTCGGAACACTACCTCCAGGAAGACTCTGTTCTCCTAGTAACAAGACTTGAGAACGCAATAATGCTGCCGCCTTGTGGCTGCTTCCCACAACAGCACTTTAAACCCAGTGCCAATGATTGCTTATATAGTCACAAGGACTGCAGGGCTGTAAATGACACAAGCCCTCAAAATATGCCCTGGGGTAGGGAATTGGCAAGAACATTCAACACATGAGAAATTTCCAAGAAGTCAATAAGAGGAGGGAAGTTGTACTCACTCTTTAAAAAAAAAAGGAAAAGAAAAAAAAGGACATGCCTAAAGCTTAGTATAAGGAATTATGAGCCACATACAAATTCAAATTCAAAAAGGTTTCAGCTCACACCAGTCATTACCATCAGCAAAATGTCTACAAACTATAAATGCTGAAGGGGTTTTAGAGATCTGTGTACCTTCTAGCTGCTGGTGGGATGTAAAGTGGAAACAGCACTAACGCAAACTGAATCGAGCTGCTTGAAAAGGTAAAAATTGAGCTACCAAATGATGGGGCAGGGCACCTTTTGGGCCTATAACCTAAGACCACCAAAATTGGAAAGACAGAGGCAGGCAAATATGCACTGCAACAATACTGAAATAGCCAAGATATGGAAGCAAAAAAAAGGTCCATAAACAGATGAATGGACAAAGAAGAAGTGGTATACGGACAGAATGGAATAGTAGCCTCGGGAGAAAAATGAACAATGCTGTTTTCAGGACTACAGTTGAGCCTAGAAAAAATCATATAAGGTTAAGTAAGTCAAAAGGGTATGACAAATATCCTATGATATCATTTATACAAGTTTTCTTAAGATTGCTACCAATGAACATATTTCCACAGAAAAAGACACTCACAGACTTATCAAATAAACTAATGGTTAGTCAAAATGAAAGGTGGGGGGATGGGTAATTTAGGACTATGGGGTTAACATACATATACTAATGTAAGTTAAATGTATATAAACATATAACATATAAACGATATGAATTATATAATCACCAATACCTTCAAAATATATATTCTGTGATCACATACATGGTAACAGGATCCGAAGATGAACAGACATATGTATGAATCATTGAACAGATTCTGTACAGCCAGACAATCAAAACACTCTAATCAAATTTACTCCGATAAAAAATACAAATTAAATTTAAAAAACAAACATAAGTAAGGAGACATAAACTTCTGGGGGCTTGTCCCTGCACATTGCACTCTAATTTAAAAGCTCGGAACACTACCTCCAGGAAGACTCTGTTGTCCTAGTAACAAGACTTGAGAACGCAATAATGCTGCCGCCTTGTGGCTGCTTCCCACAACAGCACTTTAAACCCAGTGCCAATGATTGCTTATATAGTCACAAGGACTGCAGGGCTGTAAATGACACAAGCCCTCAAAATATGCCCTGGGGTAGGGAATTGGCAAGAACATTCAACACATGAGAAATTTCCAAGAAGTCAATAAGAGTACGGAAGTTGTACTCACTCTTTAAAAAAAAAAGGAAAAGAAAAAAAGGACATGCCTAAAGCTCAGTATAAGGAATTATTAGCCACATGCAAATTCAAATTCAAAAAGGTTTCAGCTCACTCCAGTCATGACCATCAGCAAAAAGTCTACAAACCATAAATGCTGAAGGGGTTTTAGAGAAGTGTGTACCTTCTAGCTGCTGGTGGGATGTAAAGTGGTAACAGCAGTAACGCAAACTGAATCGAGCTGCTTGAAAAGGTAAAAATTGAGTTACCATATGGTGCGGCAGGGCACCTTTTGGGCCTATAACCTAAGACCACCAGATTCGGAAAGAGAGAGGCAGGCAAATGTGCATTGCAACAATATTGAAATAGCCAAGACATGGAAGCAAAAAAAAAGGTCCATAAACAGATGAATGGACAAAGACGAAGTGGGATACGTACCAAATGGAATAGTAGCCTCGGGAAAAAAATGAACAATGCCGTTTTCAGGACTACAGTTGAGCCTAGAAATAATCATATAAGGTTAAGTAAGTCAAAAGGGTATGACAAATATCCTATGACATCTTTTATACATGTTATCCTAAGATTGCTACCAATGAACATATTTCCACAGAAAAAGACACTCACAGACTTATCAAATAAACTAATGGCTAGCCAAAATGAAAGGTGGGAGGATGGGTAAATTAGGACTATGGGGTTAAAATACATATACTAATGTATGTTAAATGTATATAAACATATAACATATGAAATATATAAATTATATAATCACCAATACCTTTTAAATATACATTCTGTAATCACATACATGCTAACAGGTTCGAAGATGAACAGACATATGTATGAATCATTGAGCAGATTCTGTACAGCCAGAAAACCACAACACTCTAATCAAATTTACTCCGATAAGAAATAGAAATTAAATTTAAAAAACAAACATAAGTTAGGAGACATAAACTTCTGGGGGCTTGTCCCAGCACATTGCACTCTAATTTACAAGCTCGGAACACTACCTCCAGGAAGACTGTGTTGTCCTAGTAACAAGACTTGAGAACGTAATAATGCTGCCGCCTTGTGGCTGCTTCCCACAACAGTAGCTTTAAACCCAGTGCCAATGGTTGCTTATATAGTCACAAGGACTGCAGGGCTGTAAAAGACACAGGCCCTCAAAAAATGCCCTGGGGTATGGAATTGGCAAGAAAATTCAACATATGAGAAATTTTCAAGAAGTCAATAAGAGGAGGGAAGTTGTAGTCACTCTTTAAAAAAAAAGGAAAAGAAAAAAAGGACATGCCTAAAGCTCAGCATAAGGAATTATTAGCCACATGCGTATCCAACCTCCAAAAAGGTTTCAGCTCACACCAGTCATGACCATCAGCAAAAAGTCTACAAACTATAAATGCTGAAGGGGTTTTAGAGAACTGTGTACCTTCTAGCTGCTGGTGGGATGTAAAGTGGTAACAGCAGTAACGCAAACTGAATCGAGCTGCTTGAAAAGGTAAACATTGAGCTACCATATGATGCGGCAGGGCACATTTTGGGCCTATAACCTAAGACAACTGGATTCGGAAAGACAGAGGCAGGCAAATGTGCACTGCAACAATATTGAAATAGCCAAGACATGGAAGCAAAAAAAAGGTCCATAAACAGATGAATGGACAAAGACGAAATGGTACACGTACCAAATGGAATAGTAGCCTCTGGAAAAAAATGAACAATGCCGTTTTCAGGACTAGAGTTGAGCCTAGAAATAATCATATAAGGTTAAGTAAGTCAAAAGGGTATGACAAATATCCTATGATATCATTAATACATGTTATCCTAAGATTGCTACCAATGAACATATTTCCACAGAAAAAGACACTCACAGACTTATCAAATAAACTAATGGTTAGCCAAAATGAAAGGTGGGAGGATGGGTAAATTAGGACAATGGGGTTAACATACATATACTAATGTATGTTAAATGTATATAAACATATAATATATAAACTATATAAATAATATAATCACCAATACCTTTAAAATATACATTCTGTAATCACATACATGCTAACAGGTTCCGAAGATGAACAGATATATGTATGAATCATTGAGCAGATTCTGTACAGTCAAACAATAAAAACACTCTAATCAAATTTACTCCGATAAGAAATAGAAATTAAATTTAAAAAGCAAACATAAGTTAGGAGACATAAACTTCTGGGGACTTCTCCCAGAACATTCCACTCTAATTTACAACCTTGGAAAACTACCTCCAGGAAGACTCTGTTGCCCTAGTAACAAGAGTTGAGAACGTAATAATGCTGCCGCCTTGTGGCTGTTTCCCACAACAGCAGCTTTAAACCCAGTGCCAATGGTTGCTTAATAGTCACAAGGACTGCAGGGCTCTAAATGACACCTGCCCTCAAAAAATGCCCTGGGCAAGGGAATAGGCAAGAAAATTCAACACATGAGAAACTTTTCAAGAAGTCAATAAGAGGAGGGAAGTTGTACTCACTCTTTAAAAAAAAAAGGAAAAGAAAAAATAGGACATGCCTAAAGCTCAGTATAAGGAATTATTACTAACATGCAATTTCAAATTCAAAAAGGTTTCAGCTGACACCAGTCATGACCATCAGGAAAAAGTCTACAAACTATAAATGGTGAAGGGGTTGTAGAGAACTGTGTACCTTCTAGCTGCTGGGGGGATGTAAAGTGGTAACAGCAGTAACGCAACCTGAATCGAGCTGCTTGAAAACGTAAAAATTGAGCAACCATATGATGCGGCAGGGCACCTTTTGGGCCTATAACCTAAGACCACCAGATTCGGAAAGACAGAGGCAGGCAAATGTGCCCTGCAGCAATACTGAAATAGCCAAGACATGGAAGCAAAAAAAAGGTCCATAAACAGATGAATGGACAAAGACGAAGTGGTATACGTACCACATGGAATAGTAGCCTCGGAAAAAAAATGAACATTGCCGTTTCCAGGACTACAGTTGAGACTAGAAATAATTATATAAGGTTAAGTAAGTCAAAAGGGTATGACAAATATCCTACGATATCATTTATAAAAGTTATCCTAAGATTGCTACCCATGAACATATTTCCACAGAAAAAGACACTCACAGACTAATCAAATAAACTAATGGTTAGCCAAAATGAAAGGTGGGAGAATAGGTAAATTAGGACTATGGGGTTAACATACATATACTAATGTATGTTAAATGTATATAAACATATCACATATAAACTATATGCATTATATCATCACCAATAGCTTTAAAATATACATTCTGTAATCACGTACATGGTAGCAGGATCCGAAGATGAACAGACATATGTATGAATCATTGAGCAGATTCTGTACAGCCAGACAATCAAAACACTCTAATCAAATTGACTCTGATAAGAAATAGAAATTAAATTTAAAAAGCAAACATAAGTTAGGAGACATAAACTTCTGGGGGCTTGTCCCAGCACATTCCACTCTAATTTACAACCTTGGAAAACTACCTCCAGGAAGACTCTGTTGCCCTAGTAACAAGAGTTGAGAACGTAATAATGCTGCCACCTTGTGGCTGTTTCCCACAACAGCAGCTTTAAACCCAGTGCCAAAGGTTGCTTAATAGTCACAAGGACTGCAGGGCTCTAAATGACACCGGCCCTCAAAGAATGCCCTGGAGTAGGGAATAGGCAAAAAAATTCAACACATGAGTAACTTTTCAAGAAGTCAATAAGAGGAGGGAAGTTGCACTCACTCTTTAAAAAAAAGGAAAAGAAAAAAAAGGACATGCCTAAAGCTCAGTATAAGGAATTATTAGCCACATGCAAATTCAAATTCAAAAAGGTTTCAGGTGACACCAGTCATGACCATCATCAAAAAGTCTACAAACTATAAATGCTGAAGGGGTTTTAGAGAATTGTGTACATTCTAGCTGCTGGTGGGATGTAAAGTGGTAACAGCACTAACGCATACTGAATGGAGCTGCTTGAAAAGGTAAAAATTGAGTTACCATATGATGCGGCAGGGCACCTTTTGGGCCTATAACCTAAGACCACCAAAATCGGAAATACAGAGGCAGGCAAATGTGCACTGCAACAATACTGAAATACCCAAGACATGGAAGCAAAAAATGGTCCATAAACAGGTGAATGGACAAAGAAGAAGTGGTATATGGACAGAATGGAAGAGTAGCCTCGGGAAAAAAATGAACAATGCCGTTTTCAGAACTACAGTTGAGACTAGAAATAGTCATATAAGGTTAAGTAAGTCAAAAGGGTGTGACAAATATCCTATGAAATCATTTATACATGTTTTCCTAAGATTACTACCAATGAACATATTTCCACAGAAAAAGACAGTCACAGACTTATCAAAAATACTAACGGTTAGCCAAAATGAAAGGTGGGAGGATGGGTAAATTAGGACTATGGGGTTAACATACATATACTAATGTAAGTTAAATGTATATAAACATATAACATATAAATGATATGAATTATATAATCACCAATCCCTTCAAAATATACATTCTGTAATCACATACATGGTAACAGGATCCGCAGATGAACAGACATATGTATGAATCATTGAGCAGATTCTGTACAGCCAGACAATCAAAACACTCTAATCAAATTTACTCCGATGAAAAGTAGAAGTTAAATTTAAAAAACAAACATAAGTAAGGAGACATAAACTTCTGGGGGCTTGTCCCAGCACATTCCACTCTAATTTACAACCTCGGAACACTACCTCCAGGAAGACTCTGCTTCCCTATTAACAAGAGTTGAGAACCTAATAATGCTGCTGCCTTGTGGCTATTTCCCACAACAGCAGCTTTAAACCCAGTGCAAATGGTTGCTTATATTGTCACAAGGACTGCAGGGCTGTAAATGATACAGGCCCTCAAAAAATGCCTTGGGGTAGGGAATAGGCAAGAAAATTCAACACATGAGAAATTTTTCAAGAAGTCAATAAGAGGAGGGAGGTTGTACTCACTCTCTAAAAAAGAAAGGAAAAGAAAAAAAACGGCATGCCTAAAGCTCAGTAAAGGAAATTATTAGGCACATGCAAATTCAAATTCAATAAGGTTTCAGCTCACACCAGTCATGACCATCAGCAAAAAATCTACAAACTATAAATGCTGAACGGGTTTTAGAGAACTGTGTACCTTCTAGGTTCCGGTGGGATGTAAACTGGTAAGAGCACTAACGAAAACTGAAAGCAGCTACTTGAAAAGGTAAAAATTGAGTTACCGTATGATGCGGCAGGGCACCTTTTGGGCCTATAATATAAGACCACCAAAATCGGAAAGACAGATGCAGGCAAATATGCACTGCAACAATATTGAAATAGCCAAGACATGGAAGCAAAAAAAAGGTCCATAAACAGATGAATGGACAAAGACGAAGTGGTATACGTACCAAATGGAATAGTAGCCTCGGGAAAAAAATGAACAATGCCGTTTTCATGACTACAGTTGAGCCTAGAAATAATCATATAAGGGTAAGTTAGTCAAAAGGGTATGACAAATATCCTATGATATCATTTATACATGTTATCCTAAGATTGCTACCAATGAACATATTTCCACAAAAAAAGACACTCACAGACTTATCAAATAAACTAATGGTTAGCCAAAATGAAAGGTGGGAGGATGGGTAAATTAGGACTATGGGGTTAACATACATATACTAATGTATGTTAAATGTATATAAACATATAACATATGAACTATATAAAATATATAATCACCAAACCTTTAAAATATACATTCTGTAATCACATACATGATAACAGGTTCCGAAGATGAACAGATATATGTATGAATCATTGAGCAGATTCTGTACAGCCAATCAAAACACTCTAATCAAATTTACTCCGATAAGAAATAGAAATTAAATTTAAAAAGCAAACATAAGTTAGGAGACATAAACTTCTGGGGGCTTGTCACAGCACATCCCACTCTAATTTACAACCTTGGAAAACTACCTCCAGGAAGACTCTGTTGCCCTAGTAAGAAGAGTTGAGAATGTAATAATGCTGCCGCCTTGTGGCTGTTTCCCACAACAGCAGCTTTAAACCCAGTGCCAAAGGTTGCTTAATAGTCACAAGGACTGAAGGGCTCTAAATGACACCTGCCTTCAAAAAATGCCCTGGGGTAGGGAATAGGCAAAAAAATTCAACACATGAGAAACTTTTCAAGAAGTCAATAAGAGGAGGGAAGTTGTACTCACTCTTTAAAACAAAAGGAAAAGAAAAAAATGACATGCCTAAAGCTCAGTATAAGGAATTATTAGCCACATGCAAATTCAAATTCAAAAAGGTTTCAGGTAACACCAGTCATGACCATCATCAAAAAGTCTACAAACTATAAATGCTGAAGGGGTTTTAGAGGAATGTGTACCTTCTAGCTGCTGGTGGGATGTAAAGAAGTAATACCACTAATGCAAACTGAATGGAGCTGCTTGAAAAGGTAAAAATTGAGTTACCATACGATGCGGCAGGGCACCTTTTGGGCCTATAACCTAAGACCACCAGAATCGGAAAGACAGAGGCAGGCAAATGTGCACTGCAACAATACTGAAATAGCCAAGACATGGAAGCAAAAAAAGGTCCATAAACAGATGAATGAACAAAGACGAAATGGTATACGTACCAAATGGAATAGTAGCCTCTGGAAAAAAATGAACAATGCTGTTTTCAGGACTAGAGTTGAGCCTAGAAATAATCATATAAGGTTAAGTAAGTCAAAAGGGTATGACAAATATCCTATGATATCATTTATACATGTTATCCTAAGATTGCTACCAATGAACATATTTCCACAGAAAAAGACACTCACAGACTTATCATATAAACTAATGGTTAGCCAATATAAAAGGTGGGAGGATGGGTAAATTAGGACTATGGGGTTAACATACATATACTAATGTATGTTAAATGTATATAAACATATCACATATAAACTATATGCATTATATCATCACCAATAGCTTTAAAATATACATTCTGTAATCACGTACATGGTAGCAGGATCCGAAGATGAACAGACATATGTATGAATCATTGAGCAGATTCTGTACAGCCAGACAATCAAAACACTCTAATCAAATTGACTCTGATAAGAAATAGAAATTAAATTTAAAAAGCAAACATAAGTTAGGAGACATAAACTTCTGGGGGCTTGTCCCAGCACATTCCACTCTAATTTACAACCTTGGAAAACTACCTCCAGGAAGACTCTGTTGCCCTAGTAACAAGAGTTGAGAACGTAATAATGCTGCCACCTTGTGGCTGTTTCCCACAACAGCAGCTTTAAACCCAGTGCCAAAGGTTGCTTAATAGTCACAAGGACTGCAGGGCTCTAAATGACACCGGCCCTCAAAGAATGCCCTGGAGTAGGGAATAGGCAAAAAAATTCAACACATGAGTAACTTTTCAAGAAGTCAATAAGAGGAGGGAAGTTGCACTCACTCTTTAAAAAAAAGGAAAAGAAAAAAAAGGACATGCCTAAAGCTCAGTATAAGGAATTATTAGCCACATGCAAATTCAAATTCAAAAAGGTTTCAGGTGACACCAGTCATGACCATCATCAAAAAGTCTACAAACTATAAATGCTGAAGGGGTTTTAGAGAATTGTGTACATTCTAGCTGCTGGTGGGATGTAAAGTGGTAACAGCACTAACGCATACTGAATGGAGCTGCTTGAAAAGGTAAAAATTGAGTTACCATATGATGCGGCAGGGCACCTTTTGGGCCTATAACCTAAGACCACCAAAATCGGAAATACAGAGGCAGGCAAATGTGCACTGCAACAATACTGAAATACCCAAGACATGGAAGCAAAAAATGGTCCATAAACAGGTGAATGGACAAAGAAGAAGTGGTATATGGACAGAATGGAAGAGTAGCCTCGGGAAAAAAATGAACAATGCCGTTTTCAGAACTACAGTTGAGACTAGAAATAGTCATATAAGGTTAAGTAAGTCAAAAGGGTGTGACAAATATCCTATGAAATCATTTATACATGTTTTCCTAAGATTACTACCAATGAACATATTTCCACAGAAAAAGACAGTCACAGACTTATCAAAAATACTAACGGTTAGCCAAAATGAAAGGTGGGAGGATGGGTAAATTAGGACTATGGGGTTAACATACATATACTAATGTAAGTTAAATGTATATAAACATATAACATATAAATGATATGAATTATATAATCACCAATCCCTTCAAAATATACATTCTGTAATCACATACATGGTAACAGGATCCGCAGATGAACAGACATATGTATGAATCATTGAGCAGATTCTGTACAGCCAGACAATCAAAACACTCTAATCAAATTTACTCCGATGAAAAGTAGAAGTTAAATTTAAAAAACAAACATAAGTAAGGAGACATAAACTTCTGGGGGCTTGTCCCAGCACATTCCACTCTAATTTACAACCTCGGAACACTACCTCCAGGAAGACTCTGCTTCCCTATTAACAAGAGTTGAGAACCTAATAATGCTGCTGCCTTGTGGCTATTTCCCACAACAGCAGCTTTAAACCCAGTGCAAATGGTTGCTTATATTGTCACAAGGACTGCAGGGCTGTAAATGATACAGGCCCTCAAAAAATGCCTTGGGGTAGGGAATAGGCAAGAAAATTCAACACATGAGAAATTTTTCAAGAAGTCAATAAGAGGAGGGAGGTTGTACTCACTCTCTAAAAAAGAAAGGAAAAGAAAAAAAACGGCATGCCTAAAGCTCAGTAAAGGAAATTATTAGGCACATGCAAATTCAAATTCAATAAGGTTTCAGCTCACACCAGTCATGACCATCAGCAAAAAATCTACAAACTATAAATGCTGAACGGGTTTTAGAGAACTGTGTACCTTCTAGGTTCCGGTGGGATGTAAACTGGTAAGAGCACTAACGAAAACTGAAAGCAGCTACTTGAAAAGGTAAAAATTGAGTTACCGTATGATGCGGCAGGGCACCTTTTGGGCCTATAATATAAGACCACCAAAATCGGAAAGACAGATGCAGGCAAATATGCACTGCAACAATATTGAAATAGCCAAGACATGGAAGCAAAAAAAAGGTCCATAAACAGATGAATGGACAAAGACGAAGTGGTATACATACCAAATGGAATAGTAGCCTCGGGAAAAAAATGAACAATGCCGTTTTCATGACTACAGTTGAGCCTAGAAATAATCATATAAGGGTAAGTTAGTCAAAAGGGTATGACAAATATCCTATGATATCATTTATACATGTTATCCTAAGATTGCTACCAATGAACATATTTCCACAAAAAAAGACACTCACAGACTTATCAAATAAACTAATGGTTAGCCAAAATGAAAGGTGGGAGGATGGGTAAATTAGGACTATGGGGTTAACATACATATACTAATGTATGTTAAATGTATATAAACATATAACATATGAACTATATAAAATATATAATCACCAAACCTTTAAAATATACATTCTGTAATCACATACATGATAACAGGTTCCGAAGATGAACAGATATATGTATGAATCATTGAGCAGATTCTGTACAGCCAATCAAAACACTCTAATCAAATTTACTCCGATAAGAAATAGAAATTAAATTTAAAAAGCAAACATAAGTTAGGAGACATAAACTTCTGGGGGCTTGTCACAGCACATCCCACTCTAATTTACAACCTTGGAAAACTACCTCCAGGAAGACTCTGTTGCCCTAGTAAGAAGAGTTGAGAATGTAATAATGCTGCCGCCTTGTGGCTGTTTCCCACAACAGCAGCTTTAAACCCAGTGCCAAAGGTTGCTTAATAGTCACAAGGACTGAAGGGCTCTAAATGACACCTGCCTTCAAAAAATGCCCTGGGGTAGGGAATAGGCAAAAAAATTCAACACATGAGAAACTTTTCAAGAAGTCAATAAGAGGAGGGAAGTTGTACTCACTCTTTAAAACAAAAGGAAAAGAAAAAAATGACATGCCTAAAGCTCAGTATAAGGAATTATTAGCCACATGCAAATTCAAATTCAAAAAGGTTTCAGGTAACACCAGTCATGACCATCATCAAAAAGTCTACAAACTATAAATGCTGAAGGGGTTTTAGAGGAATGTGTACCTTCTAGCTGCTGGTGGGATGTAAAGAAGTAATACCACTAATGCAAACTGAATGGAGCTGCTTGAAAAGGTAAAAATTGAGTTACCATACGATGCGGCAGGGCACCTTTTGGGCCTATAACCTAAGACCACCAGAATCGGAAAGACAGAGGCAGGCAAATGTGCACTGCAACAATACTGAAATAGCCAAGACATGGAAGCAAAAAAAGGTCCATAAACAGATGAATGAACAAAGACGAAATGGTATACGTACCAAATGGAATAGTAGCCTCTGGAAAAAAATGAACAATGCTGTTTTCAGGACTAGAGTTGAGCCTAGAAATAATCATATAAGGTTAAGTAAGTCAAAAGGGTATGACAAATATCCTATGATATCATTTATACATGTTATCCTAAGATTGCTACCAATGAACATATTTCCACAGAAAAAGACACTCACAGACTTATCATATAAACTAATGGTTAGCCAATATAAAAGGTGGGAGGATGGGTAAATTAGGACTATGGGGTTAACATACATATACTAATGTATGTTAAATGTATATAAACATATAACATATAAATGATATGAATTATATATTCACCAATACCTTCAAAATATACATTCTGTAATCACATACATGGTAACAGGATCCGAAGATGAACAGACATATGTATGAATCATTGAGCAGATTCTGTACAGCCAGACAATCAAAACACTCTAATCAAATTTACTCTGATAAGAAATAGAAATAAAATTTAAAAAACAAACATAAGTTAGGAGACATAAACTTTTGGGGGCTTGTCCCAGCACATTGCACTCTAATTTACAAGCTCGGAACACTACCTCCAGGAAGACTGTGTTGTCCTAGTAACAAGACTTGAGAACGTAATAATGCTGCCGCCTTGTGGCTGCTTCCCACAACAGTAGCTTTAAACCCAGTGCCAATGGTTGCTTATATAGTCACAAGGACTGCAGGGCTGTAAAAGACACAGGCCCTCAAAAAATGCCCTAGGGTAGGGAATTGGCAAGAAAATTCAACACATGAGAAATTTTGAAAAGTCAATAAGAGTACGGAAGTTGAACTCACTCTTTAAAAAAAAAGGAAAAGAAAAAAAGGACATGCCTAAAGCTCAGCATAAGGAATTATTAGCCACATGCGTATCCAACCTCCAAAAAGGTTTCAGCTCACACCAGTCATGACCATCAGCAAAAAGTCTACAAACTATAAATGCTGAAGGGGTTTTAGAGAAGTGTGTACCTTCTAGCTGCTGGTGGGATATAAAGTCGTAACAGCACTAATGCAAACTGAATCGAGCTGCTTGAAAACGTAAAAATTGAGCTACCATATGATGCGGCAGGGCACCTTTTGGGCCTATAACCTAAGACCACCAGAATCGGAAAGACAGAGGCAGGCAAATGTGCACTGCAACAATACTGAAATAGCCAAGACATGGAAGCAAAAAAAGGTCCATAAACAGATGCATGGACAAAGACGAAATGGTATACGTACCAAATGGAATAGTAGCCTCTGGAAAAAAATGAACAATGCTGTTTTCAGGACTAGAGTTGAGCCTAGAAATAATCATATAAGGTTAAGTAAGACAAAAGGGTATTACAAATATCCTATGATATTATTTATACAAGTTTTCCTAAGATTGCTACCAATGAACATATTTCCACAGAAAAAGACACTCACAGACTTATCAAATAAACTAATGGTTAGCCAAAATGAAAGGTGGGAGGATGGGTAAATTAGGACTATGGGGTTAACATACATATACTAATGTATGTTAAATGTATATAAACATATAACATATGAACTATATAAAATATATAATCACCAAACCTTTAAAATATACATTCTGTAATCACATACATGATAACAGGTTCCGAAGATGAACAGATATATGTATGAATCATTGAGCAGATTCTGTACAGCCAATCAAAACACTCTAATCAAATTTACTCCGATAAGAAATAGAAATTAAATTTAAAAAGCAAACATAAGTTAGGAGACATAAACTTCTGGGGGCTTGTCACAGCACATTCCACTCTAATTTACAACCTTGGAAAACTACCTCCAGGAAGACTCTGTTGCCCTAGTAAGAAGAGTTGAGAATGTAATAATGCTGCCGCCTTGTGGCTGTTTCCCACAACAGCAGCTTTAAACCCAGTGCCAAAGGTTGCTTAATAGTCACAAGGACTGAAGGGCTCTAAATGACACCTGCCTTCAAAAAATGCCCTGGGGTAGGGAATAGGCAAAAAAATTCAACACATGAGAAACTTTTCAAGAAGTCAATAAGAGGAGGGAAGTTGTACTCACTCTTTAAAACAAAAGGAAAAGAAAAAAATGACATGCCTAAAGCTCAGTATAAGGAATTATTAGCCACATGCAAATTCAAATTCAAAAAGGTTTCAGGTAACACCAGTCATGACCATCATCAAAAAGTCTACAAACTATAAATGCTGAAGGGGTTTTAGAGGAATGTGTACCTTCTAGCTGCTGGTGGGATGTAAAGAAGTAATACCACTAATGCAAACTGAATGGAGCTGCTTGAAAAGGTAAAAATTGAGTTACCATACGATGCGGCAGGGCACCTTTTGGGCCTATAACCTAAGACCACCAGAATCGGAAAGACAGAGGCAGGCAAATGTGCACTGCAACAATACTGAAATAGCCAAGACATGGAAGCAAAAAAAGGTCCATAAACAGATGAATGAACAAAGACGAAATGGTATACGTACCAAATGGAATAGTAGCCTCTGGAAAAAAATGAACAATGCTGTTTTCAGGACTAGAGTTGAGCCTAGAAATAATCATATAAGGTTAAGTAAGTCAAAAGGGTATGACAAATATCCTATGATATCATTTATACATGTTATCCTAAGATTGCTACCAATGAACATATTTCCACAGAAAAAGACACTCACAGACTTATCATATAAACTAATGGTTAGCCAATATAAAAGGTGGGAGGATGGGTAAATTAGGACTATGGGGTTAACATACATATACTAATGTATGTTAAATGTATATAAACATATAACATATAAATGATATGAATTATATATTCACCAATACCTTCAAAATATACATTCTGTAATCACATACATGGTAACAGGATCCGAAGATGAACAGACATATGTATGAATCATTGAGCAGATTCTGTACAGCCAGACAATCAAAACACTCTAATCAAATTTACTCTGATAAGAAATAGAAATAAAATTTAAAAAACAAACATAAGTTAGGAGACATAAACTTTTGGGGGCTTGTCCCAGCACATTGCACTCTAATTTACAAGCTCGGAACACTACCTCCAGGAAGACTGTGTTGTCCTAGTAACAAGACTTGAGAACGTAATAATGCTGCCGCCTTGTGGCTGCTTCCCACAACAGTAGCTTTAAACCCAGTGCCAATGGTTGCTTATATAGTCACAAGGACTGCAGGGCTGTAAAAGACACAGGCCCTCAAAAAATGCCCTAGGGTAGGGAATTGGCAAGAAAATTCAACACATGAGAAATTTTGAAAAGTCAATAAGAGTACGGAAGTTGAACTCACTCTTTAAAAAAAAAGGAAAAGAAAAAAAGGACATGCCTAAAGCTCAGCATAAGGAATTATTAGCCACATGCGTATCCAACCTCCAAAAAGGTTTCAGCTCACACCAGTCATGACCATCAGCAAAAAGTTTACAAACTATAAATGCTGAAGGGGTTTTAGAGAAGTGTGTACCTTCTAGCTGCTGGTGGGATATAAAGTCGTAACAGCACTAATGCAAACTGAATCGAGCTGCTTGAAAACGTAAAAATTGAGCTACCATATGATGCGGCAGGGCACCTTTTGGGCCTATAACCTAAGACCACCAGAATCGGAAAGACAGAGGCAGGCAAATGTGCACTGCAACAATACTGAAATAGCCAAGACATGGAAGCAAAAAAAGGTCCATAAACAGATGCATGGACAAAGACGAAATGGTATACGTACCAAATGGAATAGTAGCCTCTGGAAAAAAATGAACAATGCTGTTTTCAGGACTAGAGTTGAGCCTAGAAATAATCATATAAGGTTAAGTAAGACAAAAGGGTATTACAAATATCCTATGATATTATTTATACAAGTTTTCCTAAGATTGCTACCAATGAACATATTTCCACAGAAAAAGACACTCACAGACTTATCAAATAAACTAATGGTTAGCCAAAATGAAAGGTGGGAGGATGGGTAAATTAGGACTATGGGGTTAACATACATATACTAATGTAAGTTAAATGTATATAAACATATAACATATAAATGATATGAATTATATATTCACCAATACCTTCAAAATATACATTCTGTAATCACATACATGGTAACAGGATCCGAAGATGAACAGACATATGTGTGAATCATTGAGCAGATTCTGTACAGCCAGACAATCAAAACACTCTAATCAAATTTACTCCGATAAGAAAGACAAATTAAATTTAAAAAACAAACATAAGTAAGGAGACATAAACTTCTGGAGGCTTGTCCCAGCACATTGCACTCTAATTTAAAAGCTCGGAACACTACCTCCAGGAAGACTCTGTTGTCCTAGTAACAAGACTTGAGAACGTAATAATGCTGCCGCCTTGTGGCTGTCTCCCAAAACAGCAGCTTTAAACCCATTGACAATGGTTGCTTATATAGTCACAAGGACTGCAGGGCTGTAAATGACACAGGCCCTCAAAAATTGCCCTGGGGTAGGGAATAGGCAAGAAAATCCAACACATGAGAAATTTTTCAAGAAGTCAATAAGAGGAGGGGAGTTGTACTCACTCTTTAAAAAAAAAAAGGAAAAGAAAAAAAAGGACATGCCTAAAGCTTAGTATAAGGAATTATTAGCCACATACAAATTCAAATTCAAAAAGGTTTCAGCTCACACCAGTCATTACCATCAGCAAAATGTCTACAAAGTATAAATGCTGAAGGGATTTTAGAGATCTGTGTACCTTCTAGCTGCTGGTGGGATGTAAAGTGGAAACAGCACTAACGCAAACTGAATCGAGCTGCTTGAAAAGGTAAAAATTGAGCTACCAAATGATGCGGCAGGGCACCTTTTGGGCCTATAAACTAAGACCACCAAAATTGGAAAGACAGAGGCAGGCAAATATGCACTGCAACAATACTGAAATAGCCAAGATATGGAAGCAAAAAAAAGGTCCATAAACAGATGAATGGACAAAGAAGAAGTGGTATACGGACAGAATGGAATAGTAGCCTCGGTAGAAAAATGAACAAAGCTGTTTTCAGGACTACAGTTGAGCCTAGAAAAAATCATATAAGGTTAAGTAAGTCAAAAGGGTATGACAAATATCCTATGATATCATTTATACAAGTTTTCTTAAGATTGCTACCAATGAACATATTTCCACAGAAAAAGACACTCACAGACTTATCAAATAAACTAATGGTTAGCCAAAATGAAAGGTGGGGGGATGGGTAAGTTAGGACTATGGGGTTAACATACATATACTAATGTAAGTTAAATGTATATAAACATATAACATATAAACGATATGAATTATATAATCACCAATACGTTCAAAATATATATTCTGTGATCACATACATGGTAACAGGATCCGAAGATGAACAGACATATGTATGAATCATTGAGCAGATTCTGTACAGCCAGACAATCAAAACACTCTAATCAAATTTACTCCGATAAGAAATAGAAATTAAATTTAAAAAAAAAACATAAGTTAGGAGACATAAACTTCTGGGGGCTTGTCCCACCATATTGCACTCTAATTTACAAGCTCAGAACACTACCTCCAGGAAGACTCTGTTCTCCTAGTAACAAGACTTGAGAACGCAATAATGCTGCCGCCTTGCGGCTGCTTCCCACAACAGCACTTTAAACCCAGTGCCAATGATTGCTTATATAGTCACAAGGACTGCAGGGCTGTAAATGACACAAGCCCTCAAAATATGCCATGAGGTAAGGAATTGGCAAGAACATTCAACACATGAGAAATTTCCAAGAAGTCAATAAGAGGAGGGAAGTTGTACTCACTCTTTAAAAAAAAAAGGAAAAGAAAAAAAAGGACATGCCTAAAGCTTAGTATAAGGAATTATTAGCCACATACAAATTCAAATTCAAAAAGGTTTCAGCTCACACCAGTCATTACCATCAGCAAAATGTCTACAAACTATAAATGCTGAAGGGGTTTTAGAGATCTGTGTACCTTCTAGCTGCTGGTGGGATGTAAAGTGGAAACAGCACTAACGCAAACTGAATCGAGCTGCTTGAAAAGGTAAAAATTGAGCTACCAAATGATGCGGCAGGGCACCTTTTAGGCCTATAACCTAAGACAACCAAAATTGGAAAGACAGAGGCAGGCAAATATGCACTGCAACAATACTGAAATAGCCAAGATATGGAAGCAAAAAAAAGGTCCATAAACAGATGAATGGACAAAGAAGAAGTGGTATACGGACAGAATGGAATAGTAGCCTCGGGAGAAAAATGAACAATGCTGTTTTCAGGACTACAGATGAGCCTAGAAAAAATCATATAAGGTTAAGTAAGTCAAAAGGGTATGACAAATATCCTATGATATCATTTATACAAGTTTTCTTAAGATTGCTACCAATGAACATATTTCCACAGAACAAGACACTGACAGACTTATCAAATAAACTAATGGTTAGCCAAAATGAAAGGTGGGGGGATGGGTAAGTTAGGACTATGGGGTTAACATACATATACTAATGTAAGTTAAATGTATATAAACATATAACATATAAACGAAATGAATTATATAATCACCAATACCTTCAAAATATATATTCTGTAATCACATACTTGATAACAGGTTCCGAAGATGAACAGATATATGTATGAATCATTGAGCAGATTCTGTACAGCCAATCAAAACACTCTAATCAAATTTACTCCGATAAGAAATAGAAATTAAATTTAAAAAGCAAACATAAGTTAGGAGACATAAACTTCTGGGGGCTTGTCCCAGCACATTCCACTCTAATTTACAACCTTGGAAAACTACCTCCAGGAAGACTCTGTTGCCCTAGTAACAAGAGTTGAGAACGTAATAATGCTGCCGCCTTGTGGCTGTTTCCCACAACAGCAGCTTTAAACCCAGTGCCAAAGGTTGCTTAATAGTCACAAGGACTGAAGGGCTCTAAATGACACCTGCCTTCAAAAAATGCCCTGGGGTAGGAAATAGGCAAAAAAATTCAACACATGAGAAACTTTTCAAGAAGTCAATAAGAGGAGGGAAGTTGTACTCACTCTTTAAAACAAAAGGAAAAGAAAAAAATGACATGCCTAAAGCTCAGTATAAGGAATTATTAGCCACATGCAAATTCAAATTCAAAAAGGTTTCAGGTAACACCACTCATGACCATCATCAAAAAGTCTACAAACTATAAATGCTGAAGGGGTTTTAGGGGAATGTGTACCTTCTAGCTGCTGGTGGGATGTAAAGAAGTAATACCACTAATGCAAACTGAATGGAGCTGCTTGAAAAGGTAAAAATTGAGTTACCATACGATGCGGCAGGGCACCTTTTGGGCCTATAACCTAAGACCACCAGAATCGGAAAGACAGAGGCAGGCAAATGTGCACTGCAACAATACTGAAATAGCCAAGACATGGAAGCAAAAAAAAGGTCCATAAACAGATGAAAGGACAAAGACGAAATGGTATACGTACCAAATGGAATAGTAGCCTCTGGAAAAAAATGAACAATGCCGTTTTCAGGACTAGAGTTGAGCCTAGAAATAATCATATAAGGTTAAGTAAGTCAAAAGGGTATGACAAATATCCTATGATATCATTTATACATGTTATCCTAAGATTGCTACCAATGAACATATTTCCACTGAAAAAGACACTCACAGACTTATCAAATAAACTAATGGTTAGCCAAAATGAAAGGTGGGGGGATGGGTAAATTAGGAGTATGGGGTTAACATACATATACTAATATAAGTTAAATGTATATAAACATATAACATATAAATGATATGAATTATATAATCACCAATACCTTCAAAATATACATTCTGTAATCACATACAAGGTAACAGGATCCGAAGATGAACAGACATATGTATGAATCATTGAACAGATTCTGTACAGCCAGACAATCAAAACACTCTAATCAAATTTACTCCGATAAAAAATACAAATTAAATTTAAAAAACAAACATAAGTAAGGAGACATAAACTTCTGGGGGCTTGTCCCAGCACATTGCACTCTAATTTAAAAGCTCGGAACACTACCTCCAGGAAGACTCTGTTGTCCTAGTAACAAGACTTGAGAACGTAATAATGCTGCCGCCTTGTGGCTGTCTCCAAGAACAGCACCTTTAAACCCAGTGCCAATGGTTGCTTATATAGTCACAAGGACTGTACGGTTGTAAATGACACAGGCACTCAAAAAATGCCCTGGGGTAGGGAATAGGCAAGAAAATTCAACACATAAGAAACTTTTCAAGAAATCAATAAGAGGAGGGAAGTTGTACTCACTCTTTTTAAAAAAAAGGAAAAGAAAAAATAGGACATGACTAAAGCTCAGCATAAGGAATTATTAGCCACATGCGTATCCAACCTCCAAAAAGGTTTCAGCTCACACCAGTCATGACCATCAGCAAAAAGTCTACAAACTATAAATGCTGAAGGGGTTTTAGAGAAGTGTGTACCTTCTAGCTGCTGGTGGGATATAAAGTCGTAACATCACTAATGCAAACTGAATCGAGCTGCTTGAAAACGTAAAAATTGAGCTACCATATGATGCGGCAGGGCACCTTTTCGGCCTATAACCTAAGACCACCAGAATCGGAAAGACAGAGGCAGGCAAATGTGCACTGCAACAATACTGAAATAGCCAAGATATGGAAGCAAAAAAAAGGTCCATAAACAGATAAATGGACAAAGAAGAAGTGGTATACGGACAGAATGGAATAGTAGCCTCGGGAGAAAAATGAACAATGCTGTTTTCAGGACTACAGTTGAGCCTAGAAAAAATCATATAAGGTTAAGTAAGTCAAAAGGGTATGACAAATATCCTATGATATCATTTATACAAGTTTTCTTAAGATTGCTACCAATGAACATATTTCCACAGAAAAAGACACTCACAGACTTATCAAATAAACTAATGGTTAGCCAAAATGAAAGGTGGGGGGATGGGTAAGTTAGGACTATGGGGTTAACATACATATACTAATGTAAGTTAAATGTATATAAACATATAACATATAAACGATATGAATTATATAATCACCAATACCTTCAAAATATATATTCTGTGATCACATACATGGTAACAGGATCCGAAGATGAACAGACATATGTATGAATCATTGAGCAGATTCTGTACAGCCAGACAATCAAAACACTCTAATCAAATTTACTCCGATAAGAAATAGAAATTAAATTTAAAAAAAAAACATAAGTTAGGAGACATAAACTTCTGGGGGCTTGTCCCAGCACATTGCACTCTAATTTACAAGCTCAGAACACTACCCCCAGGAAGACTCTGTTCTCCTAGTAACAAGACTTGAGAACGCAATAATGCTGCCGCCTTGTGGCTGCTTCCCACAACAGCACTTTAAACCCAGTGCCAATGATTGCTTATATAGTCACAAGGACTGCAGGGCTGTAAATGACACAAGCCCTCAAAATATGCCCTGGGGTAGGGAATTGGCAAGAACATTCAACACATGAGAAATTTCCAAGAAGTCAATAAGAGGAGGGAAGTTGTACTCACTCTTTAAAAAAAAAAGGAAAAGAAAAAAAAGGACATGCCTAAAGCTTAGTATAAGGAATTATGAGCCACATACAAATTCAAATTCAAAAAGGTTTCAGCTCACACCAGTCATTACCATCAGCAAAATGTCTACAAACTATAAATGCTGAAGGGGTTTTAGAGATCTGTGTACCTTCTAGCTGCTGGTGGGATGTAAAGTGGAAACAGCACTAACGCAAACTGAATCGAGCTGCTTGAAAAGGTAAAAATTGAGCTACCAAATGATGGGGCAGGGCACCTTTTGGGCCTATAACCTAAGACCACCAAAATTGGAAAGACAGAGGCAGGCAAATATGCACTGCAACAATACTGAAATAGCCAAGATATGGAAGCAAAAAAAAGGTCCATAAACAGATGAATGGACAAAGAAGAAGTGGTATACGGACAGAATGGAATAGTAGCCTCGGGAGAAAAATGAACAATGCTGTTTTCAGGACTACAGTTGAGCCTAGAAAAAATCATATAAGGTTAAGTAAGTCAAAAGGGTATGACAAATATCCTATGATATCATTTATACAAGTTTTCTTAAGATTGCTACCAATGAACATATTTCCACACAAAAAGACACTCACAGACTTATCAAATAAACTAATGGTTAGCCAAAATGAAAGGTGGGGGGATGGGTAATTTAGGACTATGGGGTTAACATACATATACTAATGTAAGTTAAATGTATATAAACATATAACATATAAACGATATGAATTATATAATCACCAATACCTTCAAAATATATATTCTGTGATCACATACATGGTAACAGGATCCGAAGATGAACAGACATATGTATGAATCATTGAACAGATTCTGTACAGCCAGACAATCAAAACACTCTAATCAAATTTACTCCGATAAAAAATACAAATTAAATTTAAAAAACAAACATAAGTAAGGAGACATAAACTTCTGGGGGCTTGTCCCTGCACATTGCACTCTAATTTAAAAGCTCGGAACACTACCTCCAGGAAGACTCTGTTGTCCTAGTAACAAGAGTTGAGAACGTACTAATGCTGCCGCCTTGTGGCTGTCTCCAAAAACAGCAGCTTTAAACCCAATGACAATGGTTGCTTATATAGTCACAAGGACTGCAGGGCTGTAAATGACACAGGCCCTCAAAAATTGCCCTGGGGTAGGGAATAGGCAAGAAAATTCAACACATAAGAAACTTTTCAAGAAATCAATAAGAGGAGGGAAGTTGTACTCACTCTTTTTAAAAAAAAGGAAAAGAAAAAATAGGACATGCCTAAAGCTCAGCATAAGGAATTATTAGCCACATGCGTATCCAACCTCCAAAAAGGTTTCAGCTCACACCAGTCATGACCATCAGCAAAAAGTCTACAAACTATAAATGCTGAAGGGGTTTTAGAGAAGTGTGTACCTTCTAGCTGCTGGTGGGATATAAAGTCGTAACATCACTAATGCAAACTGAATCGAGCTGCTTGAAAACGTAAAAATTGAGCTACCATATGATGCGGCAGGGCACCTTTTGGGCCTATAACCTAAGACCACCAGAATCGGAAAGACAGAGGCAGGCAAATGTGCACTGCAACAATACTGAAATAGCCAAGATATGGAAGCAAAAAAAAGGTCCATAAACAGATGAATGGACAAAGAAGAAGTGGTATACGGACAGAATGGAATAGTAGCCTCGGGAGAAAAATGAACAATGCTGTTTTCAGGACTACAGTTGAGCCTAGAAAAAATCATATAAGGTTAAGTAAGTCAAAAGGGTATGACAAATATCCTATGATATCATTTATACAAGTTTTCTTAAGATTGCTACCAATGAACATATTTCCACAGAAAAAGACACTCACAGACTTATCAAATAAACTAATGGTTAGCCAAAATGAAAGGTGGGGGGATGGGTAAGTTAGGACTATGGGGTTAACATACATATACTAATGTAAGTTAAATGTATATAAACATATAACATATAAACGATATGAATTATATAATCACCAATACCTTCAAAATATATATTCTGTGATCACATACATGGTAACAGGATCCGAAGATGAACAGACATATGTATGAATCATTGAGCAGATTCTGTACAGCCAGACAATCAAAACACTCTAATCAAATTTACTCCGATAAGAAATAGAAATTAAATTTAAAAAAAAAACATAAGTTAGGAGACATAAACTTCTGGGGGCTTGTCCCAGCATATTGCACTCTAATTTACAAGCTCAGAACACTACCTCCAGGAAGACTCTGTTCTCCTAGTAACAAGACTTGAGAACGCAATAATGCTGCCGCCTTGCGGCTGCTTCCCACAACAGCACTTTAAACCCAGTGCCAATGATTGCTTATATAGTCACAAGGACTGCAGGGCTGTAAATGACACAAGCAATCAAAATATGCCCTGGGGTAGGGAATTGGCAAGAACATTCAACACATGAGAAATTTCCAAGAAGTCAATAAGAGGAGGGAAGTTGTACTCACTCTTTAAAAAAAAAAGGAAAAGAAAAAAAAGGACATGCCTAAAGCTTAGTATAAGGAATTATTAGCCACATACAAATTCAAATTCAAAAAGGTTTCAGCTCACACCAGTCATTACCATCAGCAAAATGTCTACAAAGTATAAATGCTGAAGGGGTTTTAGAGATCTGTGTACCTTCTAGCTGCTGGTGGGATGTAAAGTGGAAACAGCACTAACGCAAACTGAATCGAGCTGCTTGAAAAGGTAAAAATTGAGCTACCAAATGATGCGGCAGGGCACCTTTTGGGCCTATAACCTAAGACCACCAAAATTGGAAAGACAGAGGCAGGCAAATATGCACTGCAACAATACTGAAATAGCCAAGATATGGAAGCAAAAAAAAGGTCCATAAACAGATGAATGGACAAAGAAGAAGTGGTATACGGACAGAATGGAATAGTAGCCTCGGGAGAAAAATGAACAATGCTGTTTTCAGGACTACAGTTGAGCCTAGAAAAAATCATATAAGGTTAAGTAAGTCAAAAGGGTATGACAAATATCCTATGATATCATTTATACAAGTTTTCTTAAGATTGCTACCAATGAACATATTTCCACAGAAAAAGACACTCACAGACTTATCAAATAAACTAATGGTTAGCCAAAATGAAAGGTGGGGGGATGGGTAAGTTAGGACTATGGGGTTAACATACATATACTAATGTAAGTTAAATGTATATAAACATATAACATATAAACGATATGAATTATATAATCACCAATACCTTCAAAATATATATTCTGTGATCACATACATGGTAACAGGACCCGAAGATGAACAGACATATGTATGAATCATTGAACAGATTCTGTACAGCCAGACAATCAAAACACTCTAATCAAATTTACTCCGATAAAAAATACAAATTAAATTTAAAAAACAAACATAAGTAAGGAGACATAAACTTCTGGGGGCTTGTCCCAGCACATTGCACTCTAATTTAAAAGCTCGGAACACTACCTCCAGGAAGACTCTGTTGTCCTAGTAACAAGACTTGAGAACGTAATAATGCTGCCGCCTTGTGGCTGTCTCCAAAAACAGCACCTTTAAACCCAGTGCCAATGGTTGCTTATATAGTCACAAGGACTGCACGGTTGTAAATGACACAGGCACTCAAAAAATGCCCTGGGGTAGGGAATAGGCAAGAAAATTCAACACATAAGAAACTTTTCAAGAAATCAATAAGAGGAGGGAAGTTGTACTCACTCTTTTTAAAAAAAAGGAAAAGAAAAAATAGGACATGCCTAAAGCTCAGCATAAGGAATTATTAGCCACATGCGTATCCAACCTCCAAAAAGGTTTCAGCTCACACCAGTCATGACCATCAGCAAAAAGTCTACAAACTATAAATGCTGAAGGGGTTTTAGAGAAGTGTGTACCTTCTAGCTGCTGGTGGGATATAAAGTCGTAACAGCACTAATGCAAACTGAATCGAGCTGCTTGAAAACGTAAAAATTGAGCTACCATATGATGCGGCAGGGCACCTTTTGGGCCTATAATCTAAGACCACCAGAATCGGAAAGACAGAGGCAGGCAAATGTGCACTGCAACAATACTGAAATAGCAAAGACATGGAAGCAAAAAAAAGGTCCATAAACAGATGAATGGACAAAGACGAAGTGGGACACGTACCAAATGGAATAGTAGCCTCGGGAAAAAAATGAACAATGCCGTTTTCAGGACTACAGTTGAGCCTAGAAATAATCATATAAGGTTAAGTAAGTCAAAAGGGTATGACAAATATCCTATGACATCATTTATACATGTTATCCTAAGATTGCTACCAATGAACATATTTCCACAGAAAAAGACACTCACAGACTTATCAAATAAACTAATGGCTAGCCAAAATGAAAGGTGGGAGGATGGGTAAATTAGGACAATGGGGTTAAAATACATATACTAATGTATGTTAAATGTATATAAACATATAACATATGAAATATATAAATAATATAATCACCAATACCTTTAAAATATACATTCTGTAATCACATACATGCTAACAGGTTCGAAGATGAACAGACATATGTATGAATCATTGAGCAGATTCTGTACAGCCAGAAAACCACAACACTCTAATCAAATTTACTCCGATAAGAAACAGAAATTAAATTTAAAAAACAAACATAAGTTAGGAGACATAAACTTCTGGGGGCTTGTCCCAGCACATTGCACTCTAATTTACAAGCTCGGAACACTACCTCCAGGAAGACTGTGTTGTCCTAGTAACAAGACTTGAGAACGTAATAATGCTGCCGCCTTGTGGCTGCTTCCCTCAACAGTAGCTTTAAACCCAGTGCCAATGGTTGCTTATATAGTCACAAGGACTGCAGGGCTGTAAAAGACACAGGCCCTCAAAAAATGCCCTGGGGTATGGAATTGGCAAGAAAATTCAACACATGAGAAATTTTCAAGAAGTCAATAAGAGGAGGGAAGTTGTACTCACTCTTTAAAAAAAAAGGAAAAGAAAAAAAAAGGACATGCCTAAAGCTCAGTATAAGGAATTATTAGCCACATGCAAATTCAAATTCAAAAAGGTTTCAGGTGACACCAATCATGACCATCAGCAAAAAGTCTACAAACTATAAATGCTGAAGGGGTTTTAGAGAATTGTGTACATTCTAGCTGCTGGTGGGATGTAAAGTGGTAACAGCACTAACGCATACTGAATGGAGCTGCTTGAAAAGGTAAAAATTGAGTTACCATATGATGCGGCAGGGCACCTTTTGGGCCTATAACCTAAGACCACCAAAATCGGAAATACAGAGGCAGGCAAATGTGCACTGCAACAATACTGAAATACCCAAGACATGGAAGCAAAAAATGGTCCATAAACAGGTGAATGGACAAAGAAGAAGTGGTATATGGACAGAATGGAAGAGTAGCCTCGGGAAAAAAATGAACAATGCCGTTTTCAGAACTACAGTTGAGACTAGAAATAGTCATATAAGGGTAAGTTAGTCAAAAGGGTATGACAAATATCCTATGATATCATTTATACATGTTATCCTAAGATTGCTACCAATGAACATATTTCCACAAAAAAAGACACTCACAGACTTATCAAATAAACTAATGGTTAGCCAAAATGAAAGGTGGGAGGATGGGTAAATTAGGACTATGGAGTTAACATACATATACTAATGTATGTTAAATGTATATAAACATATAACATATGAACTATATAAAATATATAATCACCAAACCTTTAAAATATACATTCTGTAATCACATACATGATAACAGGTTCCGAAGATGAACAGATATATGTATGAATCATTGAGCAGATTCTGTACAGCCAGACAATCAAAACACTCTAATCAAATTTACTCCGATAAGAAATAGAAATTAAATTTAAAAAGCAAACATAAGTTAGGAGACATAAACTTCTGGGGGCTTGTCCCAGCACATTCCACTCTAATTTACAACCTTGGAAAACTACCTCCAGGAAGACTCTGTTGCCCTAGTAACAAGAGTTGAGAACGTAATAATGCTGCCGCCTTGTGGCTGTTTCCCACAACAGCAGCTTTAAACCCAGTGCCAAAGGTTGCTTAATAGTCACAAGGACTGAAGGGCTCTAAATGACACCTGCCTTCAAAAAATGCCCTGGGGTAGGGAATAGGCAAAAAAATTCAACACATGAGAAACTTTTCAAGAAGTCAATAAGAGGAGGGAAGTTGTACTCACTGTTTAAAACAAAAGGGAAAGAAAAAAATGACATGCCTAAAGCTCAGTATAAGGAATTATTAGCCACATGCAAATTCAAATTCAAAAAGGTTTCAGGTAACACCAGTCATGACCATCATCAAAAAGTCTACAAACTATAAATGCTGAAGGGGTTTTAGAGGAATGTGTACCTTCTAGCTGCTGGTGGGATGTAAAGAAGTAATACCACTAATGCAAACTGAATGGAGCTGCTTGAAAAGGTAAAAACTGAGTTACCATACGATGCGGCAGGGCACCTTTTGGGCCTATAACCTAAGACCACCAGAATCGGAAAGACAGAGGCAGGCAAATGTGCACTGCAACAATACTGAAATAGCCAAGACATGGAAGCAAAAAAAGGTCCATAAACAGATGCATGGACAAAGACGAAATGGTATACGTACCAAATGGAATAGTAGCCTCTGGAAAAAAATGAACAATGCTGTTTTCAGGACTAGAGTTGAGCCTAGAAATAATCATATAAGGTTAAGTAAGTCAAAAGGGTATGACAAATATCCTATGATATCATTTATACATGTTATCCTAAGATTGCTACCAATGAACATATTTCCACAGAAAAAGACACTCACAGACTTATCATATAAACTAATGGTTAGCCAAAATGAAAGGTGGGAGGATGGGTAAATTAGGACTATGGGGTTAACATACATATACTAATGTATGTTAAATGTATATAAACATATAACATATAAATGATATGAATTATATATTCACCAATACCTTCAAAATATACATTCTGTAATCACATACATGGTAACAGGATCCGAAGATGAACAGACATATGTATGAATCATTGAGCAGATTCTGTACAGCCAGACAATCAAAACACTCTAATCAAATTTACTCCGATAAGAAATAGAAATTAAATTTAAAAAACAAACATAAGTTAGGAGACATAAACTTTTGGGGGCTTGTCCCAGCACATTGCACTCTAATTTACAAGCTCGGAACACTACCTCCAGGAAGACTGTGTTGTCCTAGTAACAAGACTTGAGAACGTAATAATGCTGCCGCCTTGTGGCTGCTTCCCACAACAGTAGCTTTAAACCCAGTGCCAATGGTTGCTTATATAGTCACAAGGACTGCAGGGCTGTAAAAGACACAGGCCCTCAAAAAATGCCCTGGGGTAGGGAATTGGCAAGAAAATTCAACACATGAGAAATTTTCAAGAAGTCAATAAGAGTACGGAAGTTGTACTCACTCTTTAAAAAAAAAGGAAAAGAAAAAAAGGACATGCCTAAAGCTCAGCATAAGGAATTATTAGCCACATGCGTATCCAACCTCCAAAAAGGTTTCAGCTCACACCAGTCATGACCATCAGCAAAAAGTCTACAAACTATAAATGCTGAAGGGATTTTAGAGAACTGTGTACCTTCTAGCTGCTGTTTGGATGTAAAGTGGTAACAGCAGTAACGCAAACTGAATCGAGCTGCTTGAAAAGGTAAACATTGAGCTACCATATGATGCGGCAGGGCACCTTTTGGGCCTATAACCTAAGACCACCGGATTCGGAAAGACAGAGGCAGGCAAATGTGCACTGCAACCATATTGAAATAGCCAAGACATGGAAGCAAAAAAAAGGTCCATAAACAGATGAATGGACAAAGACGAAATGGTATACGTACCAAATGGAATAGTAGCCTCTGGAAAAAAATGAACAATGCCGTTTTCAGGACTAGAGTTGAGCCTAGAAATAATCATATAAGGTTAAGTAAGTCAAAAGGGTATGACAAATATCCTATGATATCATTTATACAAGTTTTCTTAAGATTGCTACCAATGAACATATTTCCACAGAAAAAGACACTCACAGACTTATCAAATAAACTAATGGTTAGCCAAAATGAAAGGTGGGGGGATGGGTAAGTTAGGACTATGGGGTTAACATACATATACTAATGTAAGTTAAATGTATATAAACATATAACATATAAACGATATGAATTATATAATCACCAATACGTTCAAAATATATATTCTGTGATCACATACATGGTAACAGGATCCGAAGATGAACAGACATATGTATGAATCATTGAGCAGATTCTGTACAGCCAGACAATCAAAACACTCTAATCAAATTTACTCCGATAAGAAATAGAAATTAAATTTTAAAAAAAAACATAAGTTAGGAGACATAAACTTCTGGGGGCTTGTCCCAGCATATTGCACTCTAATTTACAAGCTCAGAACACTACCTCCAGGAAGACTCTGTTCTCCTAGTAACAAGACTTGAGAACGCAATAATGCTGCCGCCTTGCGGCTGCTTCCCACAACAGCACTTTAAACCCAGTGCCAATGATTGCTTATATAGTCACAAGGACTGCAGGGCTGTAAATGACACAAGCAATCAAAATATGCCCTGGGGTAGGGAATTGGCAAGAACATTCAACACATGAGAAATTTCCAAGAAGTCAATAAGAGGAGGGAAGTTGTACTCACTCTTTAAAAAAAAAAGGAAAAGAAAAAAAAGGACATGCCTAAAGCTTAGTATAAGGAATTATTAGCCACATACAAATTCAAATTCAAAAAGGTTTCAGCTCACACCAGTCATTACCATCAGCAAAATGTCTACAAACTATAAATGCTGAAGGGGTTTTAGAGATCTGTGTACCTTCTAGTTGCTGGTGGGATGTAAAGTGGAAACAGCACTAACGCAAACTGAATCGAGCTGCTTGAAAAGGTAAAAATTGAGCTACCAAATGATGCGGCAGGGCACCTTTTGGGCCTATAACCTAAGACCACCAAAATTGGAAAGACAGAGGCAGGCAAATATGCACTGCAACAATACTGAAATAGCCAAGATATGGAAGCAAAAAAAAGGTCCATAAACAGATGAATGGACAAAGAAGAAGTGGTATACGGACAGAATGGAATAGTAGCCTTGGGAGAAAAATGAACAATGCTGTTTTCAGGACTACAGTTGAGCCTAGAAAAAATCATATAAGGTTAAGTAAGTCAAAAGGGTACGACAAATATCCTATGATATCATTTATACAAGTTTTCTTAAGATTGCTACCAATGAACATATTTCCACAGAAAAAGACACTCACAGACTTATCAAATAAACTAATGGTTAGCCAAAATGAAAGGTGGGGGGATGGGTAAGTTAGGACTATGGGGTTAACATACATATACTAATGTAAGTTAAATGTATATAAACATATAACATATAAACGATATGAATTATATAATCACCAATACCTTCAAAATATATATTCTGTGATCACATACATGGTAACAGGATCCGAAGATGAACAGACATATGTATGAATCATTGAGCAGATTCTGTACAGCCAGACAATCAAAACACTCTAATCAAATTTACTCCGATAAGAAATAGAAATTAAATTTAAAAAAAAAACATAAGTTAGGAGACATAAACTTCTGGGGGCTTGTCCCAGCATATTGCACTCTAATTTACAAGCTCAGAACACTACCTCCAGGAAGACTCTGTTCTCCTAGTAACAAGACTTGAGAACGCAATAATGCTGCCGCCTTGTGGCTGCTTCCCACAACAGCACTTTAAACCCAGTGCCAATGATTGCTTATATAGTCACAAGGACTGCAGGGCTGTAAATGACACAAGCCCTCAAAATATGCCCTGGGGTAGGGAATTGGCAAGAACATTCAACACATGAGAAATTTCCAAGAAGTCAATAAGAGGAGGGAAGTTGTACTCACTCTTTAAAAAAAAAGGAAAAGAAAAAAAAGGACATGCCTAAAGCTTAGTATAAGGAATTATTAGCCACATACAAATTCAAATTCAAAAAGGTTTCAGCTCACACCAGTCATTACCATCAGCAAAATGTCTACAAAGTATAAATGCTGAAGGGGTTTTAGAGATCTGTGTACCTTCTAGCTGCTGGTGGGATGTAAAGTGGAAACAGCACTAACGCAAACTGAATCGAGCTGCTTGAAAAGGTAAAAATTGAGCTACCAAATGATGCGGCAGGGCACCTTTTGGGCCTATAACCTAAGACCACCAAAATTGGAAAGACAGAGGCAGGCAAATATGCACTGCAACAATACTGAAATAGCCAAGATATGGAAGCAAAAAAAAGGTCCATAAACAGATGAATGGACAAAGAAGAAGTGGTATACGGACAGAATGGAATAGTAGCCTCGGGAGAAAAATGAACAATGCTGTTTTCAGGACTACAGTTGAGCCTAGAAAAAATCATATAAGGTTAAGTAAGTCAAAAGGGTATGACAAATATCCTATGATATCATTTATACAAGTTTTCTTAAGATTGCTACCAATGAACATATTTCCACAGAAAAAGACACTCACAGACTTATCAAATAAACTAATGGTTAGCCAAAATGAAAGGTGGGGGGATGGGTAAGTTAGGACTATGGGGTTAACATACATATACTAATGTAAGTTAAATGTATATAAACATATAACATATAAACGATATGAATTATATAATCACCAATACCTTCAAAATATATATTCTGTGATCACATACATGGTAACAGGACCCGAAGATGAACAGACATATGTATGAATCATTGAACAGATTCTGTACAGCCAGACAATCAAAACACTCTAATCAAATTTACTCCGATAAAAAATACAAATTAAATTTAAAAAACAAACATAAGTAAGGAGACATAAACTTCTGGGGGCTTGTCCCAGCACATTGCACTCTAATTTAAAAGCTCGGAACACTACCTCCAGGAAGACTCTGTTGTCCTAGTAACAAGACTTGAGAACGTAATAATGCTGCCGCCTTGTGGCTGTCTCCAAAAACAGCACCTTTAAACCCAGTGCCAATGGTTGCTTATATAGTCACAAGGACTGCACGGTTGTAAATGACACAGGCACTCAAAAAATGCCCTGGGGTAGGGAATAGGCAAGAAAATTCAACACATAAGAAACTTTTCAAGAAATCAATAAGAGGAGGGAAGTTGTACACACTCTTTTTAAAAAAAAGGAAAAGAAAAAATAGGACATGCCTAAAGCTCAGCATAAGGAATTATTAGCCACATGCGTATCCAACCTCCAAAAAGGTTTCAGCTCACACCAGTCATGACCATCAGCAAAAAGTCTACAAACTATAAATGCTGAAGGGGTTTTAGAGAAGTGTGTACCTTCTAGCTGCTGGTGGGATATAAAGTCGTAACAGCACTAATGCAAACTGAATCGAGCTGCTTGAAAACGTAAAAATTGAGCTACCATATGATGCGGCAGGGCACCTTTTGGGCCTATAATCTAAGACCACCAGAATCGGAAAGACAGAGGCAGGCAAATGTGCACTGCAACAATACTGAAATAGCAAAGACATGGAAGCAAAAAAAAGGTCCATAAACAGATGAATGGACAAAGACGAAGTGGGACACGTACCAAATGGAATAGTAGCCTCGGGAAAAAAATGAACAATGCCGTTTTCAGGACTACAGTTGAGCCTAGAAATAATCATATAAGGTTAAGTAAGTCAAAAGGGTATGACAAATATCCTATGACATCATTTATACATGTTATCCTAAGATTGCTACCAATGAACATATTTCCACAGAAAAAGACACTCACAGACTTATCAAATAAACTAATGGCTAGCCAAAATGAAAGGTGGGAGGATGGGTAAATTAGGACAATGGGGTTAAAATACATATACTAATGTATGTTAAATGTATATAAACATATAACATATGAAATATATAAATAATATAATCACCAATACCTTTAAAATATACATTCTGTAATCACATACATGCTAACAGGTTCGAAGATGAACAGACATATGTATGAATCATTGAGCAGATTCTGTACAGCCAGAAAACCACAACACTCTAATCAAATTTACTCCGATAAGAAACAGAAATTAAATTTAAAAAACAAACATAAGTTAGGAGACATAAACTTCTGGGGGCTTGTCCCAGCACATTGCACTCTAATTTACAAGCTCGGAACACTACCTCCAGGAAGACTGTGTTGTCCTAGTAACAAGACTTGAGAACGTAATAATGCTGCCGCCTTGTGGCTGCTTCCCTCAACAGTAGCTTTAAACCCAGTGCCAATGGTTGCTTATATAGTCACAAGGACTGCAGGGCTGTAAAAGACACAGGCCCTCAAAAAATGCCCTGGGGTATGGAATTGGCAAGAAAATTCAACACATGAGAAATTTTCAAGAAGTCAATAAGAGGAGGGAAGTTGTACTCACTCTTTAAAAAAAAAGGAAAAGAAAAAAAAAGGACATGCCTAAAGCTCAGTATAAGGAATTATTAGCCACATGCAAATTCAAATTCAAAAAGGTTTCAGGTGACACCAGTCATGACCATCAGCAAAAAGTCTACAAACTATAAATGCTGAAGGGGTTTTAGAGAATTGTGTACATTCTAGCTGCTGGTGGGATGTAAAGTGGTAACAGCACTAACGCATACTGAATGGAGCTGCTTGAAAAGGTAAAAATTGAGTTACCATATGATGCGGCAGGGCACCTTTTGGGCCTATAACCTAAGACCACCAAAATCGGAAATACAGAGGCAGGCAAATGTGCACTGCAACAATACTGAAATACCCAAGACATGGAAGCAAAAAATGGTCCATAAACAGGTGAATGGACAAAGAAGAAGTGGTATATGGACAGAATGGAAGAGTAGCCTCGGGAAAAAAATGAACAATGCCGTTTTCAGAACTACAGTTGAGACTAGAAATAGTCATATAAGGGTAAGTTAGTCAAAAGGGTATGACAAATATCCTATGATATCATTTATACATGTTATCCTAAGATTGCTACCAATGAACATATTTCCACAAAAAAAGACACTCACAGACTTATCAAATAAACTAATGGTTAGCCAAAATGAAAGGTGGGAGGATGGGTAAATTAGGACTATGGAGTTAACATACATATACTAATGTATGTTAAATGTATATAAACATATAACATATGAACTATATAAAATATATAATCACCAAACCTTTAAAATATACATTCTGTAATCACATACATGATAACAGGTTCCGAAGATGAACAGATATATGTATGAATCATTGAGCAGATTCTGTACAGCCAGACAATCAAAACACTCTAATCAAATTTACTCCGATAAGAAATAGAAATTAAATTTAAAAAGCAAACATAAGTTAGGAGACATAAACTTCTGGGGGCTTGTCCCAGCACATTCCACTCTAATTTACAACCTTGGAAAACTACCTCCAGGAAGACTCTGTTGCCCTAGTAACAAGAGTTGAGAACGTAATAATGCTGCCGCCTTGTGGCTGTTTCCCACAACAGCAGCTTTAAACCCAGTGCCAAAGGTTGCTTAATAGTCACAAGGACTGAAGGGCTCTAAATGACACCTGCCTTCAAAAAATGCCCTGGGGTAGGGAATAGGCAAAAAAATTCAACACATGAGAAACTTTTCAAGAAGTCAATAAGAGGAGGGAAGTTGTACTCACTGTTTAAAACAAAAGGGAAAGAAAAAAATGACATGCCTAAAGCTCAGTATAAGGAATTATTAGCCACATGCAAATTCAAATTCAAAAAGGTTTCAGGTAACACCAGTCATGACCATCATCAAAAAGTCTACAAACTATAAATGCTGAAGGGGTTTTAGAGGAATGTGTACCTTCTAGCTGCTGGTGGGATGTAAAGAAGTAATACCACTAATGCAAACTGAATGGAGCTGCTTGAAAAGGTAAAAATTGAGTTACCATACGATGCGGCAGGGCACCTTTTGGGCCTATAACCTAAGACCACCAGAATCGGAAAGACAGAGGCAGGCAAATGTGCACTGCAACAATACTGAAATAGCCAAGACATGGAAGCAAAAAAAGGTCCATAAACAGATGCATGGACAAAGACGAAATGGTATACGTACCAAATGGAATAGTAGCCTCTGGAAAAAAATGAACAATGCTGTTTTCAGGACTAGAGTTGAGCCTAGAAATAATCATATAAGGTTAAGTAAGTCAAAAGGGTATGACAAATATCCTATGATATCATTTATACATGTTATCCTAAGATTGCTACCAATGAACATATTTCCACAGAAAAAGACACTCACAGACTTATCATATAAACTAATGGTTAGCCAAAATGAAAGGTGGGAGGATGGGTAAATTAGGACTATGGGGTTAACATACATATACTAATGTATGTTAAATGTATATAAACATATAACATATAAATGATATGAATTATATATTCACCAATACCTTCAAAATATACATTCTGTAATCACATACATGGTAACAGGATCCGAAGATGAACAGACATATGTATGAATCATTGAGCAGATTCTGTACAGCCAGACAATCAAAACACTCTAATCAAATTTACTCCGATAAGAAATAGAAATTAAATTTAAAAAACAAACATAAGTTAGGAGACATAAACTTTTGGGGGCTTGTCCCAGCACATTGCACTCTAATTTACAAGCTCGGAACACTACCTCCAGGAAGACTGTGTTGTCCTAGTAACAAGACTTGAGAACGTAATAATGCTGCCGCCTTGTGGCTGCTTCCCACAACAGTAGCTTTAAACCCAGTGCCAATGGTTGCTTATATAGTCACAAGGACTGCAGGGCTGTAAAAGACACAGGCCCTCAAAAAATGCCCTGGGGTAGGGAATTGGCAAGAAAATTCAACACATGAGAAATTTTCAAGAAGTCAATAAGAGTACGGAAGTTGTACTCACTCTTTAAAAAAAAAGGAAAAGAAAAAAAGGACATGCCTAAAGCTCAGCATAAGGAATTATTAGCCACATGCGTATCCAACCTCCAAAAAGGTTTCAGCTCACACCAGTCATGACCATCAGCAAAAAGTCTACAAACTATAAATGCTGAAGGGATTTTAGAGAACTGTGTACCTTCTAGCTGCTGTTTGGATGTAAAGGGGTAACAGCAGTAACGCAAACTGAATCGAGCTGCTTGAAAAGGTAAACATTGAGCTACCATATGATGCGGCAGGGCACCTTTTGGGCCTATAACCTAAGACCACCGGATTCGGAAAGACAGAGGCAGGCAAATGTGCACTGCAACCATATTGAAATAGCCAAGACATGGAAGCAAAAAAAAGGTCCATAAACAGATGAATGGACAAAGACGAAATGGTATACGTACCAAATGGAATAGTAGCCTCTGGAAAAAAATGAACAATGCCGTTTTCAGGACTAGAGTTGAGCCTAGAAATAATCATATAAGGTTAAGTAAGTCAAAAGGGTATGACAAATATCCTATGATATCATTTATACATGTTATCCTAAGATTGCTACCAATGAACATATTTCCACAGAAAAAGACACTCACAGACTTATCAAATAAACTAATGGTTAGCCAAAATGAAAGGTGGGGGGATGGGTAAATTAGGACTATGCGGTTAACATACATATACTAATATAAGTTAAATGTATATAAACATATAACATATAAATGATATGAATTATATAATCACCAATACCTTCAAAATATACATTCTGTAATCACATACATGGTAACAGGATCCGAAGATGAACAGACATATGTATGAATCATTGAACAGATTCTGTACAGCCAGACAATCAAAACACTCTAATCAAATTTACTCCGATAAGAAATACAAATTAAATTTAAAAAACAAACATAAGTAAGGAGACATAAACTTCTGGGGGCTTGTCCCAGCACATTGCACTCTAATTTAAAAGCTCGGAACACTACCTCCAGGAAGACTCTGTTGTCCTAGTAACAAGACTTGAGAACGTAATAATGCTGCCGCCTTGTGGCTGTCTCCAAAAACAGCACCTTTAAACCCAGTGCCAATGGTTGCTTATATAGTCACAAGGACTGCACGGTTGTAAATGACACAGGCACTCAAAAAATGCCCTGGGGTAGGGAATAGGCAAGAAAATTCAACACATAAGAAACTTTTCAAGAAATCAATAAGAGGAGGGAAGTTGTACTCACTCTTTTTAAAAAAAAGGAAAAGAAAAAATAGGACATGCCTAAAGCTCAGCATAAGGAATTATTAGCCACATGCGTATCCAACCTCCAAAAAGGTTTCAGCTCACACCAGTCATGACCATCAGCAAAAAGTCTACAAACTATAAATGCTGAAGGGGTTTTAGAGAAGTGTGTACCTTCTAGCTGCTGGTGGGATATAAAGTCGTAACATCACTAATGCAATCTGAATCGAGCTGCTTGAAAACGTAAAAATTGAGCTACCATATGATGCGGCAGGGCACCTTTTGGGCCTATAACCTAAGACCACCAGAATCGGAAAGACAGAGGCAGGCAAATGTGCACTGCAACAATACTGAAATAGCCAAGACACGGAAGCAAAAAAAAGGTCCATAAACAGATGAAAGGCCAAAGAAGAAATGGTATACGTACCAAATGGAATAGTAGCCTCTGGAAAAAAATGAACAATGCCGTTTTCAGGACTAGAGTTGAGCCTAGAAATAATCATATAAGGTTAAGTAAGTCAAAAGGGTATGACAAATATCCTATGATATCATTTATACATGTTATCCTAAGATTGCTACCAATGAACATATTTCCACTGAAAAAGACACTCACAGACTTATCAAATAAACTAATGGTTAGCCAAAATGAAAGGTGGGGGGATGGGTAAATTAGGACTATGGGGTTAACATACATGTACTAATATAAGTTAAATGTATATAAACATATAACATATAAATGATATGAATTATATAATCACCAATACCTTCAAAATATATATTCTGTAATCACATACATGGTAACAGGATCCGAAGATGAACAGATATATGTATGAATCATTGAGCAGATTCTGTACAGCCAGACAATCAAAACACTCTAATCAAATTTACTCCGATAAGAAATAGAAATTAAATTTAAAAAGCAAACATAAGTTAGGAGACATAAACTTCTGGGGGCTTGTCCCAGCACATTCCACTCTAATTTACAACCTTGGAAAACTACCTCCAGGAAGACTCTGTTGCCCTAGTAACAAGAGTTGAGAACGTAATAATGCTGCCGCCTTGTGGCTGTTTCCCACAACAGCAGCTTTAAACCCAGTGCCAAAGGTTGCTTAATAGTCACAAGGACTGAAGGGCTCTAAATGACACCTGCCTTCAAAAAATGCCCTGGGGTAGGGAATAGGCAAAAAAATTCAACACATGAGAAACTTTTCAAGAAGTCAATAAGAGGAGGGAAGTTGTACTCACTCTTTAAAACAAAAGGGAAAGAAAAAAATGACATGCCTAAAGCTCAGTATAAGGAATTATTAGCCACATGCAAATTCAAATTCAAAAAGGTTTCAGGTAACACCAGTCATGACCATCATCAAAAAGTCTACAAACTATAAATGCTGAAGGGGTTTTAGAGGAATGTGTACCTTCTAGCTGCTGGTGGGATGTAAAGAAGTAATACCACTAATGCAAACTGAATGGAGCTGCTTGAAAAGGTAAACATTGAGCTACCATATGATGCGGCAGGGCACCTTTTGGGCCTATAACCTAAGACCACCGGATTCGGAAAGACAGAGGCAGGCAAATGTGCACTGCAACCATATTGAAATAGCCAAGACATGGAAGCAAAAAAAAGGTCCATAAACAGATGAATGGACAAAGACGAAATGGTATACGTACCAAATGGAATAGTAGCCTCTGGAAAAAAATGAACAATGCCGTTTTCAGGACTAGAGTTGAGCCTAGAAATAATCATATAAGGTTAAGTAAGTCAAAAGGGTATGACAAATATCCTATGATATCATTTATACATGTTATCCTAAGATTGCTACCAATGAACATATTTCCACAGAAAAAGACACTCACAGACTTATCAAATAAACTAATGGTTAGCCAAAATAAAAGGTGGGAGGATGGGTAAATTAGGACTATGGGGTTAACATACATATACTAATATAAGTTAAATGTATATAACCATATAACATATAAATGATATGAATTATATAATCACCAATACCTTCAAAATATACATTCTGTAATCACATACATGGTAACAGGATCCGAAGATGAACAGACATATGTATGAATCATTGAGCAGATTCTGTACAGCCAGACAATCAAAACACTCTAATCAAATTTACTCCGATAAGAAATAGAAATTAAATTTAAAAAAAAAACATAAGTTAGGAGACATAAACTTCTGGGGGCTTGTCCCAGCATATTGCACTCTAATTTACAAGCTCAGAACACTATCCCCAGGAAGACTCTGTTCTCCTAGTAACAAGACTTGAGAACGCAATAATGCTGCCGCCTTGTGGCTGCTTCCCACAACAGCACTTTAATCCCAGTGCCAATGATTGCTTATATAGTCACAAGGACTGCAGGGCTGTAAATGACACAAGCCCTCAAAATATGCCCTGGGGTAGGGAATTGGCAAGAACATTCAACACATGAGAAATTTCCAAGAAGTCAATAAGAGGAGGGAAGTTGTACTCACTCTTTAAAAAAAAAAGGAAAAGAAAAAAAAGGACATGCCTAAAGCTTAGTATAAGGAATTATTAGCCACATACAAATTCAAATTCAAAAAGGTTTCAGCTCACACCAGTCATTACCATCAGCAAAATGTCTACAAACTATAAATGCTGAAGGGGTTTTAGAGATCTGTGTACCTTCTAGCTGCTGGTGGGATGTAAAGTGGAAACAGCACTAACGCAAACTGAATCGAGCTGCTTGAAAAGGTAAAAATTGAGCTACCAAATGATGGGGCAGGGCACCTTTTGGGCCTATAACCTAAGACCACCAAAATTGGAAAGACAGAGGCAGGCAAATATGCACTGCAACAATACTGAAATGGCCAAGATATGGAAGCAAAAAAAAGGTCCATAAACAGATGAATGGACAAAGAAGAAGTGGTATACGGACAGAATGGAATAGTAGCCTCGGGAGAAAAATGAACAATGCTGTTTTCAGGACTACAGTTGAGCCTAGAAAAAATCATATAAGGTTAAGTAAGTCAAAAGGGTATGACAAATATCCTATGATATCATTTATACATGTTATCCTAAGATTGCTACCAATGAACATATTTCCACAGAAAAAGACACTCACAGACTTATCAAATAAACTAATGGTTAGCCAAAATGAAAGGTGGGGGGATGGGTAAGTTAGGACTATGGGGTTAACATACATATACTAATGTAAGTTAAATGTATATAAACATATAACATATAAACGATATGAATTATATAATCACCAATACCTTCAAAATATATATTCTGTGATCACATACATGGTAACAGGATCCGAAGATGAACAGACATATGTATGAATCATTGAACAGATTCTGTACAGCCAGACAATCAAAACACTCTAATCAAATTTACTCCGATAAAAAATACAAATTAAATTTAAAAAACAAACATAAGTAAGGAGACATAAACTTCTGGGGGCTTGTCCCAGCACATTGCACTCTAATTTAAAAGCTCGGAACACTACCTCCAGGAAGACTCTGTTGTCCTAGTAACAAGACTTGAGAACGTAATAATGCTGCCGCCTTGTGGCTGTCTCCAAAAATAGCACCTTTAAACCCAGTGCCAATGGTTGCTTATATAGTCACAAGGACTGCACGGTTGTAAATGACACAGGCACTCAAAAAATGCCCTGGGGTAGGGAATAGGCAAGAAAATTCAACACATAAGAAACTTTTCAAGAAATCAATAAGAGGAGGGAAGTTGTACTCACTCTTTTTAAAAAAAAGGAAAAGAAAAAATAGGACATGCCTAAAGCTCAGCATAAGGAATTATTAGCCACATGCGTATCCAACCTCCAAAAAGGTTTCAGCTCACACCAGTCATGACCATCAGCAAAAAGTCTACAAACTATAAATGCTGAAGGGGTGTTAGAGAAGTGTGTACCTTCTAGCTGCTGGTGGGATATAAAGTCGTAACAGCACTAATGCAAACTGAATCGAGCTGCTTGAAAACGTAAAAATTGAGCTACCATATGATGCGGCAGGGCACCTTTTGGGCCTATAACCTAAGACCACCAGAATCGGAAAGACAGAGGCAGGCAAATGTGCACTGCAACAATACTGAAATAGCAAAGACATGGAAGCAAAAAAAAGGTCCATAAACAGGTGAATGGACAAAGAAGAAGTGGTATATGGACAGAATGGAAGAGTAGCCTCGGGGAAAAAATGAACAATGCCGTTTTCAGGACTAGAGTTGAGACTAGAAATAATCATATAAGGTTAAGTAAGACAAAAGGGTATTACAAATATCCTATGATATTATTTATACAAGTTTTCCTAAGATTGCTACCAATGAACATATTTCCACAGAAAAAGACACTCACAGACTTATCAAATAAACTAATGGTTAGCCAAAATGAAAGGTGGGAGGATGGGTAAATTAGGACTATGGGGTTAACATACATATACTAATGTAAGTTAAATGTATATAAACATATAACATATAAATGATATGAATTATATATTCACCAATACCTTCAAAATATACATTCTGTAATCACATACATGGTAACAGGATCCGAAGATGAACAGACATATGTGTGAATCATTGAGCAGATTCTGTACAGCCAGACAATCAAAACACTCTAATCAAATTTACTCCGATAAGAAAGACAAATTAAATTTAAAAAACAAACATAAGTAAGGAGACATAAACTTCTGGGGGCTTGTCCCAGCACATTGCACTCTAATTTACAAGCTCGGAACACTACCTCCAGGAAGACTCTGTTGTCCTAGTAACAAGACTTGAGAACGTAATAATGCTGCCGCCTTGTGGCTGTCTCCCAAAACAGCAGCTTTAAACCCATTGACAATGGTTGCTTATATAGTCACAAGGACTGCAGGGCTGTAAATGACACAGGCCCTCAAAAATTGCCCTGGGGTAGGGAATAGGCAAGAAAATCCAACACATGAGAAATTTTTCAAGAAGTCAATAAGAGGAGGGGAGTTGTACTCACTCTTTAAAAAAAAAAAAGGAAAAGAAAAAAAAGGACATGCCTAAAGCTTAGTATAAGGAATTATTAGCCACATACAAATTCAAATTCAAAAAGGTTTCAGCTCACACCAGTCATTACCATCAGCAAAATGTCTACAAAGTATAAATGCTGAAGGGGTTTTAGAGATCTGTGTACCTTCTAGCTGCTGGTGGGATGTAAAGTGGAAACAGCACTAACGCAAACTGAATCGAGCTGCTTGAAAAGGTAAAAATTGAGCTACCAAATGATGCGGCAGGGCACCTTTTGGGCCTATAAACTAAGACCACCAAAATTGGAAAGACAGAGGCAGGCAAATATGCACTGCAACAATACTGAAATAGCTAAGATATGGAAGCAAAAAAAAGGTCCATAAACAGATGAATGGACAAAGAAGAAGTGGTATACGGACAGAATGGAATAGTAGCCTCGGGAGAAAAATGAACAATGCTGTTTTCAGGACTACAGTTGAGCCTAGAAAAAATCATATAAGGTTAAGTAAGTCAAAAGGGTATGACAAATATCCTATGATATCATTTATACAAGTTTTCTTAAGATTGCTACCAACGAACATATTTCCACAGAAAAAGACACTCACAGACTTATCAAATAAACTAATGGTTAGCCAAAATGAAAGGTGGGGGGATGGGTAAGTTAGGACTATGGGGTTAACATACATATACTAATGTAAGTTAAATGTATATAAACATATAACATATAAACGATATGAATTATATAATCACCAATACGTTCAAAATATATATTCTGTGATCACATACATGGTAACAGGATCCGAAGATGAACAGACATATGTATGAATCATTGAGCAGATTCTGTACAGCCAGACAATCAAAACACTCTAATCAAATTTACTCCGATAAGAAATAGAAATTAAATTTAAAAAAAAAACATAAGTTAGGAGACATAAACTTCTGGGGGCTTGTCCCAGCATATTGCACTCTAATTTACAAGCTCAGAACACTACCTCCAGGAAGACTCTGTTCTCCTAGTAACAAGACTTGAGAACGCAATAATGCTGCCGCCTTGCGGCTGCTTCCCACAACAGCACTTTAAACCCAGTGCCAATGATTGCTTATATAGTCACAAGGACTGCAGGGCTGTAAATGACACAAGCCCTCAAAATATGCCCTGGGGTAGGGAATTGGAAGAACATTCAACACATGAGAAATTTCCAAGAAGTCAATAAGAGGAGGGAAGTTGTACTCACTCTTTAAAAAAAAAAGGAAAAGAAAAAAAAGGACATGCCTAAAGCTTAGTATAAGGAATTATTAGCCACATACAAATTCAAATTCAAAAAGGTTTCAGCTCACATCAGTCATTACCATCAGCAAAATGTCTACAAACTATAAATGCTGAAGGGGTTTTAGAGATCTGTGTACCTTCTAGCTGCTGGTGGGATGTAAAGTGGAAACAGCACTAACGCAAATTGAATCGAGCTGCTTGAAAAGGTAAAAATTGAGCTACCAAATGATGCGGCAGGGCACCTTTTGGGCCTATAACCTAAGACCACCAAAATTGGAAAGACAGAGGCAGGCAAATATGCACTGCAACAATACTGAAATAGCCAAGATATGGAAGCAAAAAAAAGGTCCATAAACAGATGAATGGACAAAGAAGAAGTGGTATACGGACAGAATGGAATAGTAGCCTCGGGAGAAAAATGAACAATGCTGTTTTCAGGACTACAGTTGAGCCTAGAAAAAATCATATAAGGTTAAGTAAGTCAAAAGGGTATGACAAATATCCTATGATATCATTTATACAAGTTTTCTTAAGATTGCTACCAATGAACATATTTCCACAGAAAAAGACACTCACAGACTTATCAAATAAACTAATGGTTAGCCAAAATGAAAGGTGGGGGGATGGGTAAGTTAAGACTATGGGGTTAACATACATATACTAATGTAAGTTAAATGTATATAAACATATAACATATAAACGATATGAATTATATAATCACCAATACCTTCAAAATATATATTCTGTAATCACATACTTGATAACAGGTTCCGAAGATGAACAGATATATGTATGAATCATTGAACAGATTCTGTACAGCCAATCAAAACACTCTAATCAAATTTACTCCGATAAGAAATAGAAATTAAATTTAAAAAGCAAACATAAGTTAGGAGACATAAACTTCTGGGGGCTTGTCCCAGCACATTCCACTCTAATTTACAACCTTGGAAAACTACCTCCAGGAAGACTCTGTTGCCCTAGTAACAAGAGTTGAGAACGTAATAATGCTGCCGCCTTGTGGCTGTTTCCCACAAGAGCAGCTTTAAACCCAGTGCCAAAGGTTGCTTAATAGTCACAAGGACTGAAGGGCTCTAAATGACACCTGCCTTCAAAAAATGCCCTGGGGTAGGGAATAGGCAAAAAAATTCAACACATGAGAAACTTTTCAAGAAGTCAGTAAGAGGAGGGAAGTTGTACTCACTCTTTAAAACAAAAGGGAAAGAAAAAAATGACATGCCTAAAGCTCAGTATAAGGAATTATTAGCCACATGCAAATTCAAATTCAAAAAGGTTTCAGGTAACACCACTCATGACCATCATCAAAAAGTCTACAAACTATAAATGCTGAAGGGGTTTTAGAGGAATGTGTACCTTCTAGCTGCTGGTGGGATGTAAAGAAGTAATACCACTAATGCAAACTGAATGGAGCTGCTTGAAAAGGTAAAAATTGAGTTACCATACGATGCGGCAGGGCACCTTTTGGGCCTATAACCTAAGACCACCAGAATCGGAAAGACAGAGGCAGGCAAATGTGCACTGCAACAATACTGAAATAGCCAAGATATGGAAGCAAAAAAAGGTCCATAAACAGATGAATGGACAAAGACGAAATGGTATACGTACCAAATGGAATAGTAGCCTCTGGAAAAAAATGAACAATGCTGTTTTTAGGACTAGAGTTGAGCCTAGAAATAATCATATAAGGTTAAGTAAGTCAAAAGGGTATGACAAATATCCTATGATATCATTTATACATGTTATCCTAAGATTGCTACCAATGAACATATTTCCACAGAAAAAGACACTCACAGACTTATCATATAAACTAATGGTTAGCCAAAATGAAAGGTGGGAGGATGGGTAAATTAGGACTATGGGGTTAACATACATATACTAATGTATGTTAAATGTATATAAACATATAACATATAAATGATATGAATTATATAATCACCAATACCTTCAAAATATACATTCTGTAATCACATACATGGTAACAGGATCCGAAGATGAACAGACATATGTATGAATCATTGAACAGATTCTGTACAGCCAGACAATCAAAACACTCTAATCAAATTTACTCCGATAAAAAATACAAATTAAATTTAAAAAACAAACATAAGTAAGGAGACATAAACTTCTGGGGGCTTGTCCCAGCACATTGCACTCTAATTTAAAAGCTCGGAACACTACCTCCAGGAAGACTCTGTTGTCCTAGTAACAAGACTTGACAACGTAATAATGCTGCCGCCTTGTGGCTGTCTCCAAAAACAGCACCTTTAAACCCAGTGCCAATGGTTGCTTATATAGTCACAAGGACTGTACGGTTGTAAATGACACAGGCACTCAAAAAATGCCGTGGGGTAGGGAATAGGCAAGAAAATTCAACACATAAGAAACTTTTCAAGAAATCAATAAGAGGAGGGAAGTTGTAATCACTCTTTTTAAAAAAAAGGAAAAGAAAAAATAGGACATGCCTAAAGCTCAGCATAAGGAATTATTAGCCACATGCGTATCCAACCTCCAAAAAGGTTTCAGCTCACACCAGTCATGACCATCAGCAAAAAGTCTACAAACTATAAATGCTGAAGGGGTTTTAGAGAAGTGTGTACCTTCTAGCTGCTGGTGGGATATAAAGTCGTAACATCAGTAACGCAAACTGAATCGAGCTGCTTGAAAACGTAAAAATTGAGCTACCATATGATGCGGCAGGGCACCTTTTGGGCCTATAACCTAAGACCACCAGAATCGGAAAGACAGAGGCAGGCAAATGTGCACTGCAACAATACTGAAATAGCCAAGACACGGAAGCAAAAAAAAGGTCCATAAACAGATGAAAGGCCAAAGAAGAAATGGTATACGTACCAAATGGAATAGTAGCCTCTGGAAAAAAATGAACAATGCCGTTTTCAGGACTAGAGTTGAGCCTAGAAATAATCATATAAGGTTAAGTAAGTCAAAAGGGTATGACAAATATCCTATGATATCATTTATACATGTTATCCTAAGATTGCTACCAATGAACATATTTCCACTGAAAAAGACACTCACAGACTTATCAAATAAACTAATGGTTAGCCAAAATGAAAGGTGGGGGGATGGGTAAATTAGGACTATGGGGTTAACATACATGTACTAATATAAGTTAAATGTATATAAACATATAACATATAAATGATATGAATTATATAATCACCAATACCTTCAAAATATACATTCTGTAATCACATACATGGTAACAGGATCCGAAGATGAACAGATATATGTATGAATCATTGAGCAGATTCTGTACAGCCAGACAATCAAAACACTCTAATCAAATTTACTCCGATAAGAAATAGAAATTAAATTTAAAAAGCAAACATAAGTTAGGAGACATAAACTTCTGGGGGCTTGTCCCAGCACATTCCACTCTAATTTACAACCTTGGAAAACTACCTCCAGGAAGACTCTGTTGCCCTAGTAACAAGAGTTGAGAACGTAATAATGCTGCCGCCTTGTGGCTGTTTCCCACAACAGCAGCTTTAAACCCAGTGCCAAAGGTTGCTTAATAGTCACAAGGACTGAAGGGCTCTAAATGACACCTGCCTTCAAAAAATGCCCTGGGGTAGGGAATAGGCAAAAAAATTCAACACATGAGAAACTTTTCAAGAAGTCAATAAGAGGAGGGAAGTTGTACTCACTCTTTAAAACAAAAGGGAAAGAAAAAAATGACATGCCTAAAGCTCAGTATAAGGAATTATTAGCCACATGCAAATTCAAATTCAAAAAGGTTTCAGGTAACACCAGTCATGACCATCATCAAAAAGTCTACAAACTATAAATGCTGAAGGGGTTTTAGAGGAATGTGTACCTTCTAGCTGCTGGTGGGATGTAAAGAAGTAATACCACTAATGCAAACTGAATGGAGCTGCTTGAAAAGGTAAACATTGAGCTACCATATGATGCGGCAGGGCACCTTTTGGGCCTATAACCTAAGACCACCGGATTCGGAAAGACAGAGGCAGGCAAATGTGCACTGCAACCATATTGAAATAGCCAAGACATGGAAGCAAAAAAAAGGTCCATAAACAGATGAATGGACAAAGACGAAATGGTATACGTACCAAATGGAATAGTAGCCTCTGGAAAAAAATGAACAATGCCGTTTTCAGGACTAGAGTTGAGCCTAGAAATAATCATATAAGGTTAAGTAAGTCAAAAGGGTATGACAAATATCCTATGATATCATTTATACATGTTATCCTAAGATTGCTACCAATGAACATATTTCCACAGAAAAAGACACTCACAGACTTATCAAATAAACTAATGGTTAGCCAAAATAAAAGGTGGGAGGATGGGTAAATTAGGACTATGGGGTTAACATACATATACTAATATAAGTTAAATGTATATAACCATATAACATATAAATGATATGAATTATATAATCACCAATACCTTCAAAATATACATTCTGTAATCACATACATGGTAACAGGATCCGAAGATGAACAGACATATGTATGAATCATTGAGCAGATTCTGTACAGCCAGACAATCAAAACACTCTAATCAAATTTACTCCGATAAGAAATAGAAATTAAATTTAAAAAAAAAACATAAGTTAGGAGACATAAACTTCTGGGGGCTTGTCCCAGCATATTGCACTCTAATTTACAAGCTCAGAACACTATCCCCAGGAAGACTCTGTTCTCCTAGTAACAAGACTTGAGAACGCAATAATGCTGCCGCCTTGTGGCTGCTTCCCACAACAGCACTTTAATCCCAGTGCCAATGATTGCTTATATAGTCACAAGGACTGCAGGGCTGTAAATGACACAAGCCCTCAAAATATGCCCTGGGGTAGGGAATTGGCAAGAACATTCAACACATGAGAAATTTCCAAGAAGTCAATAAGAGGAGGGAAGTTGTACTCACTCTTTAAAAAAAAAAGGAAAAGAAAAAAAAGGACATGCCTAAAGCTTAGTATAAGGAATTATTAGCCACATACAAATTCAAATTCAAAAAGGTTTCAGCTCACACCAGTCATTACCATCAGCAAAATGTCTACAAACTATAAATGCTGAAGGGGTTTTAGAGATCTGTGTACCTTCTAGCTGCTGGTGGGATGTAAAGTGGAAACAGCACTAACGCAAACTGAATCGAGCTGCTTGAAAAGGTAAAAATTGAGCTACCAAATGATGGGGCAGGGCACCTTTTGGGCCTATAACCTAAGACCACCAAAATTGGAAAGACAGAGGCAGGCAAATATGCACTGCAACAATACTGAAATGGCCAAGATATGGAAGCAAAAAAAAGGTCCATAAACAGATGAATGGACAAAGAAGAAGTGGTATACGGACAGAATGGAATAGTAGCCTCGGGAGAAAAATGAACAATGCTGTTTTCAGGACTACAGTTGAGCCTAGAAAAAATCATATAAGGTTAAGTAAGTCAAAAGGGTATGACAAATATCCTATGATATCATTTATACATGTTATCCTAAGATTGCTACCAATGAACATATTTCCACAGAAAAAGACACTCACAGACTTATCAAATAAACTAATGGTTAGCCAAAATGAAAGGTGGGGGGATGGGTAAGTTAGGACTATGGGGTTAACATACATATACTAATGTAAGTTAAATGTATATAAACATATAACATATAAACGATATGAATTATATAATCACCAATACCTTCAAAATATATATTCTGTGATCACATACATGGTAACAGGATCCGAAGATGAACAGACATATGTATGAATCATTGAACAGATTCTGTACAGCCAGACAATCAAAACACTCTAATCAAATTTACTCCGATAAAAAATACAAATTAAATTTAAAAAACAAACATAAGTAAGGAGACATAAACTTCTGGGGGCTTGTCCCAGCACATTGCACTCTAATTTAAAAGCTCGGAACACTACCTCCAGGAAGACTCTGTTGTCCTAGTAACAAGACTTGAGAACGTAATAATGCTGCCGCCTTGTGGCTGTCTCCAAAAATAGCACCTTTAAACCCAGTGCCAATGGTTGCTTATATAGTCACAAGGACTGCACGGTTGTAAATGACACAGGCACTCAAAAAATGCCCTGGGGTAGGGAATAGGCAAGAAAATTCAACACATAAGAAACTTTTCAAGAAATCAATAAGAGGAGGGAAGTTGTACTCACTCTTTTTAAAAAAAAGGAAAAGAAAAAATAGGACATGCCTAAAGCTCAGCATAAGGAATTATTAGCCACATGCGTATCCAACCTCCAAAAAGGTTTCAGCTCACACCAGTCATGACCATCAGCAAAAAGTCTACAAACTATAAATGCTGAAGGGGTGTTAGAGAAGTGTGTACCTTCTAGCTGCTGGTGGGATATAAAGTCGTAACAGCACTAATGCAAACTGAATCGAGCTGCTTGAAAACGTAAAAATTGAGCTACCATATGATGCGGCAGGGCACCTTTTGGGCCTATAACCTAAGACCACCAGAATCGGAAAGACAGAGGCAGGCAAATGTGCACTGCAACAATACTGAAATAGCAAAGACATGGAAGCAAAAAAAAGGTCCATAAACAGGTGAATGGACAAAGAAGAAGTGGTATATGGACAGAATGGAAGAGTAGCCTCGGGGAAAAAATGAACAATGCCGTTTTCAGGACTAGAGTTGAGACTAGAAATAATCATATAAGGTTAAGTAAGACAAAAGGGTATTACAAATATCCTATGATATTATTTATACAAGTTTTCCTAAGATTGCTACCAATGAACATATTTCCACAGAAAAAGACACTCACAGACTTATCAAATAAACTAATGGTTAGCCAAAATGAAAGGTGGGAGGATGGGTAAATTAGGACAATGGGGTTAACATACATATACTAATGTATGTTAAATGTATATAAACATATAATATATAAACTATATAAATAATATAATCACCAATACCTTTAAAATATACATTCTGTAATCACATACATGCTAACAGGTTCCGAAGATGAACAGATATATGTATGAATCATTGAGCAGATTCTGTACAGTCAAACAATAAAAACACTCTAATCAAATTTACTCCGATAAGAAATAGAAATTAAATTTAAAAAGCAAACATAAGTTAGGAGACATAAACTTCTGGGGACTTCTCCCAGAACATTCCACTCTAATTTACAACCTTGGAAAACTACCTCCAGGAAGACTCTGTTGCCCTAGTAACAAGAGTTGAGAACGTAATAATGCTGCCGCCTTGTGGCTGTTTCCCACAACAGCAGCTTTAAACCCAGTGCCAATGGTTGCTTAATAGTCACAAGGACTGCAGGGCTCTAAATGACACCTGCCCTCAAAAAATGCCCTGGGCAAGGGAATAGGCAAGAAAATTCAACACATGAGAAACTTTTCAAGAAGTCAATAAGAGGAGGGAAGTTGTACTCACTCTTTAAAAAAAAAAGGAAAAGAAAAAATAGGACATGCCTAAAGCTCAGTATAAGGAATTATTACTAACATGCAATTTCAAATTCAAATAGGTTTCAGCTGACACCAGTCATGACCATCAGGAAAAAGTCTACAAACTATAAATGGTGAAGGGGTTGTAGAGAACTGTGTACCTTCTAGCTGCTGGGGGGATGTAAAGTGGTAACAGCAGTAACGCAACCTGAATCGAGCTGCTTGAAAACGTAAAAATTGAGCAACCATATGATGCGGCAGGGCACCTTTTGGGCCTATAACCTAAGACCACCAGATTCGGAAAGACAGAGGCAGGCAAATGTGCCCTGCAGCAATACTGAAATAGCCAAGACATGGAAGCAAAAAAAAGGTCCATAAACAGATGAATGGACAAAGACGAAGTGGTATACGTACCACATGGAATAGTAGCCTCGGAAAAAAAATGAACATTGCCGTTTCCAGGACTACAGTTGAGACTAGAAATAATTATATAAGGTTAAGTAAGTCAAAAGGGTATGACAAATATCCTACGATATCATTTATAAAAGTTATCCTAAGATTGCTACCCATGAACATATTTCCACAGAAAAAGACACTCACAGACTAATCAAATAAACTAATGGTTAGCCAAAATGAAAGGTGGGAGAATAGGTAAATTAGGACTATGGGGTTAACATACATATACTAATGTATGTTAAATGTATATAAACATATCACATATAAACTATATGCATTATATCATCACCAATAGCTTTAAAATATACATTCTGTAATCACGTACATGGTAGCAGGATCCGAAGATGAACAGACATATGTATGAATCATTGAGCAGATTCTGTACAGCCAGACAATCAAAACACTCTAATCAAATTGACTCTGATAAGAAATAGAAATTAAATTTAAAAAGCAAACATAAGTTAGGAGACATAAACTTCTGGGGGCTTGTCCCAGCACATTCCACTCTAATTTACAACCTTGGAAAACTACCTCCAGGAAGACTCTGTTGCCCTAGTAACAAGAGTTGAGAACGTAATAATGCTGCCACCTTGTGGCTGTTTCCCACAACAGCAGCTTTAAACCCAGTGCCAAAGGTTGCTTAATAGTCACAAGGACTGCAGGGCTCTAAATGACACCGGCCCTCAAAGAATGCCCTGGAGTAGGGAATAGGCAAAAAAATTCAACACATGAGTAACTTTTCAAGAAGTCAATAAGAGGAGGGAAGTTGCACTCACTCTTTAAAAAAAAGGAAAAGAAAAAAAAGGACATGCCTAAAGCTCAGTATAAGGAATTATTAGCCACATGCAAATTCAAATTCAAAAAGGTTTCAGGTGACACCAGTCATGACCATCATCAAAAAGTCTACAAACTATAAATGCTGAAGGGGTTTTAGAGAATTGTGTACATTCTAGCTGCTGGTGGGATGTAAAGTGGTAACAGCACTAACGCATACTGAATGGAGCTGCTTGAAAAGGTAAAAATTGAGTTACCATATGATGCGGCAGGGCACCTTTTGGGCCTATAACCTAAGACCACCAAAATCGGAAATACAGAGGCAGGCAAATGTGCACTGCAACAATACTGAAATACCCAAGACATGGAAGCAAAAAATGGTCCATAAACAGGTGAATGGACAAAGAAGAAGTGGTATATGGACAGAATGGAAGAGTAGCCTCGGGAAAAAAATGAACAATGCCGTTTTCAGAACTACAGTTGAGACTAGAAATAGTCATATAAGGTTAAGTAAGTCAAAAGGGTGTGACAAATATCCTATGAAATCATTTATACATGTTTTCCTAAGATTACTACCAATGAACATATTTCCACAGAAAAAGACAGTCACAGACTTATCAAAAATACTAACGGTTAGCCAAAATGAAAGGTGGGAGGATGGGTAAATTAGGACTATGGGGTTAACATACATATACTAATGTAAGTTAAATGTATATAAACATATAACATATAAATGATATGAATTATATAATCACCAATCCCTTCAAAATATACATTCTGTAATCACATACATGGTAACAGGATCCGCAGATGAACAGACATATGTATGAATCATTGAGCAGATTCTGTACAGCCAGACAATCAAAACACTCTAATCAAATTTACTCCGATGAAAAGTAGAAGTTAAATTTAAAAAACAAACATAAGTAAGGAGACATAAACTTCTGGGGGCTTGTCCCAGCACATTCCACTCTAATTTACAACCTCGGAACACTACCTCCAGGAAGACTCTGCTTCCCTATTAACAAGAGTTGAGAACCTAATAATGCTGCTGCCTTGTGGCTATTTCCCACAACAGCAGCTTTAAACCCAGTGCAAATGGTTGCTTATATTGTCACAAGGACTGCAGGGCTGTAAATGATACAGGCCCTCAAAAAATGCCTTGGGGTAGGGAATAGGCAAGAAAATTCAACACATGAGAAATATTTCAAGAAGTCAATAAGAGGAGGGAGGTTGTACTCACTCTCTAAAAAAGAAAGGAAAAGAAAAAAAACGGCATGCCTAAAGCTCAGTAAAGGAAATTATTAGGCACATGCAAATTCAAATTCAATAAGGTTTCAGCTCACACCAGTCATGACCATCAGCAAAAAATCTACAAACTATAAATGCTGAACGGGTTTTAGAGAACTGTGTACCTTCTAGGTTCCGGTGGGATGTAAACTGGTAAGAGCACTAACGAAAACTGAAAGCAGCTACTTGAAAAGGTAAAAATTGAGTTACCGTATGATGCGGCAGGGCACCTTTTGGGCCTATAATATAAGACCACCAAAATCGGAAAGACAGATGCAGGCAAATATGCACTGCAACAATATTGAAATAGCCAAGACATGGAAGCAAAAAAAAGGTCCATAAACAGATGAATGGACAAAGACGAAGTGGTATACGTACCAAATGGAATAGTAGCCTCGGGAAAAAAATGAACAATGCCGTTTTCATGACTACAGTTGAGCCTAGAAATAATCATATAAGGGTAAGTTAGTCAAAAGGGTATGACAAATATCCTATGATATCATTTATACATGTTATCCTAAGATTGCTACCAATGAACATATTTCCACAAAAAAAGACACTCACAGACTTATCAAATAAACTAATGGTTAGCCAAAATGAAAGGTGGGAGGATGGGTAAATTAGGACTATGGGGTTAACATACATATACTAATGTATGTTAAATGTATATAAACATATAACATATGAACTATATAAAATATATAATCACCAAACCTTTAAAATATACATTCTGTAATCACATACATGATAACAGGTTCCGAAGATGAACAGATATATGTATGAATCATTGAGCAGATTCTGTACAGCCAATCAAAACACTCTAATCAAATTTACTCCGATAAGAAATAGAAATTAAATTTAAAAAGCAAACATAAGTTAGGAGACATAAACTTCTGGGGGCTTGTCACAGCACATCCCACTCTAATTTACAACCTTGGAAAACTACCTCCAGGAAGACTCTGTTGCCCTAGTAAGAAGAGTTGAGAATGTAATAATGCTGCCGCCTTGTGGCTGTTTCCCACAACAGCAGCTTTAAACCCAGTGCCAAAGGTTGCTTAATAGTCACAAGGACTGAAGGGCTCTAAATGACACCTGCCTTCAAAAAATGCCCTGGGGTAGGGAATAGGCAAAAAAATTCAACACATGAGAAACTTTTCAAGAAGTCAATAAGAGGAGGGAAGTTGTACTCACTCTTTAAAACAAAAGGAAAAGAAAAAAATGACATGCCTAAAGCTCAGTATAAGGAATTATTAGCCACATGCAAATTCAAATTCAAAAAGGTTTCAGGTAACACCAGTCATGACCATCATCAAAAAGTCTACAAACTATAAATGCTGAAGGGGTTTTAGAGGAATGTGTACCTTCTAGCTGCTGGTGGGATGTAAAGAAGTAATACCACTAATGCAAACTGAATGGAGCTGCTTGAAAAGGTAAAAATTGAGTTACCATACGATGCGGCAGGGCACCTTTTGGGCCTATAACCTAAGACCACCAGAATCGGAAAGACAGAGGCAGGCAAATGTGCACTGCAACAATACTGAAATAGCCAAGACATGGAAGCAAAAAAAGGTCCATAAACAGATGAATGAACAAAGACGAAATGGTATACGTACCAAATGGAATAGTAGCCTCTGGAAAAAAATGAACAATGCTGTTTTCAGGACTAGAGTTGAGCCTAGAAATAATCATATAAGGTTAAGTAAGTCAAAAGGGTATGACAAATATCCTATGATATCATTTATACATGTTATCCTAAGATTGCTACCAATGAACATATTTCCACAGAAAAAGACACTCACAGACTTATCATATAAACTAATGGTTAGCCAATATAAAAGGTGGGAGGATGGGTAAATTAGGACTATGGGGTTAACATACATATACTAATGTATGTTAAATGTATATAAACATATAACATATAAATGATATGAATTATATATTCACCAATACCTTCAAAATATACATTCTGTAATCACATACATGGTAACAGGATCCGAAGATGAACAGACATATGTATGAATCATTGAGCAGATTCTGTACAGCCAGACAATCAAAACACTCTAATCAAATTTACTCTGATAAGAAATAGAAATAAAATTTAAAAAACAAACATAAGTTAGGAGACATAAACTTTTGGGGGCTTGTCCCAGCACATTGCACTCTAATTTACAAGCTCGGAACACTACCTCCAGGAAGACTGTGTTGTCCTAGTAACAAGACTTGAGAACGTAATAATGCTGCCGCCTTGTGGCTGCTTCCCACAACAGTAGCTTTAAACCCAGTGCCAATGGTTGCTTATATAGTCACAAGGACTGCAGGGCTGTAAAAGACACAGGCCCTCAAAAAATGCCCTAGGGTAGGGAATTGGCAAGAAAATTCAACACATGAGAAATTTTGAAAAGTCAATAAGAGTACGGAAGTTGAACTCACTCTTTAAAAAAAAAGGAAAAGAAAAAAAGGACATGCCTAAAGCTCAGCATAAGGAATTATTAGCCACATGCGTATCCAACCTCCAAAAAGGTTTCAGCTCACACCAGTCATGACCATCAGCAAAAAGTCTACAAACTATAAATGCTGAAGGGGTTTTAGAGAAGTGTGTACCTTCTAGCTGCTGGTGGGATATAAAGTCGTAACAGCACTAATGCAAACTGAATCGAGCTGCTTGAAAACGTAAAAATTGAGCTACCATATGATGCGGCAGGGCACCTTTTGGGCCTATAACCTAAGACCACCAGAATCGGAAAGACAGAGGCAGGCAAATGTGCACTGCAACAATACTGAAATAGCCAAGACATGGAAGCAAAAAAAGGTCCATAAACAGATGCATGGACAAAGACGAAATGGTATACGTACCAAATGGAATAGTAGCCTCTGGAAAAAAATGAACAATGCTGTTTTCAGGACTAGAGTTGAGCCTAGAAATAATCATATAAGGTTAAGTAAGACAAAAGGGTATTACAAATATCCTATGATATTATTTATACAAGTTTTCCTAAGATTGCTACCAATGAACATATTTCCACAGAAAAAGACACTCACAGACTTATCAAATAAACTAATGGTTAGCCAAAATGAAAGGTGGGAGGATGGGTAAATTAGGACTATGGGGTTAACATACATATACTAATGTATGTTAAATGTATATAAACATATAACATATGAACTATATAAAATATATAATCACCAAACCTTTAAAATATACATTCTGTAATCACATACATGATAACAGGTTCCGAAGATGAACAGATATATGTATGAATCATTGAGCAGATTCTGTACAGCCAATCAAAACACTCTAATCAAATTTACTCCGATAAGAAATAGAAATTAAATTTAAAAAGCAAACATAAGTTAGGAGACATAAACTTCTGGGGGCTTGTCACAGCACATTCCACTCTAATTTACAACCTTGGAAAACTACCTCCAGGAAGACTCTGTTGCCCTAGTAAGAAGAGTTGAGAATGTAATAATGCTGCCGCCTTGTGGCTGTTTCCCACAACAGCAGCTTTAAACCCAGTGCCAAAGGTTGCTTAATAGTCACAAGGACTGAAGGGCTCTAAATGACACCTGCCTTCAAAAAATGCCCTGGGGTAGGGAATAGGCAAAAAAATTCAACACATGAGAAACTTTTCAAGAAGTCAATAAGAGGAGGGAAGTTGTACTCACTCTTTAAAACAAAAGGAAAAGAAAAAAATGACATGCCTAAAGCTCAGTATAAGGAATTATTAGCCACATGCAAATTCAAATTCAAAAAGGTTTCAGGTAACACCAGTCATGACCATCATCAAAAAGTCTACAAACTATAAATGCTGAAGGGGTTTTAGAGGAATGTGTACCTTCTAGCTGCTGGTGGGATGTAAAGAAGTAATACCACTAATGCAAACTGAATGGAGCTGCTTGAAAAGGTAAAAATTGAGTTACCATACGATGCGGCAGGGCACCTTTTGGGCCTATAACCTAAGACCACCAGAATCGGAAAGACAGAGGCAGGCAAATGTGCACTGCAACAATACTGAAATAGCCAAGACATGGAAGCAAAAAAAGGTCCATAAACAGATGAATGAACAAAGACGAAATGGTATACGTACCAAATGGAATAGTAGCCTCTGGAAAAAAATGAACAATGCTGTTTTCAGGACTAGAGTTGAGCCTAGAAATAATCATATAAGGTTAAGTAAGTCAAAAGGGTATGACAAATATCCTATGATATCATTTATACATGTTATCCTAAGATTGCTACCAATGAACATATTTCCACAGAAAAAGACACTCACAGACTTATCATATAAACTAATGGTTAGCCAATATAAAAGGTGGGAGGATGGGTAAATTAGGACTATGGGGTTAACATACATATACTAATGTATGTTAAATGTTTATAAACATATAACATATAAATGATATGAATTATATATTCACCAATACCTTCAAAATATACATTCTGTAATCACATACATGGTAACAGGATCCGAAGATGAACAGACATATGTATGAATCATTGAGCAGATTCTGTACAGCCAGACAATCAAAACACTCTAATCAAATTTACTCTGATAAGAAATAGAAATAAAATTTAAAAAACAAACATAAGTTAGGAGACATAAACTTTTGGGGGCTTGTCCCAGCACATTGCACTCTAATTTACAAGCTCGGAACACTACCTCCAGGAAGACTGTGTTGTCCTAGTAACAAGACTTGAGAACGTAATAATGCTGCCGCCTTGTGGCTGCTTCCCACAACAGTAGCTTTAAACCCAGTGCCAATGGTTGCTTATATAGTCACAAGGACTGCAGGGCTGTAAAAGACACAGGCCCTCAAAAAATGCCCTAGGGTAGGGAATTGGCAAGAAAATTCAACACATGAGAAATTTTGAAAAGTCAATAAGAGTACGGAAGTTGAACTCACTCTTTAAAAAAAAAGGAAAAGAAAAAAAGGACATGCCTAAAGCTCAGCATAAGGAATTATTAGCCACATGCGTATCCAACCTCCAAAAAGGTTTCAGCTCACACCAGTCATGACCATCAGCAAAAAGTCTACAAACTATAAATGCTGAAGGGGTTTTAGAGAAGTGTGTACCTTCTAGCTGCTGGTGGGATATAAAGTCGTAACAGCACTAATGCAAACTGAATCGAGCTGCTTGAAAACGTAAAAATTGAGCTACCATATGATGCGGCAGGGCACCTTTTGGGCCTATAACCTAAGACCACCAGAATCGGAAAGACAGAGGCAGGCAAATGTGCACTGCAACAATACTGAAATAGCCAAGACATGGAAGCAAAAAAAGGTCCATAAACAGATGCATGGACAAAGACGAAATGGTATACGTACCAAATGGAATAGTAGCCTCTGGAAAAAAATGAACAATGCTGTTTTCAGGACTAGAGTTGAGCCTAGAAATAATCATATAAGGTTAAGTAAGACAAAAGGGTATTACAAATATCCTATGATATTATTTATACAAGTTTTCCTAAGATTGCTACCAATGAACATATTTCCACAGAAAAAGACACTCACAGACTTATCAAATAAACTAATGGTTAGCCAAAATGAAAGGTGGGAGGATGGGTAAATTAGGACTATGGGGTTAACATACATATACTAATGTAAGTTAAATGTATATAAACATATAACATATAAATGATATGAATTATATATTCACCAATACCTTCAAAATATACATTCTGTAATCACATACATGGTAACAGGATCCGAAGATGAACAGACATATGTGTGAATCATTGAGCAGATTCTGTACAGCCAGACAATCAAAACACTCTAATCAAATTTACTCCGATAAGAAAGACAAATTAAATTTAAAAAACAAACATAAGTAAGGAGACATAAACTTCTGGAGGCTTGTCCCAGCACATTGCACTCTAATTTAAAAGCTCGGAACACTACCTCCAGGAAGACTCTGTTGTCCTAGTAACAAGACTTGAGAACGTAATAATGCTGCCGCCTTGTGGCTGTCTCCCAAAACAGCAGCTTTAAACCCATTGACAATGGTTGCTTATATAGTCACAAGGACTGCAGGGCTGTAAATGACACAGGCCCTCAAAAATTGCCCTGGGGTAGGGAATAGGCAAGAAAATCCAACACATGAGAAATTTTTCAAGAAGTCAATAAGAGGAGGGGAGTTGTACTCACTCTTTAAAAAAAAAAAGGAAAAGAAAAAAAAGGACATGCCTAAAGCTTAGTATAAGGAATTATTAGCCACATACAAATTCAAATTCAAAAAGGTTTCAGCTCACACCAGTCATTACCATCAGCAAAATGTCTACAAAGTATAAATGCTGAAGGGGTTTTAGAGATCTGTGTACCTTCTAGCTGCTGGTGGGATGTAAAGTGGAAACAGCACTAACGCAAACTGAATCGAGCTGCTTGAAAAGGTAAAAATTGAGCTACCAAATGATGCGGCAGGGCACCTTTTGGTCCTATAAACTAAGACCACCAAAATTGGAAAGACAGAGGCAGGCAAATATGCACTGCAACAATACTGAAATAGCCAAGATATGGAAGCAAAAAAAAGGTCCATAAACAGATGAATGGACAAAGAAGAAGTGGTATACGGACAGAATGGAATAGTAGCCTCGGTAGAAAAATGAACAAAGCTGTTTTCAGGACTACAGTTGAGCCTAGAAAAAATCATATAAGGTTAAGTAAGTCAAAAGGGTATGACAAATATCCTATGATATCATTTATACAAGTTTTCTTAAGATTGCTACCAATGAACATATTTCCACAGAAAAAGACACTCACAGACTTATCAAATAAACTAATGGTTAGCCAAAATGAAAGGTGGGGGGATGGGTAAGTTAGGACTATGGGGTTAACATACATATACTAATGTAAGTTAAATGTATATAAACATATAACATATAAACGATATGAATTATATAATCACCAATACGTTCAAAATATATATTCTGTGATCACATACATGGTAACAGGATCCGAAGATGAACAGACATATGTATGAATCATTGAGCAGATTCTGTACAGCCAGACAATCAAAACACTCTAATCAAATTTACTCCGATAAGAAATAGAAATTAAATTTAAAAAAAAAACATAAGTTAGGAGACATAAACTTCTGGGGGCTTGTCCCACCATATTGCACTCTAATTTACAAGCTCAGAACACTACCTCCAGGAAGACTCTGTTCTCCTAGTAACAAGACTTGAGAACGCAATAATGCTGCCGCCTTGCGGCTGCTTCCCACAACAGCACTTTAAACCCAGTGCCAATGATTGCTTATATAGTCACAAGGACTGCAGGGCTGTAAATGACACAAGCCCTCAAAATATGCCATGAGGTAAGGAATTGGCAAGAACATTCAACACATGAGAAATTTCCAAGAAGTCAATAAGAGGAGGGAAGTTGTACTCACTCTTTAAAAAAAAAAGGAAAAGAAAAAAAAGGACATGCCTAAAGCTTAGTATAAGGAATTATTAGCCACATACAAATTCAAATTCAAAAAGGTTTCAGCTCACACCAGTCATTACCATCAGCAAAATGTCTACAAACTATAAATGCTGAAGGGGTTTTAGAGATCTGTGTACCTTCTAGCTGCTGGTGGGATGTAAAGTGGAAACAGCACTAACGCAAACTGAATCGAGCTGCTTGAAAAGGTAAAAATTGAGCTACCAAATGATGCGGCAGGGCACCTTTTAGGCCTATAACCTAAGACAACCAAAATTGGAAAGACAGAGGCAGGCAAATATGCACTGCAACAATACTGAAATAGCCAAGATATGGAAGCAAAAAAAAGGTCCATAAACAGATGAATGGACAAAGAAGAAGTGGTATACGGACAGAATGGAATAGTAGCCTCGGGAGAAAAATGAACAATGCTGTTTTCAGGACTACAGATGAGCCTAGAAAAAATCATATAAGGTTAAGTAAGTCAAAAGGGTATGACAAATATCCTATGATATCATTTATACAAGTTTTCTTAAGATTGCTACCAATGAACATATTTCCACAGAACAAGACACTGACAGACTTATCAAATAAACTAATGGTTAGCCAAAATGAAAGGTGGGGGGATGGGTAAGTTAGGACTATGGGGTTAACATACATATACTAATGTAAGTTAAATGTATATAAACATATAACATATAAACGAAATGAATTATATAATCACCAATACCTTCAAAATATATATTCTGTAATCACATACTTGATAACAGGTTCCGAAGATGAACAGATATATGTATGAATCATTGAGCAGATTCTGTACAGCCAATCAAAACACTCTAATCAAATTTACTCCGATAAGAAATAGAAATTAAATTTAAAAAGCAAACATAAGTTAGGAGACATAAACTTCTGGGGGCTTGTCCCAGCACATTCCACTCTAATTTACAACCTTGGAAAACTACCTCCAGGAAGACTCTGTTGCCCTAGTAACAAGAGTTGAGAACGTAATAATGCTGCCGCCTTGTGGCTGTTTCCCACAACAGCAGCTTTAAACCCAGTGCCAAAGGTTGCTTAATAGTCACAAGGACTGAAGGGCTCTAAATGACACCTGCCTTCAAAAAATGCCCTGGGGTAGGAAATAGGCAAAAAAATTCAACACATGAGAAACTTTTCAAGAAGTCAATAAGAGGAGGGAAGTTGTACTCACTCTTTAAAACAAAAGGAAAAGAAAAAAATGACATGCCTAAAGCTCAGTATAAGGAATTATTAGCCACATGCAAATTCAAATTCAAAAAGGTTTCAGGTAACACCACTCATGACCATCATCAAAAAGTCTACAAACTATAAATGCTGAAGGGGTTTTAGGGGAATGTGTACCTTCTAGCTGCTGGTGGGATGTAAAGAAGTAATACCACTAATGCAAACTGAATGGAGCTGCTTGAAAAGGTAAAAATTGAGTTACCATACGATGCGGCAGGGCACCTTTTGGGCCTATAACCTAAGACCACCAGAATCGGAAAGACAGAGGCAGGCAAATGTGCACTGCAACAATACTGAAATAGCCAAGACATGGAAGCAAAAAAAAGGTCCATAAACAGATGAAAGGACAAAGACGAAATGGTATACGTACCAAATGGAATAGTAGCCTCTGGAAAAAAATGAACAATGCCGTTTTCAGGACTAGAGTTGAGCCTAGAAATAATCATATAAGGTTAAGTAAGTCAAAAGGGTATGACAAATATCCTATGATATCATTTATACATGTTATCCTAAGATTGCTACCAATGAACATATTTCCACTGAAAAAGACACTCACAGACTTATCAAATAAACTAATGGTTAGCCAAAATGAAAGGTGGGGGGATGGGTAAATTAGGAGTATGGGGTTAACATACATATACTAATATAAGTTAAATGTATATAAACATATAACATATAAATGATATGAATTATATAATCACCAATACCTTCAAAATATACATTCTGTAATCACATACAAGGTAACAGGATCCGAAGATGAACAGACATATGTATGAATCATTGAACAGATTCTGTACAGCCAGACAATCAAAACACTCTAATCAAATTTACTCCGATAAAAAATACAAATTAAATTTAAAAAACAAACATAAGTAAGGAGACATAAACTTCTGGGGGCTTGTCCCAGCACATTGCACTCTAATTTAAAAGCTCGGAACACTACCTCCAGGAAGACTCTGTTGTCCTAGTAACAAGACTTGAGAACGTAATAATGCTGCCGCCTTGTGGCTGTCTCCATGAACAGCACCTTTAAACCCAGTGCCAATGGTTGCTTATATAGTCACAAGGACTGTACGGTTGTAAATGACACAGGCACTCAAAAAATGCCCTGGGGTAGGGAATAGGCAAGAAAATTCAACACATAAGAAACTTTTCAAGAAATCAATAAGAGGAGGGAAGTTGTACTCACTCTTTTTAAAAAAAAGGAAAAGAAAAAATAGGACATGACTAAAGCTCAGCATAAGGAATTATTAGCCACATGCGTATCCAACCTCCAAAAAGGTTTCAGCTCACACCAGTCATGACCATCAGCAAAAAGTCTACAAACTATAAATGCTGAAGGGGTTTTAGAGAAGTGTGTACCTTCTAGCTGCTGGTGGGATATAAAGTCGTAACATCACTAATGCAAACTGAATCGAGCTGCTTGAAAACGTAAAAATTGAGCTACCATATGATGCGGCAGGGCACCTTTTCGGCCTATAACCTAAGACCACCAGAATCGGAAAGACAGAGGCAGGCAAATGTGCACTGCAACAATACTGAAATAGCCAAGATATGGAAGCAAAAAAAAGGTCCATAAACAGATAAATGGACAAAGAAGAAGTGGTATACGGACAGAATGGAATAGTAGCCTCGGGAGAAAAATGAACAATGCTGTTTTCAGGACTACAGTTGAGCCTAGAAAAAATCATATAAGGTTAAGTAAGTCAAAAGGGTATGACAAATATCCTATGATATCATTTATACAAGTTTTCTTAAGATTGCTACCAATGAACATATTTCCACAGAAAAAGACACTCACAGACTTATCAAATAAACTAATGGTTAGCCAAAATGAAAGGTGGGGGGATGGGTAAGTTAGGACTATGGGGTTAACATACATATACTAATGTAAGTTAAATGTATATAAACATATAACATATAAACGATATGAATTATATAATCACCAATACCTTCAAAATATATATTCTGTGATCACATACATGGTAACAGGATCCGAAGATGAACAGACATATGTATGAATCATTGAGCAGATTCTGTACAGCCAGACAATCAAAACACTCTAATCAAATTTACTCCGATAAGAAATAGAAATTAAATTTAAAAAAAAAACATAAGTTAGGAGACATAAACTTCTGGGGGCTTGTCCCAGCACATTGCACTCTAATTTACAAGCTCAGAACACTACCCCCAGGAAGACTCTGTTCTCCTAGTAACAAGACTTGAGAACGCAATAATGCTGCCGCCTTGTGGCTGCTTCCCACAACAGCACTTTAAACCCAGTGCCAATGATTGCTTATATAGTCACAAGGACTGCAGGGCTGTAAATGACACAAGCCCTCAAAATATGCCCTGGGGTAGGGAATTGGCAAGAACATTCAACACATGAGAAATTTCCAAGAAGTCAATAAGAGGAGGGAAGTTGTACTCACTCTTTAAAAAAAAAAGGAAAAGAAAAAAAAGGACATGCCTAAAGCTTAGTATAAGGAATTATGAGCCACATACAAATTCAAATTCAAAAAGGTTTCAGCTCACACCAGTCATTACCATCAGCAAAATGTCTACAAACTATAAATGCTGAAGGGGTTTTAGAGATCTGTGTACCTTCTATCTGCTGGTGGGATGTAAAGTGGAAACAGCACTAACGCAAACTGAATCGAGCTGCTTGAAAAGGTAAAAATTGAGCTACCAAATGATGGGGCAGGGCACCTTTTGGGCCTATAACCTAAGACCACCAAAATTGGAAAGACAGAGGCAGGCAAATATGCACTGCAACAATACTGAAATAGCCAAGATATGGAAGCAAAAAAAAGGTCCATAAACAGATGAATGGACAAAGAAGAAGTGGTATACGGACAGAATGGAATAGTAGCCTCGGGAGAAAAATGAACAATGCTGTTTTCAGGACTACAGTTGAGCCTAGAAAAAATCATATAAGGTTAAGTAAGTCAAAAGGGTATGACAAATATCCTATGATATCATTTATACAAGTTTTCTTAAGATTGCTACCAATGAACATATTTCCACACAAAAAGACACTCACAGACTTATCAAATAAACTAATGGTTAGCCAAAATGAAAGGTGGGGGGATGGGTAATTTAGGACTATGGGGTTAACATACATATACTAATGTAAGTTAAATGTATATAAACATATAACATATAAACGATATGAATTATATAATCACCAATACCTTCAAAATATATATTCTGTGATCACATACATGGTAACAGGATCCGAAGATGAACAGACATATGTATGAATCATTGAACAGATTCTGTACAGCCAGACAATCAAAACACTCTAATCAAATTTACTCCGATAAAAAATACAAATTAAATTTAAAAAACAAACATAAGTAAGGAGACATAAACTTCTGGGGGCTTGTCCCTGCACATTGCACTCTAATTTAAAAGCTCGGAACACTACCTCCAGGAAGACTCTGTTGTCCTAGTAACAAGAGTTGAGAACGTACTAATGCTGCCGCCTTGTGGCTGTCTCCAAAAACAGCAGCTTTAAACCCAATGACAATGGTTGCTTATATAGTCACAAGGACTGCAGGGCTGTAAATGACACAGGCCCTCAAAAATTGCCCTGGGGTAGGGAATAGGCAAGAAAATTCAACACATAAGAAACTTTTCAAGAAATCAATAAGAGGAGGGAAGTTGTACTCACTCTTTTTAAAAAAAAGGAAAAGAAAAAATAGGACATGCCTAAAGCTCAGCATAAGGAATTATTAGCCACATGCGTATCCAACCTCCAAAAAGGTTTCAGCTCACACCAGTCATGACCATCAGCAAAAAGTCTACAAACTATAAATGCTGAAGGGGTTTTAGAGAAGTGTGTACCTTCTAGCTGCTGGTGGGATATAAAGTCGTAACATCACTAATGCAAACTGAATCGAGCTGCTTGAAAACGTAAAAATTGAGCTACCATATGATGCGGCAGGGCACCTTTTGGGCCTATAACCTAAGACCACCAGAATCGGAAAGACAGAGGCAGGCAAATGTGCACTGCAACAATACTGAAATAGCCAAGATATGGAAGCAAAAAAAAGGTCCATAAACAGATGAATGGACAAAGAAGAAGTGGTATACGGACAGAATGGAATAGTAGCCTCGGGAGAAAAATGAACAATGCTGTTTTCAGGACTACAGTTGAGCCTAGAAAAAATCATATAAGGTTAAGTAAGTCAAAAGGGTATGACAAATATCCTATGATATCATTTATACAAGTTTTCTTAAGATTGCTACCAATGAACATATTTCCACAGAAAAAGACACTCACAGACTTATCAAATAAACTAATGGTTAGCCAAAATGAAAGGTGGGGGGATGGGTAAGTTAGGACTATGGGGTTAACATACATATACTAATGTAAGTTAAATGTATATAAACATATAACATATAAACGATATGAATTATATAATCACCAATACCTTCAAAATATATATTCTGTGATCACATACATGGTAACAGGATCCGAAGATGAACAGACATATGTATGAATCATTGAGCAGATTCTGTACAGCCAGACAATCAAAACACTCTAATCAAATTTACTCCGATAAGAAATAGAAATTAAATTTAAAAAAAAAACATAAGTTAGGAGACATAAACTTCTGGGGGCTTGTCCCAGCATATTGCACTCTAATTTACAAGCTCAGAACACTACCCCCAGGAAGACTCTGTTCTCCTAGTAACAAGACTTGAGAACGCAATAATGCTGCCGCCTTGTGGCTGCTTCCCACAACAGCACTTTAAACCCAGTGCCAATGATTGCTTATATAGTCACAAGGACTGCAGGTCTGTAAATGACACAAGCCCTCAAAATATGCCCTGGGGTAGGGAATTGGCAAGAACATTCAACACATGAGAAATTTCCAAGAAGTCAATAAAAGGAGGGAAGTTGTACTCACTCTTTAAAGAAAAAAGGAAAAGAAAAAAAAGGACATGCCTAAAGCTTAGTATAAGGAATTATGAGCCACATACAAATTCAAATTCAAAAAGGTTTCAGCTCACACCAATCATTACCATCAGCAAAATGTCTACAAACTATAAATGCTGAAGGGGTTTTAGAGATCTGTGTACCTTCTATCTGCTGGTGGGATGTAAAGTGGAAACAGCACTAACGCAAACTGAATCGAGCTGCTTGAAAAGGTAAAAATTGAGCTACCAAATGATGGGGCAGGGCACCTTTTGGGCCTATAACCTAAGACCACCAAAATTGGAAAGACAGAGGCAGGCAAATATGCACTGCAACAATACTGAAATAGCCAAGATATGGAAGCAAAAAAAAGGTCCATAAACAGATGAATGGACAAAGAAGAAGTGGTATACGGACAGAATGGAATAGTAGCCTCGGGAGAAAAATGAACAATGCTGTTTTCAGGACTACAGTTGAGCCTAGAAAAAATCATATAAGGTTAAGTAAGTCAAAAGGGTATGACAAATATCCTATGATATCATTTATACAAGTTTTCTTAAGATTGCTACCAATGAACATATTTCCACAGAAAAAGACACTCACAGACTTATCAAATAAACTAATGGTTAGCCAAAATGAAAGGTGGGGGGATGGGTAATTTAGGACTATGGGGTTAACATACATATACTATTGTAAGTTAAATGTATATAAACATATAACATATAAACGATATGAATTATATAATCACCAATACCTTCAAAATATATATTCTGTGATCACATACATGGTAACAGGATCCGAAGATGAACAGACATATGTATGAATCATTGAACAGATTCTGTACAGCGAGACAATCAAAACACTCTAATCAAATTTACTCCGATAAAAAATACAAATTAAATTTAAAAAACAAACATAAGTAAGGAGACATAAACTTCTGGGGGCTTGTCCCTGCACATTGCACTCTAATTTAAAAGCTCGGAACACTACCTCCAGGAAGACTCTGTTGTCCTAGTAACAAGAGTTGAGAACGTACTAATGCTGCCGCCTTGTGGCTCTCTCCAAAAACAGCAGCTTTAAACCCAATGACAATGGTTGCTTATATAATCACAAGGACTGCAGGGCTGTAAATGACACAGGCCCTCAAAAATTGCCCTGGGGTAGGGAATAGGCAAGAAAATTCAACACATAAGAAACTTTTCAAGAAATCAATAAGAGGAGGGAAGTTGTACTCACTCTTTTTAAAAAAAAGGAAAAGAAAAAATAGGACATGCCTAAAGCTCAGCATAAGGAATTATTAGCCACATGCGTATCCAACCTCCAAAAAGGTTTCAGCTCACACCAGTCATGACCATCAGCAAAAAGTCTACAAACTATAAATGCTGAAGGGGTTTAAGAGAAGTGTGTACCTTCTAGCTGCTGGTGGGATATAAAGTCGTAACAGCACTAATGCAAACTGAATCGAGCTGCTTGATAACGTAAAAATTGAGCTACCATATGATGCGGCAGGGCACCTTTTGGGCCTATAACCTAAGACCACCAGAATCGGAAAGACAGAGGCAGGCAAATGTGCACTGCAACAATACTGAAATAGCAAAGACATGGAAGCAAAAAAAAAGGTCCATAAACAGATGAATGGACAAAGACGAAGTGGGATACGTACCAAATGGAATAGTAGCCTCTGGAAAAAAATGAACAATGCCGTTTTCAGGACTACAGTTGAGCCTAGAAATAATCATAGAAGGTTAAGTAAGTCAAAAGGGTATGACAAATATCCTATGACATCATTTATACATGTTATCCTAAGATTGCTACCAATGAACATATTTCCACAGAAAAAGACAGTCACAGACTTATCAAAAATACTAACGGTTAGCCAAAATGAAAGGTGGGAGGATGGGTAAATTAGGACTATGGGGTTAACATACATATACTAATGTATGTTAAATGTATATAAACATATAACATATGAACTATATAAATTATATAATCACCAAACCTTTAAAATATACATTCTGTAATCACATACATAATAACAGGTTCCGAAGATGAACAGATATATGTATGAATCATTGAGCAGATTCTGTACAGCCAATCAAAACACTCTAATCAAATTTACTCCGATAAGAAATAGAAATTAAATTTAAAAAGCAAACATAAGTTAGGAGACATAAACTTCTGGGGGCTTGTCCCAGCACATTCCACTCTAATTTACAACCTTGGAAAACTACCTCCAGGAAGACTCTGTTGCCCTAGTAAGAAGAGGTGAGAACGTAATAATGCTGCCGCCTTGTGGCTGTTTCCCACAACAGCAGCTTTAAACCCAGTGCCAAAGGTTGCTTAATAGTCACAAGGACTGAAGGGCTCTAAATGACACCTGCCTTCAAAAAATGCCCTGGGGTAGGGAATAGGCAAAAAAATTCAACACATGAGAAACTTTTCAAGAAGTCAATAAGAGGAGGGAAGTTGTACTCACTCTTTAAAACAAAAGGAAAAGAAAAAAATGACATGCCTAAAGCTCAGTATAAGGAATTATTAGCCACATGCAAATTCAAATTCAAAAAGGTTTCAGGTAACACCAGTCATGACCATCATCAAAAAGTCTACAAACTATAAATGCTGAAGGGGTTTTAGAGGAATGTGTACCTTCTAGCTGCTGGTGGGATGTAAAGAAGTAATACCACTAATGCAAACTGAATGGAGCTGCTTGAAAAGGTAAAAATTGAGTTACCATACGATGCAGCAGGGCACCTTTTGGGCCTATAACCTAAGACCACCAGAATCGGAAAGACAGAGGCAGGCAATTGTGCACTACAACAATACTGAAATAGCCAAGACATGGAAGCAAAAAAAGGTCCATAAACAGATGAATGGACAAAGACGAAATGGTATACGTACCAAATGGAATAGTAGCCTCTGGAAAAAAATGAACAATGCCGTTTTCAGGACTAGAGTTGAGCCTAGAAATAATCATATAAGGTTAAGTAAGTCAAAAGGGTATGACAAATATCCTATGATATCATTTATACATGTTATCCTAAGATTGCTACCAATGAACATATTTCCACAGAAAAAGACACTCACAAACTTATCAAATAAACTAATGGTTAGCCAAAATGAAAGGTGGGGGGATGGGTAAATTAGGACTATGGGGTTAACATACATATACTAATATAAGTTAAATGTATATAAACATATAACACATAAATGATATGAATTATATAATCACCAATACCTTCAAAATATACATTCTGTAATCACATACATGGTAACAGGATCCGAAGATGAACAGACATATGTATGAATCATTGAACAGATTCTGTACAGCCAGACAATCAAAACACTCTAATCAAATTTACTCCGATAAAAAATACAAATTAAATTTAAAAAACAAACATAAGTAAGGAGACATAAACTTCTGGGGGCTTGTCCCAGCACATTGCACTCTAATTTAAAAGCTCGGAACACTACCTCCAGGAAGATTCTGTTGTCCTAGTAACAAGACTTGAGAACGTAACAATGCTGCCGCCTTGTGGCTGTCTTCAAAAACAGCACCTTTAAACCCAGTGCCAATGCCTGCTTATATAGTCACAAGGACTGCACGGTTGTAAATGACACAGGCACTCAAAAAATGCCCTGGGGTAGGGAATAGGCAAGAAAATTCAACACATAAGAAACTTTTCAAGAAATCAATAAGAGGAGGGAAGTTGTACTCACTCTTTTTAAAAAAAAGGAAAAGAAAAAATAGGACATGCCTAAAGCTCAGCATAAGGAATTATTAGCCACATGCGTATCCAAGCTCCAAAAAGGTTTCAGCTCACACCAGTCATGACCATCAGCAAAAAGTCTACAAACTATAAATGCTGAAGGGGTTTTAGAGAAGTGTGTACCTTCTAGCTGCTGGTGGGATATAAAGTTGTAACAGCACTAATGCAAACTGAATCGAGCTGCTTGAAAACGTAAAAATTGAACTACCATATGATGCGGCAGGGCACCTTTTGGGCCTATAACCTAAGACCACCAGAATCGGAAAGACAGAGGCAGCCAAATGTGCACTGCAACAATACTGAAATAGCAAAGGCATGGAAGCAAAAAAAAGGTCCATAAACAGGTGAATGGACAAAGAAGAAGTGGTATATGGACAGAATGAAGAGTAGCCTCGGGAAAAAAATGAACAATGCCGTTTTCAGGACTAGAGTTGAGACTAGAAATAATCATATAAGGTTAAGTAAGACAAAAGGGTATTACAAATATCCTATGATATTATTTATACAAGTTTTCCTAAGATTGCTACCAATGAACATATTTCCACAGAAAAAGACACTCACAGACTTATCAAATAAACTAATGGTTCGCCAAAATGAAAGGTGGGAGGATGGGTAAATTAGGACTATGGGGTTAACATACATATACTAATATAAGTTAAATGTATATAAACATATAACATATAAATGATATGAATTATATAATCACCAATACCTTCAAAATATACATTCTGTAATCACATACATGGTAACAGGATCCGAAAATGAACAGACATATGTGTGAATCATTGAACAGATTCTGTACAGCCAGACAATCAAAACACTCTAATCAAATTTACTCCGATAAAAAATACAAATTAAATTTAAAAAACAAACATAAGTAAGGAGACATAAACTTCTGGGGGCTTGTCCCAGCACATTGCACTCTAATTTACAAGCTCGGAACACTACCTCCAGGAAGACTCTGTTGTCCTAGTAACAAGACTTGAGAACGTAATAATGCTGCTGCCTTGTGGCTGTCTCCCAAAACAGCAGCTTTAAACCCAGTGACAATGGTTGCTTATATAGTCCCAAGGACTGCAGGGCTGTAAATGACACAGGCCCTCAAAAATTGCCCTGGGGTAGGGAATAGGCAAGAAAATCCAACACATGAGAAATTTTTCAAGAAATCAATAAGAGGAGGGAAGTTGTACTCACTCTTTAAAAAAAAAAAGGAAAAGAAAAAAAAGGACATGCCTAAAGCTTAGTATAAGGAATTATTAGCCACATACAAATTCAAATTCAAAAAGGTTTCAGCTCACACCAGTCATTACCATCAGCAAAATGTCTACAAAGTATAAATGCTGAAGGGGTTTTAGAGATCTGTGTACCTTCTAGCTGCTGGTGGGATGTAAAGTGGAAACAGCACTAACGCAAACTGAATCGAGCTGCTTGAAAAGGTAAAAATTGAGCTACCAAATGATGCGGCAGGGCACCTTTTGGGCCTATAATCTAAGACCACCAAAATTGGAAAGACAGAGGCAGGCAAATATGCACTGCAACAATACTGAAATAGCCAAGATATGGAAGCAAAAAAAAGGTCCATAAACAGATGAATGGACAAAGAAGAAGTGGTATACGGACAGAATGGAATAGTAGCCTCGGGAGAAAAATGAACAATGCTGTTTTCAGGACTACAGTTGAGCCTAGAAAAAATCATATAAGGTTAAGTAAGTCAAAAGGGTATGACAAATATCCTATGATATCATTTATACAAGTTTTCTTAAGATTGCTACCAATGAACATATTTCCACAGAAAAAGACACTCACAGACTTATCAAATAAACTAATGGTTAGCCAAAATGAAAGGTGGGGGGATGGGTAAGTTAGGACTATGGGGTTAACATACATATACTAATGTAAGTTAAATGTATATAAACATATAACATATAAACGATATGAATTATATAATCACCAATACGTTCAAAATATATATTCTGTGATCACATACATGGTAACAGGATCCGAAGATGAACAGACATATGTATGAATCATTGAGCAGATTCTGTACAGCCAGACAATCAAAACACTCTAATCAAATTTACTCCGATAAGAAATAGAAATTAAATTTTAAAAAAAAACATAAGTTAGGAGACATAAACTTCTGGGGGCTTGTCCCAGCATATTGCACTCTAATTTACAAGCTCAGAACACTACCTCCAGGAAGACTCTGTTCTCCTAGTAACAAGACTTGAGAACGCAATAATGCTGCCGCCTTGCGGCTGCTTCCCACAACAGCACTTTAAACCCAGTGCCAATGATTGCTTATATAGTCACAAGGACTGCAGGGCTGTAAATGACACAAGCAATCAAAATATGCCCTGGGGTAGGGAATTGGCAAGAACATTCAACACATGAGAAATTTCCAAGAAGTCAATAAGAGGAGGGAAGTTGTACTCACTCTTTAAAAAAAAAAGGAAAAGAAAAAAAAGGACATGCCTAAAGCTTAGTATAAGGAATTATTAGCCACATACAAATTCAAATTCAAAAAGGTTTCACCTCACACCAGTCATTACCATCAGCAAAATGTCTACAAAGTATAAATGCTGAAGGGGTTTTAGAGATCTGTGTACCTTCTAGCTGCTGGTGGGATGTAAAGTGGAAACAGCACTAACGCAAACTGAATCGAGCTGCTTGAAAAGGTAAAAATTGAGCTACCAAATGATGCGGCAGGGCACCTTTTGGGCCTATAACCTAAGACCACCAAAATTGGAAAGACAGAGGCAGGCAAATATGCACTGCAACAATACTGAAATAGCCAAGATATGGAAGCAAAAAAAAGGTCCATAAACAGATGAATGGACAAAGAAGAAGTGGTATACGGACAGAATGGAATAGTAGCCTCGGGAGAAAAATGAACAATGCTGTTTTCAGGACTACAGTTGAGCCTAGAAAAAATCATATAAGGTTAAGTAAGTCAAAAGGGTATGACAAATATCCTATGATATCATTTATACAAGTTTTCTTAAGATTGCTACCAATGAACATATTTCCACAGAAAAAGACACTCACAGACTTATCAAATAAACTAATGGTTAGCCAAAATGAAAGGTGGGGGGATGGGTAAGTTAGGACTATGGGGTTAACATACATATACTAATGTAAGTTAAATGTATATAAACATATAACATATAAACGATATGAATTATATAATCACCAATACCTTCAAAATATATATTCTGTGATCACATACATGGTAACAGGACCCGAAGATGAACAGACATATGTATGAATCATTGAACAGATTCTGTACAGCCAGACAATCAAAACACTCTAATCAAATTTACTCCGATAAAAAATACAAATTAAATTTAAAAAACAAACATAAGTAAGGAGACATAAACTTCTGGGGGCTTGTCCCAGCACATTGCACTCTAATTTAAAAGCTCGGAACACTACCTCCAGGAAGACTCTGTTGTCCTAGTAACAAGACTTGAGAACGTAATAATGCTGCCGCCTTGTGGCTGTCTCCAAAAACAGCACCTTTAAACCCAGTGCCAATGGTTGCTTATATAGTCACAAGGACTGCACGGTTGTAAATGACACAGGCACTCAAAAAATGCCCTGGGGTAGGGAATAGGCAAGAAAATTCAACACATAAGAAACTTTTCAAGAAATCAATAAGAGGAGGGAAGTTGTACTCACTCTTTTTAAAAAAAAGGAAAAGAAAAAATAGGACATGCCTAAAGCTCAGCATAAGGAATTATTAGCCACATGCGTATCCAACCTCCAAAAAGGTTTCAGCTCACACCAGTCATGACCATCAGCAAAAAGTCTACAAACTATAAATGCTGAAGGGGTTTTAGAGAAGTGTGTACCTTCTAGCTGCTGGTGGGATATAAAGTCGTAACAGCACTAATGCAAACTGAATCGAGCTGCTTGAAAACGTAAAAATTGAGCTACCATATGATGCGGCAGGGCACCTTTTGGGCCTATAATCTAAGACCACCAGAATCGGAAAGACAGAGGCAGGCAAATGTGCACTGCAACAATACTGAAATAGCAAAGACATGGAAGCAAAAAAAAGGTCCATAAACAGATGAATGGACAAAGACGAAGTGGGACACGTACCAAATGGAATAGTAGCCTCGGGAAAAAAATGAACAATGCCGTTTTCAGGACTACAGTTGAGCCTAGAAATAATCATATAAGGTTAAGTAAGTCAAAAGGGTATGACAAATATCCTATGACATCATTTATACATGTTATCCTAAGATTGCTACCAATGAACATATTTCCACAGAAAAAGACACTCACAGACTTATCAAATAAACTAATGGCTAGCCAAAATGAAAGGTGGGAGGATGGGTAAATTAGGACAATGGGGTTAAAATACATATACTAATGTATGTTAAATGTATATAAACATATAACATATGAAATATATAAATAATATAATCACCAATACCTTTAAAATATACATTCTGTAATCACATACATGCTAACAGGTTCGAAGATGAACAGACATATGTATGAATCATTGAGCAGATTCTGTACAGCCAGAAAACCACAACACTCTAATCAAATTTACTCCGATAAGAAACAGAAATTAAATTTAAAAAACAAACATAAGTTAGGAGACATAAACTTCTGGGGGCTTGTCCCAGCACATTGCACTCTAATTTACAAGCTCGGAACACTACCTCCAGGAAGACTGTGTTGTCCTAGTAACAAGACTTGAGAACGTAATAATGCTGCCGCCTTGTGGCTGCTTCCCTCAACAGTAGCTTTAAACCCAGTGCCAATGGTTGCTTATATAGTCACAAGGACTGCAGGGCTGTAAAAGACACAGGCCCTCAAAAAATGCCCTGGGGTATGGAATTGGCAAGAAAATTCAACACATGAGAAATTTTCAAGAAGTCAATAAGAGGAGGGAAGTTGTACTCACTCTTTAAAAAAAAAGGAAAAGAAAAAAAAAGGACATGCCTAAAGCTCAGTATAAGGAATTATTAGCCACATGCAAATTCAAATTCAAAAAGGTTTCAGGTGACACCAATCATGACCATCAGCAAAAAGTCTACAAACTATAAATGCTGAAGGGGTTTTAGAGAATTGTGTACATTCTAGCTGCTGGTGGGATGTAAAGTGGTAACAGCACTAACGCATACTGAATGGAGCTGCTTGAAAAGGTAAAAATTGAGTTACCATATGATGCGGCAGGGCACCTTTTGGGCCTATAACCTAAGACCACCAAAATCGGAAATACAGAGGCAGGCAAATGTGCACTGCAACAATACTGAAATACCCAAGACATGGAAGCAAAAAATGGTCCATAAACAGGTGAATGGACAAAGAAGAAGTGGTATATGGACAGAATGGAAGAGTAGCCTCGGGAAAAAAATGAACAATGCCGTTTTCAGAACTACAGTTGAGACTAGAAATAGTCATATAAGGGTAAGTTAGTCAAAAGGGTATGACAAATATCCTATGATATCATTTATACATGTTATCCTAAGATTGCTACCAATGAACATATTTCCACAAAAAAAGACACTCACAGACTTATCAAATAAACTAATGGTTAGCCAAAATGAAAGGTGGGAGGATGGGTAAATTAGGACTATGGAGTTAACATACATATACTAATGTATGTTAAATGTATATAAACATATAACATATGAACTATATAAAATATATAATCACCAAACCTTTAAAATATACATTCTGTAATCACATACATGATAACAGGTTCCGAAGATGAACAGATATATGTATGAATCATTGAGCAGATTCTGTACAGCCAGACAATCAAAACACTCTAATCAAATTTACTCCGATAAGAAATAGAAATTAAATTTAAAAAGCAAACATAAGTTAGGAGACATAAACTTCTGGGGGCTTGTCCCAGCACATTCCACTCTAATTTACAACCTTGGAAAACTACCTCCAGGAAGACTCTGTTGCCCTAGTAACAAGAGTTGAGAACGTAATAATGCTGCCGCCTTGTGGCTGTTTCCCACAACAGCAGCTTTAAACCCAGTGCCAAAGGTTGCTTAATAGTCACAAGGACTGAAGGGCTCTAAATGACACCTGCCTTCAAAAAATGCCCTGGGGTAGGGAATAGGCAAAAAAATTCAACACATGAGAAACTTTTCAAGAAGTCAATAAGAGGAGGGAAGTTGTACTCACTGTTTAAAACAAAAGGGAAAGAAAAAAATGACATGCCTAAAGCTCAGTATAAGGAATTATTAGCCACATGCAAATTCAAATTCAAAAAGGTTTCAGGTAACACCAGTCATGACCATCATCAAAAAGTCTACAAACTATAAATGCTGAAGGGGTTTTAGAGGAATGTGTACCTTCTAGCTGCTGGTGGGATGTAAAGAAGTAATACCACTAATGCAAACTGAATGGAGCTGCTTGAAAAGGTAAAAATTGAGTTACCATACGATGCGGCAGGGCACCTTTTGGGCCTATAACCTAAGACCACCAGAATCGGAAAGACAGAGGCAGGCAAATGTGCACTGCAACAATACTGAAATAGCCAAGACATGGAAGCAAAAAAAGGTCCATAAACAGATGCATGGACAAAGACGAAATGGTATACGTACCAAATGGAATAGTAGCCTCTGGAAAAAAATGAACAATGCTGTTTTCAGGACTAGAGTTGAGCCTAGAAATAATCATATAAGGTTAAGTAAGTCAAAAGGGTATGACAAATATCCTATGATATCATTTATACATGTTATCCTAAGATTGCTACCAATGAACATATTTCCACAGAAAAAGACACTCACAGACTTATCATATAAACTAATGGTTAGCCAAAATGAAAGGTGGGAGGATGGGTAAATTAGGACTATGGGGTTAACATACATATACTAATGTATGTTAAATGTATATAAACATATAACATATAAATGATATGAATTATATATTCACCAATACCTTCAAAATATACATTCTGTAATCACATACATGGTAACAGGATCCGAAGATGAACAGACATATGTATGAATCATTGAGCAGATTCTGTACAGCCAGACAATCAAAACACTCTAATCAAATTTACTCCGATAAGAAATAGAAATTAAATTTAAAAAACAAACATAAGTTAGGAGACATAAACTTTTGGGGGCTTGTCCCAGCACATTGCACTCTAATTTACAAGCTCGGAACACTACCTCCAGGAAGACTGTGTTGTCCTAGTAACAAGACTTGAGAACGTAATAATGCTGCCGCCTTGTGGCTGCTTCCCACAACAGTAGCTTTAAACCCAGTGCCAATGGTTGCTTATATAGTCACAAGGACTGCAGGGCTGTAAAAGACACAGGCCCTCAAAAAATGCCCTGGGGTAGGGAATTGGCAAGAAAATTCAACACATGAGAAATTTTCAAGAAGTCAATAAGAGTACGGAAGTTGTACTCACTCTTTAAAAAAAAAGGAAAAGAAAAAAAGGACATGCCTAAAGCTCAGCATAAGGAATTATTAGCCACATGCGTATCCAACCTCCAAAAAGGTTTCAGCTCACACCAGTCATGACCATCAGCAAAAAGTCTACAAACTATAAATGCTGAAGGGATTTTAGAGAACTGTGTACCTTCTAGCTGCTGTTTGGATGTAAAGTGGTAACAGCAGTAACGCAAACTGAATCGAGCTGCTTGAAAAGGTAAACATTGAGCTACCATATGATGCGGCAGGGCACCTTTTGGGCCTATAACCTAAGACCACCGGATTCGGAAAGACAGAGGCAGGCAAATGTGCACTGCAACCATATTGAAATAGCCAAGACATGGAAGCAAAAAAAAGGTCCATAAACAGATGAATGGACAAAGACGAAATGGTATACGTACCAAATGGAATAGTAGCCTCTGGAAAAAAATGAACAATGCCGTTTTCAGGACTAGAGTTGAGCCTAGAAATAATCATATAAGGTTAAGTAAGTCAAAAGGGTATGACAAATATCCTATGATATCATTTATACAAGTTTTCTTAAGATTGCTACCAATGAACATATTTCCACAGAAAAAGACACTCACAGACTTATCAAATAAACTAATGGTTAGCCAAAATGAAAGGTGGGGGGATGGGTAAGTTAGGACTATGGGGTTAACATACATATACTAATGTAAGTTAAATGTATATAAACATATAACATATAAACGATATGAATTATATAATCACCAATACGTTCAAAATATATATTCTGTGATCACATACATGGTAACAGGATCCGAAGATGAACAGACATATGTATGAATCATTGAGCAGATTCTGTACAGCCAGACAATCAAAACACTCTAATCAAATTTACTCCGATAAGAAATAGAAATTAAATTTTAAAAAAAAACATAAGTTAGGAGACATAAACTTCTGGGGGCTTGTCCCAGCATATTGCACTCTAATTTACAAGCTCAGAACACTACCTCCAGGAAGACTCTGTTCTCCTAGTAACAAGACTTGAGAACGCAATAATGCTGCCGCCTTGCGGCTGCTTCCCACAACAGCACTTTAAACCCAGTGCCAATGATTGCTTATATAGTCACAAGGACTGCAGGGCTGTAAATGACACAAGCAATCAAAATATGCCCTGGGGTAGGGAATTGGCAAGAACATTCAACACATGAGAAATTTCCAAGAAGTCAATAAGAGGAGGGAAGTTGTACTCACTCTTTAAAAAAAAAAGGAAAAGAAAAAAAAGGACATGCCTAAAGCTTAGTATAAGGAATTATTAGCCACATACAAATTCAAATTCAAAAAGGTTTCAGCTCACACCAGTCATTACCATCAGCAAAATGTCTACAAACTATAAATGCTGAAGGGGTTTTAGAGATCTGTGTACCTTCTAGTTGCTGGTGGGATGTAAAGTGGAAACAGCACTAACGCAAACTGAATCGAGCTGCTTGAAAAGGTAAAAATTGAGCTACCAAATGATGCGGCAGGGCACCTTTTGGGCCTATAACCTAAGACCACCAAAATTGGAAAGACAGAGGCAGGCAAATATGCACTGCAACAATACTGAAATAGCCAAGATATGGAAGCAAAAAAAAGGTCCATAAACAGATGAATGGACAAAGAAGAAGTGGTATACGGACAGAATGGAATAGTAGCCTTGGGAGAAAAATGAACAATGCTGTTTTCAGGACTACAGTTGAGCCTAGAAAAAATCATATAAGGTTAAGTAAGTCAAAAGGGTACGACAAATATCCTATGATATCATTTATACAAGTTTTCTTAAGATTGCTACCAATGAACATATTTCCACAGAAAAAGACACTCACAGACTTATCAAATAAACTAATGGTTAGCCAAAATGAAAGGTGGGGGGATGGGTAAGTTAGGACTATGGGGTTAACATACATATACTAATGTAAGTTAAATGTATATAAACATATAACATATAAACGATATGAATTATATAATCACCAATACCTTCAAAATATATATTCTGTGATCACATACATGGTAACAGGATCCGAAGATGAACAGACATATGTATGAATCATTGAGCAGATTCTGTACAGCCAGACAATCAAAACACTCTAATCAAATTTACTCCGATAAGAAATAGAAATTAAATTTAAAAAAAAAACATAAGTTAGGAGACATAAACTTCTGGGGGCTTGTCCCAGCATATTGCACTCTAATTTACAAGCTCAGAACACTACCTCCAGGAAGACTCTGTTCTCCTAGTAACAAGACTTGAGAACGCAATAATGCTGCCGCCTTGTGGCTGCTTCCCACAACAGCACTTTAAACCCAGTGCCAATGATTGCTTATATAGTCACAAGGACTGCAGGGCTGTAAATGACACAAGCCCTCAAAATATGCCCTGGGGTAGGGAATTGGCAAGAACATTCAACACATGAGAAATTTCCAAGAAGTCAATAAGAGGAGGGAAGTTGTACTCACTCTTTAAAAAAAAAGGAAAAGAAAAAAAAGGACATGCCTAAAGCTTAGTATAAGGAATTATTAGCCACATACAAATTCAAATTCAAAAAGGTTTCAGCTCACACCAGTCATTACCATCAGCAAAATGTCTACAAAGTATAAATGCTGAAGGGGTTTTAGAGATCTGTGTACCTTCTAGCTGCTGGTGGGATGTAAAGTGGAAACAGCACTAACGCAAACTGAATCGAGCTGCTTGAAAAGGTAAAAATTGAGCTACCAAATGATGCGGCAGGGCACCTTTTGGGCCTATAAACTAAGACCACCAAAATTGGAAAGACAGAGGCAGGCAAATATGCACTGCAACAATACTGAAATAGCCAAGATATGGAAGCAAAAAAAAGGTCCATAAACAGATGAATGGACAAAGAAGAAGTGCTATACGGACAGAATGGAATAGTAGCCTCGGGAGAAAAATGAACAATGCTGTTTTCAGGACTACAGTTGAGCCTAGAAAAAATCATATAAGGTTAAGTAAGTCAAAAGGGTATGACAAATATCCTATGATATCATTTATACAAGTTTTCTTAAGATTGCTACCAATGAACATATTTCCACAGAAAAAGACACTCACAGACTTATCAAATAAACTAATGGTTAGCCAAAATGAAAGGTGGGGGGATGGGTAAGTTAGGACTATGGGGTTAACATACATATACTAATGTAAGTTAAATGTATATAAACATATAACATATAAACGATATGAATTATATAATCACCAATACCTTCAAAATATATATTCTGTGATCACATACATGGTAACAGGACCCGAAGATGAACAGACATATGTATGAATCATTGAACAGATTCTGTACAGCCAGACAATCAAAACACTCTAATCAAATTTACTCCGATAAAAAATACAAATTAAATTTAAAAAACAAACATAAGTAAGGAGACATAAACTTCTGGGGGCTTGTCCCAGCACATTGCACTCTAATTTAAAAGCTCGGAACACTACCTCCAGGAAGACTCTGTTGTCCTAGTAACAAGACTTGAGAACGTAATAATGCTGCCGCCTTGTGGCTGTCTCCAAAAACAGCACCTTTAAACCCAGTGCCAATGGTTGCTTATATAGTCACAAGGACTGCACGGTTGTAAATGACACAGGCACTCAAAAAATGCCCTGGGGTAGGGAATAGGCAAGAAAATTCAACACATAAGAAACTTTTCAAGAAATCAATAAGAGGAGGGAAGTTGTACTCACTCTTTTTAAAAAAAAGGAAAAGAAAAAATAGGACATGCCTAAAGCTCAGCATAAGGAATTATTAGCCACATGCGTATCCAACCTCCAAAAAGGTTTCAGCTCACACCAGTCATGACCATCAGCAAAAAGTCTACAAACTATAAATGCTGAAGGGGTTTTAGAGAAGTGTGTACCTTCTAGCTGCTGGTGGGATATAAAGTCGTAACAGCACTAATGCAAACTGAATCGAGCTGCTTGAAAACGTAAAAATTGAGCTACCATATGATGCGGCAGGGCACCTTTTGGGCCTATAATCTAAGACCACCAGAATCGGAAAGACAGAGGCAGGCAAATGTGCACTGCAACAATACTGAAATAGCAAAGACATGGAAGCAAAAAAAAGGTCCATAAACAGATGAATGGACAAAGACGAAGTGGGACACGTACCAAATGGAATAGTAGCCTCGGGAAAAAAATGAACAATGCCGTTTTCAGGACTACAGTTGAGCCTAGAAATAATCATATAAGGTTAAGTAAGTCAAAAGGGTATGACAAATATCCTATGACATCATTTATACATGTTATCCTAAGATTGCTACCAATGAACATATTTCCACAGAAAAAGACACTCACAGACTTATCAAATAAACTAATGGCTAGCCAAAATGAAAGGTGGGAGGATGGGTAAATTAGGACAATGGGGTTAAAATACATATACTAATGTATGTTAAATGTATATAAACATATAACATATGAAATATATAAATAATATAATCACCAATACCTTTAAAATATACATTCTGTAATCACATACATGCTAACAGGTTCGAAGATGAACAGACATATGTATGAATCATTGAGCAGATTCTGTACAGCCAGAAAACCACAACACTCTAATCAAATTTACTCCGATAAGAAACAGAAATTAAATTTAAAAAACAAACATAAGTTAGGAGACATAAACTTCTGGGGGCTTGTCCCAGCACATTGCACTCTAATTTACAAGCTCGGAACACTACCTCCAGGAAGACTGTGTTGTCCTAGTAACAAGACTTGAGAACGTAATAATGCTGCCGCCTTGTGGCTGCTTCCCTCAACAGTAGCTTTAAACCCAGTGCCAATGGTTGCTTATATAGTCACAAGGACTGCAGGGCTGTAAAAGACACAGGCCCTCAAAAAATGCCCTGGGGTATGGAATTGGCAAGAAAATTCAACACATGAGAAATTTTCAAGAAGTCAATAAGAGGAGGGAAGTTGTACTCACTCTTTAAAAAAAAAGGAAAAGAAAAAAAAAGGACATGCCTAAAGCTCAGTATAAGGAATTATTAGCCACATGCAAATTCAAATTCAAAAAGGTTTCAGGTGACACCAGTCATGACCATCAGCAAAAAGTCTACAAACTATAAATGCTGAAGGGGTTTTAGAGAATTGTGTACATTCTAGCTGCTGGTGGGATGTAAAGTGGTAACAGCACTAACGCATACTGAATGGAGCTGCTTGAAAAGGTAAAAATTGAGTTACCATATGATGCGGCAGGGCACCTTTTGGGCCTATAACCTAAGACCACCAAAATCGGAAATACAGAGGCAGGCAAATGTGCACTGCAACAATACTGAAATACCCAAGACATGGAAGCAAAAAATGGTCCATAAACAGGTGAATGGACAAAGAAGAAGTGGTATATGGACAGAATGGAAGAGTAGCCTCGGGAAAAAAATGAACAATGCCGTTTTCAGAACTACAGTTGAGACTAGAAATAGTCATATAAGGGTAAGTTAGTCAAAAGGGTATGACAAATATCCTATGATATCATTTATACATGTTATCCTAAGATTGCTACCAATGAACATATTTCCACAAAAAAAGACACTCACAGACTTATCAAATAAACTAATGGTTAGCCAAAATGAAAGGTGGGAGGATGGGTAAATTAGGACTATGGAGTTAACATACATATACTAATGTATGTTAAATGTATATAAACATATAACATATGAACTATATAAAATATATAATCACCAAACCTTTAAAATATACATTCTGTAATCACATACATGATAACAGGTTCCGAAGATGAACAGATATATGTATGAATCATTGAGCAGATTCTGTACAGCCAGACAATCAAAACACTCTAATCAAATTTACTCCGATAAGAAATAGAAATTAAATTTAAAAAGCAAACATAAGTTAGGAGACATAAACTTCTGGGGGCTTGTCCCAGCACATTCCACTCTAATTTACAACCTTGGAAAACTACCTCCAGGAAGACTCTGTTGCCCTAGTAACAAGAGTTGAGAACGTAATAATGCTGCCGCCTTGTGGCTGTTTCCCACAACAGCAGCTTTAAACCCAGTGCCAAAGGTTGCTTAATAGTCACAAGGACTGAAGGGCTCTAAATGACACCTGCCTTCAAAAAATGCCCTGGGGTAGGGAATAGGCAAAAAAATTCAACACATGAGAAACTTTTCAAGAAGTCAATAAGAGGAGGGAAGTTGTACTCACTGTTTAAAACAAAAGGGAAAGAAAAAAATGACATGCCTAAAGCTCAGTATAAGGAATTATTAGCCACATGCAAATTCAAATTCAAAAAGGTTTCAGGTAACACCAGTCATGACCATCATCAAAAAGTCTACAAACTATAAATGCTGAAGGGGTTTTAGAGGAATGTGTACCTTCTAGCTGCTGGTGGGATGTAAAGAAGTAATACCACTAATGCAAACTGAATGGAGCTGCTTGAAAAGGTAAAAATTGAGTTACCATACGATGCGGCAGGGCACCTTTTGGGCCTATAACCTAAGACCACCAGAATCGGAAAGACAGAGGCAGGCAAATGTGCACTGCAACAATACTGAAATAGCCAAGACATGGAAGCAAAAAAAGGTCCATAAACAGATGCATGGACAAAGACGAAATGGTATACGTACCAAATGGAATAGTAGCCTCTGGAAAAAAATGAACAATGCTGTTTTCAGGACTAGAGTTGAGCCTAGAAATAATCATATAAGGTTAAGTAAGTCAAAAGGGTATGACAAATATCCTATGATATCATTTATACATGTTATCCTAAGATTGCTACCAATGAACATATTTCCACAGAAAAAGACACTCACAGACTTATCATATAAACTAATGGTTAGCCAAAATGAAAGGTGGGAGGATGGGTAAATTAGGACTATGGGGTTAACATACATATACTAATGTATGTTAAATGTATATAAACATATAACATATAAATGATATGAATTATATATTCACCAATACCTTCAAAATATACATTCTGTAATCACATACATGGTAACAGGATCCGAAGATGAACAGACATATGTATGAATCATTGAGCAGATTCTGTACAGCCAGACAATCAAAACACTCTAATCAAATTTACTCCGATAAGAAATAAAAATTAAATTTAAAAAACAAACATAAGTTAGGAGACATAAACTTTTGGGGGCTTGTCCCAGCACATTGCACTCTAATTTACAAGCTCGGAACACTACCTCCAGGAAGACTGTGTTGTCCTAGTAACAAGACTTGAGAACGTAATAATGCTGCCGCCTTGTGGCTGCTTCCCACAACAGTAGCTTTAAACCCAGTGCCAATGGTTGCTTATATAGTCACAAGGACTGCAGGGCTGTAAAAGACACAGGCCCTCAAAAAATGCCCTGGGGTAGGGAATTGGCAAGAAAATTCAACACATGAGAAATTTTCAAGAAGTCAATAAGAGTACGGAAGTTGTACTCACTCTTTAAAAAAAAAGGAAAAGGAAAAAAGGACATGCCTAAAGCTCAGCATAAGGAATTATTAGCCACATGCGTATCCAACCTCCAAAAAGGTTTCAGCTCACACCAGTCATGACCATCAGCAAAAAGTCTACAAACTATAAATGCTGAAGGGATTTTAGAGAACTGTGTACCTTCTAGCTGCTGTTTGGATGTAAAGTGGTAACAGCAGTAACGCAAACTGAATCGAGCTGCTTGAAAAGGTAAACATTGAGCTACCATATGATGCGGCAGGGCACCTTTTGGGCCTATAACCTAAGACCACCGGATTCGGAAAGACAGAGGCAGGCAAATGTGCACTGCAACCATATTGAAATAGCCAAGACATGGAAGCAAAAAAAAGGTCCATAAACAGATGAATGGACAAAGACGAAATGGTATACGTACCAAATGGAATAGTAGCCTCTGGAAAAAAATGAACAATGCCGTTTTCAGGACTAGAGTTGAGCCTAGAAATAATCATATAAGGTTAAGTAAGTCAAAAGGGTATGACAAATATCCTATGATATCATTTATACATGTTATCCTAAGATTGCTACCAATGAACATATTTCCACAGAAAAAGACACTCACAGACTTATCAAATAAACTAATGGTTAGCCAAAATGAAAGGTGGGGGGATGGGTAAATTAGGACTATGCGGTTAACATACATATACTAATATAAGTTAAATGTATATAAACATATAACATATAAATGATATGAATTATATAATCACCAATACCTTCAAAATATACATTCTGTAATCACATACATGGTAACAGGATCCGAAGATGAACAGACATATGTATGAATCATTGAACAGATTCTGTACAGCCAGACAATCAAAACACTCTAATCAAATTTACTCCGATAAGAAATACAAATTAAATTTAAAAAACAAACATAAGTAAGGAGACATAAACTTCTGGGGGCTTGTCCCAGCACATTGCACTCTAATTTAAAAGCTCGGAACACTACCTCCAGGAAGACTCTGTTGTCCTAGTAACAAGACTTGAGAACGTAATAATGCTGCCGCCTTGTGGCTGTCTCCAAAAACAGCACCTTTAAACCCAGTGCCAATGGTTGCTTATATAGTCACAAGGACTGCACGGTTGTAAATGACACAGGCACTCAAAAAATGCCCTGGGGTAGGGAATAGGCAAGAAAATTCAACACATAAGAAACTTTTCAAGAAATCAATAAGAGGAGGGAAGTTGTACTCACTCTTTTTAAAAAAAAGGAAAAGAAAAAATAGGACATGCCTAAAGCTCAGCATAAGGAATTATTAGCCACATGCGTATCCAACCTCCAAAAAGGTTTCAGCTCACACCAGTCATGACCATCAGCAAAAAGTCTACAAACTATAAATGCTGAAGGGGTTTTAGAGAAGTGTGTACCTTCTAGCTGCTGGTGGGATATAAAGTCGTAACATCACTAATGCAATCTGAATCGAGCTGCTTGAAAACGTAAAAATTGAGCTACCATATGATGCGGCAGGGCACCTTTTGGGCCTATAACCTAAGACCACCAGAATCGGAAAGACAGAGGCAGGCAAATGTGCACTGCAACAATACTGAAATAGCCAAGACATGGAAGCAAAAAAAAGGTCCATAAACAGATGAAAGGCCAAAGAAGAAATGGTATACGTACCAAATGGAATAGTAGCCTCTGGAAAAAAATGAACAATGCCGTTTTCAGGACTAGAGTTGAGCCTAGAAATAATCATATAAGGTTAAGTAAGTCAAAAGGGTATGACAAATATCCTATGATATCATTTATACATGTTATCCTAAGATTGCTACCAATGAACATATTTCCACTGAAAAAGACACTCACAGACTTATCAAATAAACTAATGGTTAGCCAAAATGAAAGGTGGGGGGATGGGTAAATTAGGACTATGGGGTTAACATACATGTACTAATATAAGTTAAATGTATATAAACATATAACATATAAATGATATGAATTATATAATCACCAATACCTTCAAAATATACATTCTGTAATCACATACATGGTAACAGGATCCGAAGATGAACAGATATATGTATGAATCATTGAGCAGATTCTGTACAGCCAGACAATCAAAACACTCTAATCAAATTTACTCCGATAAGAAATAGAAATTAAATTTAAAAAGCAAACATAAGTTAGGAGACATAAACTTCTGGGGGCTTGTCCCAGCACATTCCACTCTAATTTACAACCTTGGAAAACTACCTCCAGGAAGACTCTGTTGCCCTAGTAACAAGAGTTGAGAACGTAATAATGCTGCCGCCTTGTGGCTGTTTCCCACAACAGCAGCTTTAAACCCAGTGCCAAAGGTTGCTTAATAGTCACAAGGACTGAAGGGCTCTAAATGACACCTGCCTTCAAAAAATGCCCTGGGGTAGGGAATAGGCAAAAAAATTCAACACATGAGAAACTTTTCAAGAAGTCAATAAGAGGAGGGAAGTTGTACTCACTCTTTAAAACAAAAGGGAAAGAAAAAAATGACATGCCTAAAGCTCAGTATAAGGAATTATTAGCCACATGCAAATTCAAATTCAAAAAGGTTTCAGGTAACACCAGTCATGACCATCATCAAAAAGTCTACAAACTATAAATGCTGAAGGGGTTTTAGAGGAATGTGTACCTTCTAGCTGCTGGTGGGATGTAAAGAAGTAATACCACTAATGCAAACTGAATGGAGCTGCTTGAAAAGGTAAACATTGAGCTACCATATGATGCGGCAGGGCACCTTTTGGGCCTATAACCTAAGACCACCGGATTCGGAAAGACAGAGGCAGGCAAATGTGCACTGCAACCATATTGAAATAGCCAAGACATGGAAGCAAAAAAAAGGTCCATAAACAGATGAATGGACAAAGACGAAATGGTATACGTACCAAATGGAATAGTAGCCTCTGGAAAAAAATGAACAATGCCGTTTTCAGGACTAGAGTTGAGCCTAGAAATAATCATATAAGGTTAAGTAAGTCAAAAGGGTATGACAAATATCCTATGATATCATTTATACATGTTATCCTAAGATTGCTACCAATGAACATATTTCCACAGAAAAAGACACTCACAGACTTATCAAATAAACTAATGGTTAGCCAAAATAAAAGGTGGGAGGATGGGTAAATTAGGACTATGGGGTTAACATACATATACTAATATAAGTTAAATGTATATAACCATATAACATATAAATGATATGAATTATATAATCACCAATACCTTCAAAATATACATTCTGTAATCACATACATGGTAACAGGATCCGAAGATGAACAGACATATGTATGAATCATTGAGCAGATTCTGTACAGCCAGACAATCAAAACACTCTAATCAAATTTACTCCGATAAGAAATAGAAATTAAATTTAAAAAAAAAACATAAGTTAGGAGACATAAACTTCTGGGGGCTTGTCCCAGCATATTGCACTCTAATTTACAAGCTCAGAACACTATCCCCAGGAAGACTCTGTTCTCCTAGTAACAAGACTTGAGAACGCAATAATGCTGCCGCCTTCTGGCTGCTTCCCACAACAGCACTTTAATCCCAGTGCCAATGATTGCTTATATAGTCACAAGGACTGCAGGGCTGTAAATGACACAAGCCCTCAAAATATGCCCTGGGGTAGGGAATTGGCAAGAACATTCAACACATGAGAAATTTCCAAGAAGTCAATAAGAGGAGGGAAGTTGTACTCACTCTTTAAAAAAAAAAGGAAAAGAAAAAAAAGGACATGCCTAAAGCTTAGTATAAGGAATTATTAGCCACATACAAATTCAAATTCAAAAAGGTTTCAGCTCACACCAGTCATTACCATCAGCAAAATGTCTACAAACTATAAATGCTGAAGGGGTTTTAGAGATCTGTGTACCTTCTAGCTGCTGGTGGGATGTAAAGTGGAAACAGCACTAACGCAAACTGAATCGAGCTGCTTGAAAAGGTAAAAATTGAGCTACCAAATGATGGGGCAGGGCACCTTTTGGGCCTATAACCTAAGACCACCAAAATTGGAAAGACAGAGGCAGGCAAATATGCACTGCAACAATACTGAAATGGCCAAGATATGGAAGCAAAAAAAAGGTCCATAAACAGATGAATGGACAAAGAAGAAGTGGTATACGGACAGAATGGAATAGTAGCCTCGGGAGAAAAATGAACAATGCTGTTTTCAGGACTACAGTTGAGCCTAGAAAAAATCATATAAGGTTAAGTAAGTCAAAAGGGTATGACAAATATCCTATGATATCATTTATACATGTTATCCTAAGATTGCTACCAATGAACATATTTCCACAGAAAAAGACACTCACAGACTTATCAAATAAACTAATGGTTAGCCAAAATGAAAGGTGGGGGGATGGGTAAGTTAGGACTATGGGGTTAACATACATATACTAATGTAAGTTAAATGTATATAAACATATAACATATAAACGATATGAATTATATAATCACCAATACCTTCAAAATATATATTCTGTGATCACATACATGGTAACAGGATCCGAAGATGAACAGACATATGTATGAATCATTGAACAGATTCTGTACAGCCAGACAATCAAAACACTCTAATCAAATTTACTCCGATAAAAAATACAAATTAAATTTAAAAAACAAACATAAGTAAGGAGACATAAACTTCTGGGGGCTTGTCCCAGCACATTGCACTCTAATTTAAAAGCTCGGAACACTACCTCCAGGAAGACTCTGTTGTCCTAGTAACAAGACTTGAGAACGTAATAATGCTGCCGCCTTGTGGCTGTCTCCAAAAATAGCACCTTTAAACCCAGTGCCAATGGTTGCTTATATAGTCACAAGGACTGCACGGTTGTAAATGACACAGGCCCTCAAAAAATGCCCTGGGGTAGGGAATAGGCAAGAAAATTCAACACATAAGAAACTTTTCAAGAAATCAATAAGAGGAGGGAAGTTGTACTCACTCTTTTTAAAAAAAAGGAAAAGAAAAAATAGGACATGCCTAAAGCTCAGCATAAGGAATTATTAGCCACATGCGTATCCAACCTCCAAAAAGGTTTCAGCTCACACCAGTCATGACCATCAGCAAAAAGTCTACAAACTATAAATGCTGAAGGGGTGTTAGAGAAGTGTGTACCTTCTAGCTGCTGGTGGGATATAAAGTCGTAACAGCACTAATGCAAACTGAATCGAGCTGCTTGAAAACGTAAAAATTGAGCTACCATATGATGCGGCAGGGCACCTTTTGGGCCTATAACCTAAGACCACCAGAATCGGAAAGACAGAGGCAGGCAAATGTGCACTGCAACAATACTGAAATAGCAAAGACATGGAAGCAAAAAAAAGGTCCATAAACAGGTGAATGGACAAAGAAGAAGTGGTATATGGACAGAATGGAAGAGTAGCCTCGGGGAAAAAATGAACAATGCCGTTTTCAGGACTAGAGTTGAGACTAGAAATAATCATATAAGGTTAAGTAAGACAAAAGGGTATTACAAATATCCTATGATATTATTTATACAAGTTTTCCTAAGATTGCTACCAATGAACATATTTCCACAGAAAAAGACACTCACAGACTTATCAAATAAACTAATGGTTAGCCAAAATGAAAGGTGGGAGGATGGGTAAATTAGGACAATGGGGTTAACATACATATACTAATGTATGTTAAATGTATATAAACATATAATATATAAACTATATAAATAATATAATCACCAATACCTTTAAAATATACATTCTGTAATCACATACATGCTAACAGGTTCCGAAGATGAACAGATATATGTATGAATCATTGAGCAGATTCTGTACAGTCAAACAATAAAAACACTCTAATCAAATTTACTCCGATAAGAAATAGAAATTAAATTTAAAAAGCAAACATAAGTTAGGAGACATAAACTTCTGGGGACTTCTCCCAGAACATTCCACTCTAATTTACAACCTTGGAAAACTACCTCCAGGAAGACTCTGTTGCCCTAGTAACAAGAGTTGAGAACGTAATAATGCTGCCGCCTTGTGGCTGTTTCCCACAACAGCAGCTTTAAACCCAGTGCCAATGGTTGCTTAATAGTCACAAGGACTGCAGGGCTCTAAATGACACCTGCCCTCAAAAAATGCCCTGGGCAAGGGAATAGGCAAGAAAATTCAACACATGAGAAACTTTTCAAGAAGTCAATAAGAGGAGGGAAGTTGTACTCACTCTTTAAAAAAAAAAGGAAAAGAAAAAATAGGACATGCCTAAAGCTCAGTATAAGGAATTATTACTAACATGCAATTTCAAATTCAAATAGGTTTCAGCTGACACCAGTCATGACCATCAGGAAAAAGTCTACAAACTATAAATGGTGAAGGGGTTGTAGAGAACTGTGTACCTTCTAGCTGCTGGGGGGATGTAAAGTGGTAACAGCAGTAACGCAACCTGAATCGAGCTGCTTGAAAACGTAAAAATTGAGCAACCATATGATGCGGCAGGGCACCTTTTGGGCCTATAACCTAAGACCACCAGATTCGGAAAGACAGAGGCAGGCAAATGTGCCCTGCAGCAATACTGAAATAGCCAAGACATGGAAGCAAAAAAAAGGTCCATAAACAGATGAATGGACAAAGACGAAGTGGTATACGTACCACATGGAATAGTAGCCTCGGAAAAAAAATGAACATTGCCGTTTCCAGGACTACAGTTGAGACTAGAAATAATTATATAAGGTTAAGTAAGTCAAAAGGGTATGACAAATATCCTACGATATCATTTATAAAAGTTATCCTAAGATTGCTACCCATGAACATATTTCCACAGAAAAAGACACTCACAGACTAATCAAATAAACTAATGGTTAGCCAAAATGAAAGGTGGGAGAATAGGTAAATTAGGACTATGGGGTTAACATACATATACTAATGTATGTTAAATGTATATAAACATATCACATATAAACTATATGCATTATATCATCACCAATAGCTTTAAAATATACATTCTGTAATCACGTACATGGTAGCAGGATCCGAAGATGAACAGACATATGTATGAATCATTGAGCAGATTCTGTACAGCCAGACAATCAAAACACTCTAATCAAATTGACTCTGATAAGAAATAGAAATTAAATTTAAAAAGCAAACATAAGTTAGGAGACATAAACTTCTGGGGGCTTGTCCCAGCACATTCCACTCTAATTTACAACCTTGGAAAACTACCTCCAGGAAGACTCTGTTGCCCTAGTAACAAGAGTTGAGAACGTAATAATGCTGCCACCTTGTGGCTGTTTCCCACAACAGCAGCTTTAAACCCAGTGCCAAAGGTTGCTTAATAGTCACAAGGACTGCAGGGCTCTAAATGACACCGGCCCTCAAAGAATGCCCTGGAGTAGGGAATAGGCAAAAAAATTCAACACATGAGTAACTTTTCAAGAAGTCAATAAGAGGAGGGAAGTTGCACTCACTCTTTAAAAAAAAGGAAAAGAAAAAAAAGGACATGCCTAAAGCTCAGTATAAGGAATTATTAGCCACATGCAAATTCAAATTCAAAAAGGTTTCAGGTGACACCAGTCATGACCATCATCAAAAAGTCTACAAACTATAAATGCTGAAGGGGTTTTAGAGAATTGTGTACATTCTAGCTGCTGGTGGGATGTAAAGTGGTAACAGCACTAACGCATACTGAATGGAGCTGCTTGAAAAGGTAAAAATTGAGTTACCATATGATGCGGCAGGGCACCTTTTGGGCCTATAACCTAAGACCACCAAAATCGGAAATACAGAGGCAGGCAAATGTGCACTGCAACAATACTGAAATACCCAAGACATGGAAGCAAAAAATGGTCCATAAACAGGTGAATGGACAAAGAAGAAGTGGTATATGGACAGAATGGAAGAGTAGCCTCGGGAAAAAAATGAACAATGCCGTTTTCAGAACTACAGTTGAGACTAGAAATAGTCATATAAGGTTAAGTAAGTCAAAAGGGTGTGACAAATATCCTATGAAATCATTTATACATGTTTTCCTAAGATTACTACCAATGAACATATTTCCACAGAAAAAGACAGTCACAGACTTATCAAAAATACTAACGGTTAGCCAAAATGAAAGGTGGGAGGATGGGTAAATTAGGACTATGGGGTTAACATACATATACTAATGTAAGTTAAATGTATATAAACATATAACATATAAATGATATGAATTATATAATCACCAATCCCTTCAAAATATACATTCTGTAATCACATACATGGTAACAGGATCCGCAGATGAACAGACATATGTATGAATCATTGAGCAGATTCTGTACAGCCAGACAATCAAAACACTCTAATCAAATTTACTCCGATGAAAAGTAGAAGTTAAATTTAAAAAACAAACATAAGTAAGGAGACATAAACTTCTGGGGGCTTGTCCCAGCACATTCCACTCTAATTTACAACCTCGGAACACTACCTCCAGGAAGACTCTGCTTCCCTATTAACAAGAGTTGAGAACCTAATAATGCTGCTGCCTTGTGGCTATTTCCCACAACAGCAGCTTTAAACCCAGTGCAAATGGTTGCTTATATTGTCACAAGGACTGCAGGGCTGTAAATGATACAGGCCCTCAAAAAATGCCTTGGGGTAGGGAATAGGCAAGAAAATTCAACACATGAGAAATTTCCAAGAAGTCAATAAGAGGAGGGAAGTTGTACTCACTCTTTAAAAAAAAAAGGAAAAGAAAAAAAAGGACATGCCTAAAGCTTAGTATAAGGAATTATTAGCCACATACAAATTCAAATTCAAAAAGGTTTCAGCTCACACCAGTCATTACCATCAGCAAAATGTCTACAAACTATAAATGCTGAAGGGGTTTTAGAGATCTGTGTACCTTCTAGCTGCTGGTGGGATGTAAAGTGGAAACAGCACTAACGCAAACTGAATCGAGCTGCTTGAAAAGGTAAAAATTGAGCTACCAAATGATGCGGCAGGGCACCTTTTAGGCCTATAACCTAAGACAACCAAAATTGGAAAGACAGAGGCAGGCAAATATGCACTGCAACAATACTGAAATAGCCAAGATATGGAAGCAAAAAAAAGGTCCATAAACAGATGAATGGACAAAGAAGAAGTGGTATACGGACAGAATGGAATAGTAGCCTCGGGAGAAAAATGAACAATGCTGTTTTCAGGACTACAGATGAGCCTAGAAAAAATCATATAAGGTTAAGTAAGTCAAAAGGGTATGACAAATATCCTATGATATCATTTATACAAGTTTTCTTAAGATTGCTACCAATGAACATATTTCCACAGAACAAGACACTGACAGACTTATCAAATAAACTAATGGTTAGCCAAAATGAAAGGTGGGGGGATGGGTAAGTTAGGACTATGGGGTTAACATACATATACTAATGTAAGTTAAATGTATATAAACATATAACATATAAACGAAATGAATTATATAATCACCAATACCTTCAAAATATATATTCTGTAATCACATACTTGATAACAGGTTCCGAAGATGAACAGATATATGTATGAATCATTGAGCAGATTCTGTACAGCCAATCAAAACACTCTAATCAAATTTACTCCGATAAGAAATAGAAATTAAATTTAAAAAGCAAACATAAGTTAGGAGACATAAACTTCTGGGGGCTTGTCCCAGCACATTCCACTCTAATTTACAACCTTGGAAAACTACCTCCAGGAAGACTCTGTTGCCCTAGTAACAAGAGTTGAGAACGTAATAATGCTGCCGCCTTGTGGCTGTTTCCCACAACAGCAGCTTTAAACCCAGTGCCAAAGGTTGCTTAATAGTCACAAGGACTGAAGGGCTCTAAATGACACCTGCCTTCAAAAAATGCCCTGGGGTAGGAAATAGGCAAAAAAATTCAACACATGAGAAACTTTTCAAGAAGTCAATAAGAGGAGGGAAGTTGTACTCACTCTTTAAAACAAAAGGAAAAGAAAAAAATGACATGCCTAAAGCTCAGTATAAGGAATTATTAGCCACATGCAAATTCAAATTCAAAAAGGTTTCAGGTAACACCACTCATGACCATCATCAAAAAGTCTACAAACTATAAATGCTGAAGGGGTTTTAGGGGAATGTGTACCTTCTAGCTGCTGGTGGGATGTAAAGAAGTAATACCACTAATGCAAACTGAATGGAGCTGCTTGAAAAGGTAAAAATTGAGTTACCATACGATGCGGCAGGGCACCTTTTGGGCCTATAACCTAAGACCACCAGAATCGGAAAGACAGAGGCAGGCAAATGTGCACTGCAACAATACTGAAATAGCCAAGACATGGAAGCAAAAAAAAGGTCCATAAACAGATGAAAGGACAAAGACGAAATGGTATACGTACCAAATGGAATAGTAGCCTCTGGAAAAAAATGAACAATGCCGTTTTCAGGACTAGAGTTGAGCCTAGAAATAATCATATAAGGTTAAGTAAGTCAAAAGGGTATGACAAATATCCTATGATATCATTTATACATGTTATCCTAAGATTGCTACCAATGAACATATTTCCACTGAAAAAGACACTCACAGACTTATCAAATAAACTAATGGTTAGCCAAAATGAAAGGTGGGGGGATGGGTAAATTAGGAGTATGGGGTTAACATACATATACTAATATAAGTTAAATGTATATAAACATATAACATATAAATGATATGAATTATATAATCACCAATACCTTCAAAATATACATTCTGTAATCACATACAAGGTAACAGGATCCGAAGATGAACAGACATATGTATGAATCATTGAACAGATTCTGTACAGCCAGACAATCAAAACACTCTAATCAAATTTACTCCGATAAAAAATACAAATTAAATTTAAAAAACAAACATAAGTAAGGAGACATAAACTTCTGGGGGCTTGTCCCAGCACATTGCACTCTAATTTAAAAGCTCGGAACACTACCTCCAGGAAGACTCTGTTGTCCTAGTAACAAGACTTGAGAACGTAATAATGCTGCCGCCTTGTGGCTGTCTCCATGAACAGCACCTTTAAACCCAGTGCCAATGGTTGCTTATATAGTCACAAGGACTGTACGGTTGTAAATGACACAGGCACTCAAAAAATGCCCTGGGGTAGGGAATAGGCAAGAAAATTCAACACATAAGAAACTTTTCAAGAAATCAATAAGAGGAGGGAAGTTGTACTCACTCTTTTTAAAAAAAAGGAAAAGAAAAAATAGGACATGACTAAAGCTCAGCATAAGGAATTATTAGCCACATGCGTATCCAACCTCCAAAAAGGTTTCAGCTCACACCAGTCATGACCATCAGCAAAAAGTCTACAAACTATAAATGCTGAAGGGGTTTTAGAGAAGTGTGTACCTTCTAGCTGCTGGTGGGATATAAAGTCGTAACATCACTAATGCAAACTGAATCGAGCTGCTTGAAAACGTAAAAATTGAGCTACCATATGATGCGGCAGGGCACCTTTTGGGCCTATAACCTAAGACCACCAGAATCGGAAAGACAGAGGCAGGCAAATGTGCACTGCAACAATACTGAAATAGCCAAGATATGGAAGCAAAAAAAAGGTCCATAAACAGATGAATGGACAAAGAAGAAGTGGTATACGGACAGAATGGAATAGTAGCCTCGGGAGAAAAATGAACAATGCTGTTTTCAGGACTACAGTTGAGCCTAGAAAAAATCATATAAGGTTAAGTAAGTCAAAAGGGTATGACAAATATCCTATGATATCATTTATACAAGTTTTCTTAAGATTGCTACCAATGAACATATTTCCACAGAAAAAGACACTCACAGACTTATCAAATAAACTAATGGTTAGCCAAAATGAAAGGTGGGGGGATGGGTAAGTTAGGACTATGGGGTTAACATACATATACTAATGTAAGTTAAATGTATATAAACATATAACATATAAACGATATGAATTATATAATCACCAATACCTTCAAAATATATATTCTGTGATCACATACATGGTAACAGGATCCGAAGATGAACAGACATATGTATGAATCATTGAGCAGATTCTGTACAGCCAGACAATCAAAACACTCTAATCAAATTTACTCCGATAAGAAATAGAAATTAAATTTAAAAAAAAAACATAAGTTAGGAGACATAAACTTCTGGGGGCTTGTCCCAGCACATTGCACTCTAATTTACAAGCTCAGAACACTACCCCCAGGAAGACTCTGTTCTCCTAGTAACAAGACTTGAGAACGCAATAATGCTGCCGCCTTGTGGCTGCTTCCCACAACAGCACTTTAAACCCAGTGCCAATGATTGCTTATATAGTCACAAGGACTGCAGGGCTGTAAATGACACAAGCCCTCAAAATATGCCCTGGGGTAGGGAATTGGCAAGAACATTCAACACATGAGAAATTTCCAAGAAGTCAATAAGAGGAGGGAAGTTGTACTCACTCTTTAAAAAAAAAAGGAAAAGAAAAAAAAGGACATGCCTAAAGCTTAGTATAAGGAATTATGAGCCACATACAAATTCAAATTCAAAAAGGTTTCAGCTCACACCAATCATTACCATCAGCAAAATGTCTACAAACTATAAATGCTGAAGGGGTTTTAGAGATCTGTGTACCTTCTATCTGCTGGTGGGATGTAAAGTGGAAACAGCACTAACGCAAACTGAATCGAGCTGCTTGAAAAGGTAAAAATTGAGCTACCAAATGATGGGGCAGGGCACCTTTTGGGCCTATAACCTAAGACCACCAAAATTGGAAAGACAGAGGCAGGCAAATATGCACTGCAACAATACTGAAATAGCCAAGATATGGAAGCAAAAAAAAGGTCCATAAACAGATGAATGGACAAAGAAGAAGTGGTATACGGACAGAATGGAATAGTAGCCTCGGGAGAAAAATGAACAATGCTGTTTTCAGGACTACAGTTGAGCCTAGAAAAAATCATATAAGGTTAAGTAAGTCAAAAGGGTATGACAAATATCCTATGATATCATTTATACAAGTTTTCTTAAGATTGCTACCAATGAACATATTTCCACAGAAAAAGACACTCACAGACTTATCAAATAAACTAATGGTTAGCCAAAATGAAAGGTGGGGGGATGGGTAATTTAGGACTATGGGGTTAACATACATATACTATTGTAAGTTAAATGTATATAAACATATAACATATAAACGATATGAATTATATAATCACCAATACCTTCAAAATATATATTCTGTGATCACATACATGGTAACAGGATCCGAAGATGAACAGACATATGTATGAATCATTGAACAGATTCTGTACAGCGAGACAATCAAAACACTCTAATCAAATTTACTCCGATAAAAAATACAAATTAAATTTAAAAAACAAACATAAGTAAGGAGACATAAACTTCTGGGGGCTTGTCCCTGCACATTGCACTCTAATTTAAAAGCTCGGAACACTACCTCCAGGAAGACTCTGTTGTCCTAGTAACAAGAGTTGAGAACGTACTAATGCTGCCGCCTTGTGGCTCTCTCCAAAAACAGCAGCTTTAAACCCAATGACAATGGTTGCTTATATAATCACAAGGACTGCAGGGCTGTAAATGACACAGGCCCTCAAAAATTGCCCTGGGGTAGGGAATAGGCAAGAAAATTCAACACATAAGAAACTTTTCAAGAAATCAATAAGAGGAGGGAAGTTGTACTCACTCTTTTTAAAAAAAAGGAAAAGAAAAAATAGGACATGCCTAAAGCTCAGCATAAGGAATTATTAGCCACATGCGTATCCAACCTCCAAAAAGGTTTCAGCTCACACCAGTCATGACCATCAGCAAAAAGTCTACAAACTATAAATGCTGAAGGGGTTTAAGAGAAGTGTGTACCTTCTAGCTGCTGGTGGGATATAAAGTCGTAACAGCACTAATGCAAACTGAATCGAGCTGCTTGATAACGTAAAAATTGAGCTACCATATGATGCGGCAGGGCACCTTTTGGGCCTATAACCTAAGACCACCAGAATCGGAAAGACAGAGGCAGGCAAATGTGCACTGCAACAATACTGAAATAGCAAAGACATGGAAGCAAAAAAAAAGGTCCATAAACAGATGAATGGACAAAGACGAAGTGGGATACGTACCAAATGGAATAGTAGCCTCTGGAAAAAAATGAACAATGCCGTTTTCAGGACTACAGTTGAGCCTAGAAATAATCATAGAAGGTTAAGTAAGTCAAAAGGGTATGACAAATATCCTATGACATCATTTATACATGTTATCCTAAGATTGCTACCAATGAACATATTTCCACAGAAAAAGACAGTCACAGACTTATCAAAAATACTAACGGTTAGCCAAAATGAAAGGTGGGAGGATGGGTAAATTAGGACTATGGGGTTAACATACATATACTAATGTATGTTAAATGTATATAAACATATAACATATGAACTATATAAATTATATAATCACCAAACCTTTAAAATATACATTCTGTAATCACATACATAATAACAGGTTCCGAAGATGAACAGATATATGTATGAATCATTGAGCAGATTCTGTACAGCCAATCAAAACACTCTAATCAAATTTACTCCGATAAGAAATAGAAATTAAATTTAAAAAGCAAACATAAGTTAGGAGACATAAACTTCTGGGGGCTTGTCCCAGCACATTCCACTCTAATTTACAACCTTGGAAAACTACCTCCAGGAAGACTCTGTTGCCCTAGTAAGAAGAGGTGAGAACGTAATAATGCTGCCGCCTTGTGGCTGTTTCCCACAACAGCAGCTTTAAACCCAGTGCCAAAGGTTGCTTAATAGTCACAAGGACTGAAGGGCTCTAAATGACACCTGCCTTCAAAAAATGCCCTGGGGTAGGGAATAGGCAAAAAAATTCAACACATGAGAAACTTTTCAAGAAGTCAATAAGAGGAGGGAAGTTGTACTCACTCTTTAAAACAAAAGGAAAAGAAAAAAATGACATGCCTAAAGCTCAGTATAAGGAATTATTAGCCACATGCAAATTCAAATTCAAAAAGGTTTCAGGTAACACCAGTCATGACCATCATCAAAAAGTCTACAAACTATAAATGCTGAAGGGGTTTTAGAGGAATGTGTACCTTCTAGCTGCTGGTGGGATGTAAAGAAGTAATACCACTAATGCAAACTGAATGGAGCTGCTTGAAAAGGTAAAAATTGAGTTACCATACGATGCAGCAGGGCACCTTTTGGGCCTATAACCTAAGACCACCAGAATCGGAAAGACAGAGGCAGGCAATTGTGCACTACAACAATACTGAAATAGCCAAGACATGGAAGCAAAAAAAGGTCCATAAACAGATGAATGGACAAAGACGAAATGGTATACGTACCAAATGGAATAGTAGCCTCTGGAAAAAAATGAACAATGCCGTTTTCAGGACTAGAGTTGAGCCTAGAAATAATCATATAAGGTTAAGTAAGTCAAAAGGGTATGACAAATATCCTATGATATCATTTATACATGTTATCCTAAGATTGCTACCAATGAACATATTTCCACAGAAAAAGACACTCACAAACTTATCAAATAAACTAATGGTTAGCCAAAATGAAAGGTGGGGGGATGGGTAAATTAGGACTATGGGGTTAACATACATATACTAATATAAGTTAAATGTATATAAACATATAACACATAAATGATATGAATTATATAATCACCAATACCTTCAAAATATACATTCTGTAATCACATACATGGTAACAGGATCCGAAGATGAACAGACATATGTATGAATCATTGAACAGATTCTGTACAGCCAGACAATCAAAACACTCTAATCAAATTTACTCCGATAAAAAATACAAATTAAATTTAAAAAACAAACATAAGTAAGGAGACATAAACTTCTGGGGGCTTGTCCCAGCACATTGCACTCTAATTTAAAAGCTCGGAACACTACCTCCAGGAAGATTCTGTTGTCCTAGTAACAAGACTTGAGAACGTAACAATGCTGCCGCCTTGTGGCTGTCTTCAAAAACAGCACCTTTAAACCCAGTGCCAATGCCTGCTTATATAGTCACAAGGACTGCACGGTTGTAAATGACACAGGCACTCAAAAAATGCCCTGGGGTAGGGAATAGGCAAGAAAATTCAACACATAAGAAACTTTTCAAGAAATCAATAAGAGGAGGGAAGTTGTACTCACTCTTTTTAAAAAAAAGGAAAAGAAAAAATAGGACATGCCTAAAGCTCAGCATAAGGAATTATTAGCCACATGCGTATCCAAGCTCCAAAAAGGTTTCAGCTCACACCAGTCATGACCATCAGCAAAAAGTCTACAAACTATAAATGCTGAAGGGGTTTTAGAGAAGTGTGTACCTTCTAGCTGCTGGTGGGATATAAAGTTGTAACAGCACTAATGCAAACTGAATCGAGCTGCTTGAAAACGTAAAAATTGAACTACCATATGATGCGGCAGGGCACCTTTTGGGCCTATAACCTAAGACCACCAGAATCGGAAAGACAGAGGCAGCCAAATGTGCACTGCAACAATACTGAAATAGCAAAGGCATGGAAGCAAAAAAAAGGTCCATAAACAGGTGAATGGACAAAGAAGAAGTGGTATATGGACAGAATGAAGAGTAGCCTCGGGAAAAAAATGAACAATGCCGTTTTCAGGACTAGAGTTGAGACTAGAAATAATCATATAAGGTTAAGTAAGACAAAAGGGTATTACAAATATCCTATGATATTATTTATACAAGTTTTCCTAAGATTGCTACCAATGAACATATTTCCACAGAAAAAGACACTCACAGACTTATCAAATAAACTAATGGTTCGCCAAAATGAAAGGTGGGAGGATGGGTAAATTAGGACTATGGGGTTAACATACATATACTAATATAAGTTAAATGTATATAAACATATAACATATAAATGATATGAATTATATAATCACCAATACCTTCAAAATATACATTCTGTAATCACATACATGGTAACAGGATCCGAAAATGAACAGACATATGTGTGAATCATTGAACAGATTCTGTACAGCCAGACAATCAAAACACTCTAATCAAATTTACTCCGATAAAAAATACAAATTAAATTTAAAAAACAAACATAAGTAAGGAGACATAAACTTCTGGGGGCTTGTCCCAGCACATTGCACTCTAATTTACAAGCTCGGAACACTACCTCCAGGAAGACTCTGTTGTCCTAGTAACAAGACTTGAGAACGTAATAATGCTGCTGCCTTGTGGCTGTCTCCCAAAACAGCAGCTTTAAACCCAGTGACAATGGTTGCTTATATAGTCCCAAGGACTGCAGGGCTGTAAATGACACAGGCCCTCAAAAATTGCCCTGGGGTAGGGAATAGGCAAGAAAATCCAACACATGAGAAATTTTTCAAGAAATCAATAAGAGGAGGGAAGTTGTACTCACTCTTTAAAAAAAAAAAGGAAAAGAAAAAAAAGGACATGCCTAAAGCTTAGTATAAGGAATTATTAGCCACATACAAATTCAAATTCAAAAAGGTTTCAGCTCACACCAGTCATTACCATCAGCAAAATGTCTACAAAGTATAAATGCTGAAGGGGTTTTAGAGATCTGTGTACCTTCTAGCTGCTGGTGGGATGTAAAGTGGAAACAGCACTAACGCAAACTGAATCGAGCTGCTTGAAAAGGTAAAAATTGAGCTACCAAATGATGCGGCAGGGCACCTTTTGGGCCTATAATCTAAGACCACCAAAATTGGAAAGACAGAGGCAGGCAAATATGCACTGCAACAATACTGAAATAGCCAAGATATGGAAGCAAAAAAAAGGTCCATAAACAGATGAATGGACAAAGAAGAAGTGGTATACGGACAGAATGGAATAGTAGCCTCGGGAGAAAAATGAACAATGCTGTTTTCAGGACTACAGTTGAGCCTAGAAAAAATCATATAAGGTTAAGTAAGTCAAAAGGGTATGACAAATATCCTATGATATCATTTATACAAGTTTTCTTAAGATTGCTACCAATGAACATATTTCCACAGAAAAAGACACTCACAGACTTATCAAATAAACTAATGGTTAGCCAAAATGAAAGGTGGGGGGATGGGTAAGTTAGGACTATGGGGTTAACATACATATACTAATGTAAGTTAAATGTATATAAACATATAACATATAAACGATATGAATTATATAATCACCAATACGTTCAAAATATATATTCTGTGATCACATACATGGTAACAGGATCCGAAGATGAACAGACATATGTATGAATCATTGAGCAGATTCTGTACAGCCAGACAATCAAAACACTCTAATCAAATTTACTCCGATAAGAAATAGAAATTAAATTTTAAAAAAAAACATAAGTTAGGAGACATAAACTTCTGGGGGCTTGTCCCAGCATATTGCACTCTAATTTACAAGCTCAGAACACTACCTCCAGGAAGACTCTGTTCTCCTAGTAACAAGACTTGAGAACGCAATAATGCTGCCGCCTTGCGGCTGCTTCCCACAACAGCACTTTAAACCCAGTGCCAATGATTGCTTATATAGTCACAAGGACTGCAGGGCTGTAAATGACACAAGCAATCAAAATATGCCCTGGGGTAGGGAATTGGCAAGAACATTCAACACATGAGAAATTTCCAAGAAGTCAATAAGAGGAGGGAAGTTGTACTCACTCTTTAAAAAAAAAAGGAAAAGAAAAAAAAGGACATGCCTAAAGCTTAGTATAAGGAATTATTAGCCACATACAAATTCAAATTCAAAAAGGTTTCACCTCACACCAGTCATTACCATCAGCAAAATGTCTACAAAGTATAAATGCTGAAGGGGTTTTAGAGATCTGTGTACCTTCTAGCTGCTGGTGGGATGTAAAGTGGAAACAGCACTAACGCAAACTGAATCGAGCTGCTTGAAAAGGTAAAAATTGAGCTACCAAATGATGCGGCAGGGCACCTTTTGGGCCTATAACCTAAGACCACCAAAATTGGAAAGACAGAGGCAGGCAAATATGCACTGCAACAATACTGAAATAGCCAAGATATGGAAGCAAAAAAAAGGTCCATAAACAGATGAATGGACAAAGAAGAAGTGGTATACGGACAGAATGGAATAGTAGCCTCGGGAGAAAAATGAACAATGCTGTTTTCAGGACTACAGTTGAGCCTAGAAAAAATCATATAAGGTTAAGTAAGTCAAAAGGGTATGACAAATATCCTATGATATCATTTATACAAGTTTTCTTAAGATTGCTACCAATGAACATATTTCCACAGAAAAAGACACTCACAGACTTATCAAATAAACTAATGGTTAGCCAAAATGAAAGGTGGGGGGATGGGTAAGTTAGGACTATGGGGTTAACATACATATACTAATGTAAGTTAAATGTATATAAACATATAACATATAAACGATATGAATTATATAATCACCAATACCTTCAAAATATATATTCTGTGATCACATACATGGTAACAGGACCCGAAGATGAACAGACATATGTATGAATCATTGAACAGATTCTGTACAGCCAGACAATCAAAACACTCTAATCAAATTTACTCCGATAAAAAATACAAATTAAATTTAAAAAACAAACATAAGTAAGGAGACATAAACTTCTGGGGGCTTGTCCCAGCACATTGCACTCTAATTTAAAAGCTCGGAACACTACCTCCAGGAAGACTCTGTTGTCCTAGTAACAAGACTTGAGAACGTAATAATGCTGCCGCCTTGTGGCTGTCTCCAAAAACAGCACCTTTAAACCCAGTGCCAATGGTTGCTTATATAGTCACAAGGACTGCACGGTTGTAAATGACACAGGCACTCAAAAAATGCCCTGGGGTAGGGAATAGGCAAGAAAATTCAACACATAAGAAACTTTTCAAGAAATCAATAAGAGGAGGGAAGTTGTACTCACTCTTTTTAAAAAAAAGGAAAAGAAAAAATAGGACATGCCTAAAGCTCAGCATAAGGAATTATTAGCCACATGCGTATCCAACCTCCAAAAAGGTTTCAGCTCACACCAGTCATGACCATCAGCAAAAAGTCTACAAACTATAAATGCTGAAGGGGTTTTAGAGAAGTGTGTACCTTCTAGCTGCTGGTGGGATATAAAGTCGTAACAGCACTAATGCAAACTGAATCGAGCTGCTTGAAAACGTAAAAATTGAGCTACCATATGATGCGGCAGGGCACCTTTTGGGCCTATAATCTAAGACCACCAGAATCGGAAAGACAGAGGCAGGCAAATGTGCACTGCAACAATACTGAAATAGCAAAGACATGGAAGCAAAAAAAAGGTCCATAAACAGATGAATGGACAAAGACGAAGTGGGACACGTACCAAATGGAATAGTAGCCTCGGGAAAAAAATGAACAATGCCGTTTTCAGGACTACAGTTGAGCCTAGAAATAATCATATAAGGTTAAGTAAGTCAAAAGGGTATGACAAATATCCTATGACATCATTTATACATGTTATCCTAAGATTGCTACCAATGAACATATTTCCACAGAAAAAGACACTCACAGACTTATCAAATAAACTAATGGCTAGCCAAAATGAAAGGTGGGAGGATGGGTAAATTAGGACAATGGGGTTAAAATACATATACTAATGTATGTTAAATGTATATAAACATATAACATATGAAATATATAAATAATATAATCACCAATACCTTTAAAATATACATTCTGTAATCACATACATGCTAACAGGTTCGAAGATGAACAGACATATGTATGAATCATTGAGCAGATTCTGTACAGCCAGAAAACCACAACACTCTAATCAAATTTACTCCGATAAGAAACAGAAATTAAATTTAAAAAACAAACATAAGTTAGGAGACATAAACTTCTGGGGGCTTGTCCCAGCACATTGCACTCTAATTTACAAGCTCGGAACACTACCTCCAGGAAGACTGTGTTGTCCTAGTAACAAGACTTGAGAACGTAATAATGCTGCCGCCTTGTGGCTGCTTCCCTCAACAGTAGCTTTAAACCCAGTGCCAATGGTTGCTTATATAGTCACAAGGACTGCAGGGCTGTAAAAGACACAGGCCCTCAAAAAATGCCCTGGGGTATGGAATTGGCAAGAAAATTCAACACATGAGAAATTTTCAAGAAGTCAATAAGAGGAGGGAAGTTGTACTCACTCTTTAAAAAAAAAGGAAAAGAAAAAAAAAGGACATGCCTAAAGCTCAGTATAAGGAATTATTAGCCACATGCAAATTCAAATTCAAAAAGGTTTCAGGTGACACCAATCATGACCATCAGCAAAAAGTCTACAAACTATAAATGCTGAAGGGGTTTTAGAGAATTGTGTACATTCTAGCTGCTGGTGGGATGTAAAGTGGTAACAGCACTAACGCATACTGAATGGAGCTGCTTGAAAAGGTAAAAATTGAGTTACCATATGATGCGGCAGGGCACCTTTTGGGCCTATAACCTAAGACCACCAAAATCGGAAATACAGAGGCAGGCAAATGTGCACTGCAACAATACTGAAATACCCAAGACATGGAAGCAAAAAATGGTCCATAAACAGGTGAATGGACAAAGAAGAAGTGGTATATGGACAGAATGGAAGAGTAGCCTCGGGAAAAAAATGAACAATGCCGTTTTCAGAACTACAGTTGAGACTAGAAATAGTCATATAAGGGTAAGTTAGTCAAAAGGGTATGACAAATATCCTATGATATCATTTATACATGTTATCCTAAGATTGCTACCAATGAACATATTTCCACAAAAAAAGACACTCACAGACTTATCAAATAAACTAATGGTTAGCCAAAATGAAAGGTGGGAGGATGGGTAAATTAGGACTATGGAGTTAACATACATATACTAATGTATGTTAAATGTATATAAACATATAACATATGAACTATATAAAATATATAATCACCAAACCTTTAAAATATACATTCTGTAATCACATACATGATAACAGGTTCCGAAGATGAACAGATATATGTATGAATCATTGAGCAGATTCTGTACAGCCAGACAATCAAAACACTCTAATCAAATTTACTCCGATAAGAAATAGAAATTAAATTTAAAAAGCAAACATAAGTTAGGAGACATAAACTTCTGGGGGCTTGTCCCAGCACATTCCACTCTAATTTACAACCTTGGAAAACTACCTCCAGGAAGACTCTGTTGCCCTAGTAACAAGAGTTGAGAACGTAATAATGCTGCCGCCTTGTGGCTGTTTCCCACAACAGCAGCTTTAAACCCAGTGCCAAAGGTTGCTTAATAGTCACAAGGACTGAAGGGCTCTAAATGACACCTGCCTTCAAAAAATGCCCTGGGGTAGGGAATAGGCAAAAAAATTCAACACATGAGAAACTTTTCAAGAAGTCAATAAGAGGAGGGAAGTTGTACTCACTGTTTAAAACAAAAGGGAAAGAAAAAAATGACATGCCTAAAGCTCAGTATAAGGAATTATTAGCCACATGCAAATTCAAATTCAAAAAGGTTTCAGGTAACACCAGTCATGACCATCATCAAAAAGTCTACAAACTATAAATGCTGAAGGGGTTTTAGAGGAATGTGTACCTTCTAGCTGCTGGTGGGATGTAAAGAAGTAATACCACTAATGCAAACTGAATGGAGCTGCTTGAAAAGGTAAAAATTGAGTTACCATACGATGCGGCAGGGCACCTTTTGGGCCTATAACCTAAGACCACCAGAATCGGAAAGACAGAGGCAGGCAAATGTGCACTGCAACAATACTGAAATAGCCAAGACATGGAAGCAAAAAAAGGTCCATAAACAGATGCATGGACAAAGACGAAATGGTATACGTACCAAATGGAATAGTAGCCTCTGGAAAAAAATGAACAATGCTGTTTTCAGGACTAGAGTTGAGCCTAGAAATAATCATATAAGGTTAAGTAAGTCAAAAGGGTATGACAAATATCCTATGATATCATTTATACATGTTATCCTAAGATTGCTACCAATGAACATATTTCCACAGAAAAAGACACTCACAGACTTATCATATAAACTAATGGTTAGCCAAAATGAAAGGTGGGAGGATGGGTAAATTAGGACTATGGGGTTAACATACATATACTAATGTATGTTAAATGTATATAAACATATAACATATAAATGATATGAATTATATATTCACCAATACCTTCAAAATATACATTCTGTAATCACATACATGGTAACAGGATCCGAAGATGAACAGACATATGTATGAATCATTGAGCAGATTCTGTACAGCCAGACAATCAAAACACTCTAATCAAATTTACTCCGATAAGAAATAGAAATTAAATTTAAAAAACAAACATAAGTTAGGAGACATAAACTTTTGGGGGCTTGTCCCAGCACATTGCACTCTAATTTACAAGCTCGGAACACTACCTCCAGGAAGACTGTGTTGTCCTAGTAACAAGACTTGAGAACGTAATAATGCTGCCGCCTTGTGGCTGCTTCCCACAACAGTAGCTTTAAACCCAGTGCCAATGGTTGCTTATATAGTCACAAGGACTGCAGGGCTGTAAAAGACACAGGCCCTCAAAAAATGCCCTGGGGTAGGGAATTGGCAAGAAAATTCAACACATGAGAAATTTTCAAGAAGTCAATAAGAGTACGGAAGTTGTACTCACTCTTTAAAAAAAAAGGAAAAGAAAAAAAGGACATGCCTAAAGCTCAGCATAAGGAATTATTAGCCACATGCGTATCCAACCTCCAAAAAGGTTTCAGCTCACACCAGTCATGACCATCAGCAAAAAGTCTACAAACTATAAATGCTGAAGGGATTTTAGAGAACTGTGTACCTTCTAGCTGCTGTTTGGATGTAAAGTGGTAACAGCAGTAACGCAAACTGAATCGAGCTGCTTGAAAAGGTAAACATTGAGCTACCATATGATGCGGCAGGGCACCTTTTGGGCCTATAACCTAAGACCACCGGATTCGGAAAGACAGAGGCAGGCAAATGTGCACTGCAACCATATTGAAATAGCCAAGACATGGAAGCAAAAAAAAGGTCCATAAACAGATGAATGGACAAAGACGAAATGGTATACGTACCAAATGGAATAGTAGCCTCTGGAAAAAAATGAACAATGCCGTTTTCAGGACTAGAGTTGAGCCTAGAAATAATCATATAAGGTTAAGTAAGTCAAAAGGGTATGACAAATATCCTATGATATCATTTATACAAGTTTTCTTAAGATTGCTACCAATGAACATATTTCCACAGAAAAAGACACTCACAGACTTATCAAATAAACTAATGGTTAGCCAAAATGAAAGGTGGGGGGATGGGTAAGTTAGGACTATGGGGTTAACATACATATACTAATGTAAGTTAAATGTATATAAACATATAACATATAAACGATATGAATTATATAATCACCAATACGTTCAAAATATATATTCTGTGATCACATACATGGTAACAGGATCCGAAGATGAACAGACATATGTATGAATCATTGAGCAGATTCTGTACAGCCAGACAATCAAAACACTCTAATCAAATTTACTCCGATAAGAAATAGAAATTAAATTTTAAAAAAAAACATAAGTTAGGAGACATAAACTTCTGGGGGCTTGTCCCAGCATATTGCACTCTAATTTACAAGCTCAGAACACTACCTCCAGGAAGACTCTGTTCTCCTAGTAACAAGACTTGAGAACGCAATAATGCTGCCGCCTTGCGGCTGCTTCCCACAACAGCACTTTAAACCCAGTGCCAATGATTGCTTATATAGTCACAAGGACTGCAGGGCTGTAAATGACACAAGCAATCAAAATATGCCCTGGGGTAGGGAATTGGCAAGAACATTCAACACATGAGAAATTTCCAAGAAGTCAATAAGAGGAGGGAAGTTGTACTCACTCTTTAAAAAAAAAAGGAAAAGAAAAAAAAGGACATGCCTAAAGCTTAGTATAAGGAATTATTAGCCACATACAAATTCAAATTCAAAAAGGTTTCAGCTCACACCAGTCATTACCATCAGCAAAATGTCTACAAACTATAAATGCTGAAGGGGTTTTAGAGATCTGTGTACCTTCTAGTTGCTGGTGGGATGTAAAGTGGAAACAGCACTAACGCAAACTGAATCGAGCTGCTTGAAAAGGTAAAAATTGAGCTACCAAATGATGCGGCAGGGCACCTTTTGGGCCTATAACCTAAGACCACCAAAATTGGAAAGACAGAGGCAGGCAAATATGCACTGCAACAATACTGAAATAGCCAAGATATGGAAGCAAAAAAAAGGTCCATAAACAGATGAATGGACAAAGAAGAAGTGGTATACGGACAGAATGGAATAGTAGCCTTGGGAGAAAAATGAACAATGCTGTTTTCAGGACTACAGTTGAGCCTAGAAAAAATCATATAAGGTTAAGTAAGTCAAAAGGGTACGACAAATATCCTATGATATCATTTATACAAGTTTTCTTAAGATTGCTACCAATGAACATATTTCCACAGAAAAAGACACTCACAGACTTATCAAATAAACTAATGGTTAGCCAAAATGAAAGGTGGGGGGATGGGTAAGTTAGGACTATGGGGTTAACATACATATACTAATGTAAGTTAAATGTATATAAACATATAACATATAAACGATATGAATTATATAATCACCAATACCTTCAAAATATATATTCTGTGATCACATACATGGTAACAGGATCCGAAGATGAACAGACATATGTATGAATCATTGAGCAGATTCTGTACAGCCAGACAATCAAAACACTCTAATCAAATTTACTCCGATAAGAAATAGAAATTAAATTTAAAAAAAAAACATAAGTTAGGAGACATAAACTTCTGGGGGCTTGTCCCAGCATATTGCACTCTAATTTACAAGCTCAGAACACTACCTCCAGGAAGACTCTGTTCTCCTAGTAACAAGACTTGAGAACGCAATAATGCTGCCGCCTTGTGGCTGCTTCCCACAACAGCACTTTAAACCCAGTGCCAATGATTGCTTATATAGTCACAAGGACTGCAGGGCTGTAAATGACACAAGCCCTCAAAATATGCCCTGGGGTAGGGAATTGGCAAGAACATTCAACACATGAGAAATTTCCAAGAAGTCAATAAGAGGAGGGAAGTTGTACTCACTCTTTAAAAAAAAAGGAAAAGAAAAAAAAGGACATGCCTAAAGCTTAGTATAAGGAATTATTAGCCACATACAAATTCAAATTCAAAAAGGTTTCAGCTCACACCAGTCATTACCATCAGCAAAATGTCTACAAAGTATAAATGCTGAAGGGGTTTTAGAGATCTGTGTACCTTCTAGCTGCTGGTGGGATGTAAAGTGGAAACAGCACTAACGCAAACTGAATCGAGCTGCTTGAAAAGGTAAAAATTGAGCTACCAAATGATGCGGCAGGGCACCTTTTGGGCCTATAAACTAAGACCACCAAAATTGGAAAGACAGAGGCAGGCAAATATGCACTGCAACAATACTGAAATAGCCAAGATATGGAAGCAAAAAAAAGGTCCATAAACAGATGAATGGACAAAGAAGAAGTGCTATACGGACAGAATGGAATAGTAGCCTCGGGAGAAAAATGAACAATGCTGTTTTCAGGACTACAGTTGAGCCTAGAAAAAATCATATAAGGTTAAGTAAGTCAAAAGGGTATGACAAATATCCTATGATATCATTTATACAAGTTTTCTTAAGATTGCTACCAATGAACATATTTCCACAGAAAAAGACACTCACAGACTTATCAAATAAACTAATGGTTAGCCAAAATGAAAGGTGGGGGGATGGGTAAGTTAGGACTATGGGGTTAACATACATATACTAATGTAAGTTAAATGTATATAAACATATAACATATAAACGATATGAATTATATAATCACCAATACCTTCAAAATATATATTCTGTGATCACATACATGGTAACAGGACCCGAAGATGAACAGACATATGTATGAATCATTGAACAGATTCTGTACAGCCAGACAATCAAAACACTCTAATCAAATTTACTCCGATAAAAAATACAAATTAAATTTAAAAAACAAACATAAGTAAGGAGACATAAACTTCTGGGGGCTTGTCCCAGCACATTGCACTCTAATTTAAAAGCTCGGAACACTACCTCCAGGAAGACTCTGTTGTCCTAGTAACAAGACTTGAGAACGTAATAATGCTGCCGCCTTGTGGCTGTCTCCAAAAACAGCACCTTTAAACCCAGTGCCAATGGTTGCTTATATAGTCACAAGGACTGCACGGTTGTAAATGACACAGGCACTCAAAAAATGCCCTGGGGTAGGGAATAGGCAAGAAAATTCAACACATAAGAAACTTTTCAAGAAATCAATAAGAGGAGGGAAGTTGTACTCACTCTTTTTAAAAAAAAGGAAAAGAAAAAATAGGACATGCCTAAAGCTCAGCATAAGGAATTATTAGCCACATGCGTATCCAACCTCCAAAAAGGTTTCAGCTCACACCAGTCATGACCATCAGCAAAAAGTCTACAAACTATAAATGCTGAAGGGGTTTTAGAGAAGTGTGTACCTTCTAGCTGCTGGTGGGATATAAAGTCGTAACAGCACTAATGCAAACTGAATCGAGCTGCTTGAAAACGTAAAAATTGAGCTACCATATGATGCGGCAGGGCACCTTTTGGGCCTATAATCTAAGACCACCAGAATCGGAAAGACAGAGGCAGGCAAATGTGCACTGCAACAATACTGAAATAGCAAAGACATGGAAGCAAAAAAAAGGTCCATAAACAGATGAATGGACAAAGACGAAGTGGGACACGTACCAAATGGAATAGTAGCCTCGGGAAAAAAATGAACAATGCCGTTTTCAGGACTACAGTTGAGCCTAGAAATAATCATATAAGGTTAAGTAAGTCAAAAGGGTATGACAAATATCCTATGACATCATTTATACATGTTATCCTAAGATTGCTACCAATGAACATATTTCCACAGAAAAAGACACTCACAGACTTATCAAATAAACTAATGGCTAGCCAAAATGAAAGGTGGGAGGATGGGTAAATTAGGACAATGGGGTTAAAATACATATACTAATGTATGTTAAATGTATATAAACATATAACATATGAAATATATAAATAATATAATCACCAATACCTTTAAAATATACATTCTGTAATCACATACATGCTAACAGGTTCGAAGATGAACAGACATATGTATGAATCATTGAGCAGATTCTGTACAGCCAGAAAACCACAACACTCTAATCAAATTTACTCCGATAAGAAACAGAAATTAAATTTAAAAAACAAACATAAGTTAGGAGACATAAACTTCTGGGGGCTTGTCCCAGCACATTGCACTCTAATTTACAAGCTCGGAACACTACCTCCAGGAAGACTGTGTTGTCCTAGTAACAAGACTTGAGAACGTAATAATGCTGCCGCCTTGTGGCTGCTTCCCTCAACAGTAGCTTTAAACCCAGTGCCAATGGTTGCTTATATAGTCACAAGGACTGCAGGGCTGTAAAAGACACAGGCCCTCAAAAAATGCCCTGGGGTATGGAATTGGCAAGAAAATTCAACACATGAGAAATTTTCAAGAAGTCAATAAGAGGAGGGAAGTTGTACTCACTCTTTAAAAAAAAAGGAAAAGAAAAAAAAAGGACATGCCTAAAGCTCAGTATAAGGAATTATTAGCCACATGCAAATTCAAATTCAAAAAGGTTTCAGGTGACACCAGTCATGACCATCAGCAAAAAGTCTACAAACTATAAATGCTGAAGGGGTTTTAGAGAATTGTGTACATTCTAGCTGCTGGTGGGATGTAAAGTGGTAACAGCACTAACGCATACTGAATGGAGCTGCTTGAAAAGGTAAAAATTGAGTTACCATATGATGCGGCAGGGCACCTTTTGGGCCTATAACCTAAGACCACCAAAATCGGAAATACAGAGGCAGGCAAATGTGCACTGCAACAATACTGAAATACCCAAGACATGGAAGCAAAAAATGGTCCATAAACAGGTGAATGGACAAAGAAGAAGTGGTATATGGACAGAATGGAAGAGTAGCCTCGGGAAAAAAATGAACAATGCCGTTTTCAGAACTACAGTTGAGACTAGAAATAGTCATATAAGGGTAAGTTAGTCAAAAGGGTATGACAAATATCCTATGATATCATTTATACATGTTATCCTAAGATTGCTACCAATGAACATATTTCCACAAAAAAAGACACTCACAGACTTATCAAATAAACTAATGGTTAGCCAAAATGAAAGGTGGGAGGATGGGTAAATTAGGACTATGGAGTTAACATACATATACTAATGTATGTTAAATGTATATAAACATATAACATATGAACTATATAAAATATATAATCACCAAACCTTTAAAATATACATTCTGTAATCACATACATGATAACAGGTTCCGAAGATGAACAGATATATGTATGAATCATTGAGCAGATTCTGTACAGCCAGACAATCAAAACACTCTAATCAAATTTACTCCGATAAGAAATAGAAATTAAATTTAAAAAGCAAACATAAGTTAGGAGACATAAACTTCTGGGGGCTTGTCCCAGCACATTCCACTCTAATTTACAACCTTGGAAAACTACCTCCAGGAAGACTCTGTTGCCCTAGTAACAAGAGTTGAGAACGTAATAATGCTGCCGCCTTGTGGCTGTTTCCCACAACAGCAGCTTTAAACCCAGTGCCAAAGGTTGCTTAATAGTCACAAGGACTGAAGGGCTCTAAATGACACCTGCCTTCAAAAAATGCCCTGGGGTAGGGAATAGGCAAAAAAATTCAACACATGAGAAACTTTTCAAGAAGTCAATAAGAGGAGGGAAGTTGTACTCACTGTTTAAAACAAAAGGGAAAGAAAAAAATGACATGCCTAAAGCTCAGTATAAGGAATTATTAGCCACATGCAAATTCAAATTCAAAAAGGTTTCAGGTAACACCAGTCATGACCATCATCAAAAAGTCTACAAACTATAAATGCTGAAGGGGTTTTAGAGGAATGTGTACCTTCTAGCTGCTGGTGGGATGTAAAGAAGTAATACCACTAATGCAAACTGAATGGAGCTGCTTGAAAAGGTAAAAATTGAGTTACCATACGATGCGGCAGGGCACCTTTTGGGCCTATAACCTAAGACCACCAGAATCGGAAAGACAGAGGCAGGCAAATGTGCACTGCAACAATACTGAAATAGCCAAGACATGGAAGCAAAAAAAGGTCCATAAACAGATGCATGGACAAAGACGAAATGGTATACGTACCAAATGGAATAGTAGCCTCTGGAAAAAAATGAACAATGCTGTTTTCAGGACTAGAGTTGAGCCTAGAAATAATCATATAAGGTTAAGTAAGTCAAAAGGGTATGACAAATATCCTATGATATCATTTATACATGTTATCCTAAGATTGCTACCAATGAACATATTTCCACAGAAAAAGACACTCACAGACTTATCATATAAACTAATGGTTAGCCAAAATGAAAGGTGGGAGGATGGGTAAATTAGGACTATGGGGTTAACATACATATACTAATGTATGTTAAATGTATATAAACATATAACATATAAATGATATGAATTATATATTCACCAATACCTTCAAAATATACATTCTGTAATCACATACATGGTAACAGGATCCGAAGATGAACAGACATATGTATGAATCATTGAGCAGATTCTGTACAGCCAGACAATCAAAACACTCTAATCAAATTTACTCCGATAAGAAATAAAAATTAAATTTAAAAAACAAACATAAGTTAGGAGACATAAACTTTTGGGGGCTTGTCCCAGCACATTGCACTCTAATTTACAAGCTCGGAACACTACCTCCAGGAAGACTGTGTTGTCCTAGTAACAAGACTTGAGAACGTAATAATGCTGCCGCCTTGTGGCTGCTTCCCACAACAGTAGCTTTAAACCCAGTGCCAATGGTTGCTTATATAGTCACAAGGACTGCAGGGCTGTAAAAGACACAGGCCCTCAAAAAATGCCCTGGGGTAGGGAATTGGCAAGAAAATTCAACACATGAGAAATTTTCAAGAAGTCAATAAGAGTACGGAAGTTGTACTCACTCTTTAAAAAAAAAGGAAAAGGAAAAAAGGACATGCCTAAAGCTCAGCATAAGGAATTATTAGCCACATGCGTATCCAACCTCCAAAAAGGTTTCAGCTCACACCAGTCATGACCATCAGCAAAAAGTCTACAAACTATAAATGCTGAAGGGATTTTAGAGAACTGTGTACCTTCTAGCTGCTGTTTGGATGTAAAGTGGTAACAGCAGTAACGCAAACTGAATCGAGCTGCTTGAAAAGGTAAACATTGAGCTACCATATGATGCGGCAGGGCACCTTTTGGGCCTATAACCTAAGACCACCGGATTCGGAAAGACAGAGGCAGGCAAATGTGCACTGCAACCATATTGAAATAGCCAAGACATGGAAGCAAAAAAAAGGTCCATAAACAGATGAATGGACAAAGACGAAATGGTATACGTACCAAATGGAATAGTAGCCTCTGGAAAAAAATGAACAATGCCGTTTTCAGGACTAGAGTTGAGCCTAGAAATAATCATATAAGGTTAAGTAAGTCAAAAGGGTATGACAAATATCCTATGATATCATTTATACATGTTATCCTAAGATTGCTACCAATGAACATATTTCCACAGAAAAAGACACTCACAGACTTATCAAATAAACTAATGGTTAGCCAAAATGAAAGGTGGGGGGATGGGTAAATTAGGACTATGCGGTTAACATACATATACTAATATAAGTTAAATGTATATAAACATATAACATATAAATGATATGAATTATATAATCACCAATACCTTCAAAATATACATTCTGTAATCACATACATGGTAACAGGATCCGAAGATGAACAGACATATGTATGAATCATTGAACAGATTCTGTACAGCCAGACAATCAAAACACTCTAATCAAATTTACTCCGATAAGAAATACAAATTAAATTTAAAAAACAAACATAAGTAAGGAGACATAAACTTCTGGGGGCTTGTCCCAGCACATTGCACTCTAATTTAAAAGCTCGGAACACTACCTCCAGGAAGACTCTGTTGTCCTAGTAACAAGACTTGAGAACGTAATAATGCTGCCGCCTTGTGGCTGTCTCCAAAAACAGCACCTTTAAACCCAGTGCCAATGGTTGCTTATATAGTCACAAGGACTGCACGGTTGTAAATGACACAGGCACTCAAAAAATGCCCTGGGGTAGGGAATAGGCAAGAAAATTCAACACATAAGAAACTTTTCAAGAAATCAATAAGAGGAGGGAAGTTGTACTCACTCTTTTTAAAAAAAAGGAAAAGAAAAAATAGGACATGCCTAAAGCTCAGCATAAGGAATTATTAGCCACATGCGTATCCAACCTCCAAAAAGGTTTCAGCTCACACCAGTCATGACCATCAGCAAAAAGTCTACAAACTATAAATGCTGAAGGGGTTTTAGAGAAGTGTGTACCTTCTAGCTGCTGGTGGGATATAAAGTCGTAACATCACTAATGCAATCTGAATCGAGCTGCTTGAAAACGTAAAAATTGAGCTACCATATGATGCGGCAGGGCACCTTTTGGGCCTATAACCTAAGACCACCAGAATCGGAAAGACAGAGGCAGGCAAATGTGCACTGCAACAATACTGAAATAGCCAAGACATGGAAGCAAAAAAAAGGTCCATAAACAGATGAAAGGCCAAAGAAGAAATGGTATACGTACCAAATGGAATAGTAGCCTCTGGAAAAAAATGAACAATGCCGTTTTCAGGACTAGAGTTGAGCCTAGAAATAATCATATAAGGTTAAGTAAGTCAAAAGGGTATGACAAATATCCTATGATATCATTTATACATGTTATCCTAAGATTGCTACCAATGAACATATTTCCACTGAAAAAGACACTCACAGACTTATCAAATAAACTAATGGTTAGCCAAAATGAAAGGTGGGGGGATGGGTAAATTAGGACTATGGGGTTAACATACATGTACTAATATAAGTTAAATGTATATAAACATATAACATATAAATGATATGAATTATATAATCACCAATACCTTCAAAATATACATTCTGTAATCACATACATGGTAACAGGATCCGAAGATGAACAGATATATGTATGAATCATTGAGCAGATTCTGTACAGCCAGACAATCAAAACACTCTAATCAAATTTACTCCGATAAGAAATAGAAATTAAATTTAAAAAGCAAACATAAGTTAGGAGACATAAACTTCTGGGGGCTTGTCCCAGCACATTCCACTCTAATTTACAACCTTGGAAAACTACCTCCAGGAAGACTCTGTTGCCCTAGTAACAAGAGTTGAGAACGTAATAATGCTGCCGCCTTGTGGCTGTTTCCCACAACAGCAGCTTTAAACCCAGTGCCAAAGGTTGCTTAATAGTCACAAGGACTGAAGGGCTCTAAATGACACCTGCCTTCAAAAAATGCCCTGGGGTAGGGAATAGGCAAAAAAATTCAACACATGAGAAACTTTTCAAGAAGTCAATAAGAGGAGGGAAGTTGTACTCACTCTTTAAAACAAAAGGGAAAGAAAAAAATGACATGCCTAAAGCTCAGTATAAGGAATTATTAGCCACATGCAAATTCAAATTCAAAAAGGTTTCAGGTAACACCAGTCATGACCATCATCAAAAAGTCTACAAACTATAAATGCTGAAGGGGTTTTAGAGGAATGTGTACCTTCTAGCTGCTGGTGGGATGTAAAGAAGTAATACCACTAATGCAAACTGAATGGAGCTGCTTGAAAAGGTAAACATTGAGCTACCATATGATGCGGCAGGGCACCTTTTGGGCCTATAACCTAAGACCACCGGATTCGGAAAGACAGAGGCAGGCAAATGTGCACTGCAACCATATTGAAATAGCCAAGACATGGAAGCAAAAAAAAGGTCCATAAACAGATGAATGGACAAAGACGAAATGGTATACGTACCAAATGGAATAGTAGCCTCTGGAAAAAAATGAACAATGCCGTTTTCAGGACTAGAGTTGAGCCTAGAAATAATCATATAAGGTTAAGTAAGTCAAAAGGGTATGACAAATATCCTATGATATCATTTATACATGTTATCCTAAGATTGCTACCAATGAACATATTTCCACAGAAAAAGACACTCACAGACTTATCAAATAAACTAATGGTTAGCCAAAATAAAAGGTGGGAGGATGGGTAAATTAGGACTATGGGGTTAACATACATATACTAATATAAGTTAAATGTATATAACCATATAACATATAAATGATATGAATTATATAATCACCAATACCTTCAAAATATACATTCTGTAATCACATACATGGTAACAGGATCCGAAGATGAACAGACATATGTATGAATCATTGAGCAGATTCTGTACAGCCAGACAATCAAAACACTCTAATCAAATTTACTCCGATAAGAAATAGAAATTAAATTTAAAAAAAAAACATAAGTTAGGAGACATAAACTTCTGGGGGCTTGTCCCAGCATATTGCACTCTAATTTACAAGCTCAGAACACTATCCCCAGGAAGACTCTGTTCTCCTAGTAACAAGACTTGAGAACGCAATAATGCTGCCGCCTTCTGGCTGCTTCCCACAACAGCACTTTAATCCCAGTGCCAATGATTGCTTATATAGTCACAAGGACTGCAGGGCTGTAAATGACACAAGCCCTCAAAATATGCCCTGGGGTAGGGAATTGGCAAGAACATTCAACACATGAGAAATTTCCAAGAAGTCAATAAGAGGAGGGAAGTTGTACTCACTCTTTAAAAAAAAAAGGAAAAGAAAAAAAAGGACATGCCTAAAGCTTAGTATAAGGAATTATTAGCCACATACAAATTCAAATTCAAAAAGGTTTCAGCTCACACCAGTCATTACCATCAGCAAAATGTCTACAAACTATAAATGCTGAAGGGGTTTTAGAGATCTGTGTACCTTCTAGCTGCTGGTGGGATGTAAAGTGGAAACAGCACTAACGCAAACTGAATCGAGCTGCTTGAAAAGGTAAAAATTGAGCTACCAAATGATGGGGCAGGGCACCTTTTGGGCCTATAACCTAAGACCACCAAAATTGGAAAGACAGAGGCAGGCAAATATGCACTGCAACAATACTGAAATGGCCAAGATATGGAAGCAAAAAAAAGGTCCATAAACAGATGAATGGACAAAGAAGAAGTGGTATACGGACAGAATGGAATAGTAGCCTCGGGAGAAAAATGAACAATGCTGTTTTCAGGACTACAGTTGAGCCTAGAAAAAATCATATAAGGTTAAGTAAGTCAAAAGGGTATGACAAATATCCTATGATATCATTTATACATGTTATCCTAAGATTGCTACCAATGAACATATTTCCACAGAAAAAGACACTCACAGACTTATCAAATAAACTAATGGTTAGCCAAAATGAAAGGTGGGGGGATGGGTAAGTTAGGACTATGGGGTTAACATACATATACTAATGTAAGTTAAATGTATATAAACATATAACATATAAACGATATGAATTATATAATCACCAATACCTTCAAAATATATATTCTGTGATCACATACATGGTAACAGGATCCGAAGATGAACAGACATATGTATGAATCATTGAACAGATTCTGTACAGCCAGACAATCAAAACACTCTAATCAAATTTACTCCGATAAAAAATACAAATTAAATTTAAAAAACAAACATAAGTAAGGAGACATAAACTTCTGGGGGCTTGTCCCAGCACATTGCACTCTAATTTAAAAGCTCGGAACACTACCTCCAGGAAGACTCTGTTGTCCTAGTAACAAGACTTGAGAACGTAATAATGCTGCCGCCTTGTGGCTGTCTCCAAAAATAGCACCTTTAAACCCAGTGCCAATGGTTGCTTATATAGTCACAAGGACTGCACGGTTGTAAATGACACAGGCACTCAAAAAATGCCCTGGGGTAGGGAATAGGCAAGAAAATTCAACACATAAGAAACTTTTCAAGAAATCAATAAGAGGAGGGAAGTTGTACTCACTCTTTTTAAAAAAAAGGAAAAGAAAAAATAGGACATGCCTAAAGCTCAGCATAAGGAATTATTAGCCACATGCGTATCCAACCTCCAAAAAGGTTTCAGCTCACACCAGTCATGACCATCAGCAAAAAGTCTACAAACTATAAATGCTGAAGGGGTGTTAGAGAAGTGTGTACCTTCTAGCTGCTGGTGGGATATAAAGTCGTAACAGCACTAATGCAAACTGAATCGAGCTGCTTGAAAACGTAAAAATTGAGCTACCATATGATGCGGCAGGGCACCTTTTGGGCCTATAACCTAAGACCACCAGAATCGGAAAGACAGAGGCAGGCAAATGTGCACTGCAACAATACTGAAATAGCAAAGACATGGAAGCAAAAAAAAGGTCCATAAACAGGTGAATGGACAAAGAAGAAGTGGTATATGGACAGAATGGAAGAGTAGCCTCGGGGAAAAAATGAACAATGCCGTTTTCAGGACTAGAGTTGAGACTAGAAATAATCATATAAGGTTAAGTAAGACAAAAGGGTATTACAAATATCCTATGATATTATTTATACAAGTTTTCCTAAGATTGCTACCAATGAACATATTTCCACAGAAAAAGACACTCACAGACTTATCAAATAAACTAATGGTTAGCCAAAATGAAAGGTGGGAGGATGGGTAAATTAGGACTATGGGGTTAACATACATATACTAATGTAAGTTAAATGTATATAAACATATAACATATAAATGATATGAATTATATATTCACCAATACCTTCAAAATATACATTCTGTAATCACATACATGGTAACAGGATCCGAAGATGAACAGACATATGTGTGAATCATTGAGCAGATTCTGTACAGCCAGACAATCAAAACACTCTAATCAAATTTACTCCGATAAGAAAGACAAATTAAATTTAAAAAACAAACATAAGTAAGGAGACATAAACTTCTGGGGGCTTGTCCCAGCACATTGCACTCTAATTTACAAGCTCGGAACACTACCTCCAGGAAGACTCTGTTGTCCTAGTAACAAGACTTGAGAACGTAATAATGCTGCCGCCTTGTGGCTGTCTCCCAAAACAGCAGCTTTAAACCCATTGACAATGGTTGCTTATATAGTCACAAGGACTGCAGGGCTGTAAATGACACAGGCCCTCAAAAATTGCCCTGGGGTAGGGAATAGGCAAGAAAATCCAACACATGAGAAATTTTTCAAGAAGTCAATAAGAGGAGGGGAGTTGTACTCACTCTTTAAAAAAAAAAAAGGAAAAGAAAAAAAAGGACATGCCTAAAGCTTAGTATAAGGAATTATTAGCCACATACAAATTCAAATTCAAAAAGGTTTCAGCTCACACCAGTCATTACCATCAGCAAAATGTCTACAAAGTATAAATGCTGAAGGGGTTTTAGAGATCTGTGTACCTTCTAGCTGCTGGTGGGATGTAAAGTGGAAACAGCACTAACGCAAACTGAATCGAGCTGCTTGAAAAGGTAAAAATTGAGCTACCAAATGATGCGGCAGGGCACCTTTTGGGCCTATAAACTAAGACCACCAAAATTGGAAAGACAGAGGCAGGCAAATATGCACTGCAACAATACTGAAATAGCTAAGATATGGAAGCAAAAAAAAGGTCCATAAACAGATGAATGGACAAAGAAGAAGTGGTATACGGACAGAATGGAATAGTAGCCTCGGGAGAAAAATGAACAATGCTGTTTTCAGGACTACAGTTGAGCCTAGAAAAAATCATATAAGGTTAAGTAAGTCAAAAGGGTATGACAAATATCCTATGATATCATTTATACAAGTTTTCTTAAGATTGCTACCAATGAACATATTTCCACAGAAAAAGACACTCACAGACTTATCAAATAAACTAATGGTTAGCCAAAATGAAAGGTGGGGGGATGGGTAAGTTAGGACTATGGGGTTAACATACATATACTAATGTAAGTTAAATGTATATAAACATATAACATATAAACGATATGAATTATATAATCACCAATACGTTCAAAATATATATTCTGTGATCACATACATGGTAACAGGATCCGAAGATGAACAGACATATGTATGAATCATTGAGCAGATTCTGTACAGCCAGACAATCAAAACACTCTAATCAAATTTACTCCGATAAGAAATAGAAATTAAATTTAAAAAAAAAACATAAGTTAGGAGACATAAACTTCTGGGGGCTTGTCCCAGCATATTGCACTCTAATTTACAAGCTCAGAACACTACCTCCAGGAAGACTCTGTTCTCCTAGTAACAAGACTTGAGAACGCAATAATGCTGCCGCCTTGCGGCTGCTTCCCACAACAGCACTTTAAACCCAGTGCCAATGATTGCTTATATAGTCACAAGGACTGCAGGGCTGTAAATGACACAAGCCCTCAAAATATGCCCTGGGGTAGGGAATTGGAAGAACATTCAACACATGAGAAATTTCCAAGAAGTCAATAAGAGGAGGGAAGTTGTACTCACTCTTTAAAAAAAAAAGGAAAAGAAAAAAAAGGACATGCCTAAAGCTTAGTATAAGGAATTATTAGCCACATACAAATTCAAATTCAAAAAGGTTTCAGCTCACATCAGTCATTACCATCAGCAAAATGTCTACAAACTATAAATGCTGAAGGGGTTTTAGAGATCTGTGTACCTTCTAGCTGCTGGTGGGATGTAAAGTGGAAACAGCACTAACGCAAATTGAATCGAGCTGCTTGAAAAGGTAAAAATTGAGCTACCAAATGATGCGGCAGGGCACCTTTTGGGCCTATAACCTAAGACCACCAAAATTGGAAAGACAGAGGCAGGCAAATATGCACTGCAACAATACTGAAATAGCCAAGATATGGAAGCAAAAAAAAGGTCCATAAACAGATGAATGGACAAAGAAGAAGTGGTATACGGACAGAATGGAATAGTAGCCTCGGGAGAAAAATGAACAATGCTGTTTTCAGGACTACAGTTGAGCCTAGAAAAAATCATATAAGGTTAAGTAAGTCAAAAGGGTATGACAAATATCCTATGATATCATTTATACAAGTTTTCTTAAGATTGCTACCAATGAACATATTTCCACAGAAAAAGACACTCACAGACTTATCAAATAAACTAATGGTTAGCCAAAATGAAAGGTGGGGGGATGGGTAAGTTAAGACTATGGGGTTAACATACATATACTAATGTAAGTTAAATGTATATAAACATATAACATATAAACGATATGAATTATATAATCACCAATACCTTCAAAATATATATTCTGTAATCACATACTTGATAACAGGTTCCGAAGATGAACAGATATATGTATGAATCATTGAACAGATTCTGTACAGCCAATCAAAACACTCTAATCAAATTTACTCCGATAAGAAATAGAAATTAAATTTAAAAAGCAAACATAAGTTAGGAGACATAAACTTCTGGGGGCTTGTCCCAGCACATTCCACTCTAATTTACAACCTTGGAAAACTACCTCCAGGAAGACTCTGTTGCCCTAGTAACAAGAGTTGAGAACGTAATAATGCTGCCGCCTTGTGGCTGTTTCCCACAAGAGCAGCTTTAAACCCAGTGCCAAAGGTTGCTTAATAGTCACAAGGACTGAAGGGCTCTAAATGACACCTGCCTTCAAAAAATGCCCTGGGGTAGGGAATAGGCAAAAAAATTCAACACATGAGAAACTTTTCAAGAAGTCAGTAAGAGGAGGGAAGTTGTACTCACTCTTTAAAACAAAAGGGAAAGAAAAAAATGACATGCCTAAAGCTCAGTATAAGGAATTATTAGCCACATGCAAATTCAAATTCAAAAAGGTTTCAGGTAACACCACTCATGACCATCATCAAAAAGTCTACAAACTATAAATGCTGAAGGGGTTTTAGAGGAATGTGTACCTTCTAGCTGCTGGTGGGATGTAAAGAAGTAATACCACTAATGCAAACTGAATGGAGCTGCTTGAAAAGGTAAAAATTGAGTTACCATACGATGCGGCAGGGCACCTTTTGGGCCTATAACCTAAGACCACCAGAATCGGAAAGACAGAGGCAGGCAAATGTGCACTGCAACAATACTGAAATAGCCAAGATATGGAAGCAAAAAAAGGTCCATAAACAGATGAATGGACAAAGACGAAATGGTATACGTACCAAATGGAATAGTAGCCTCTGGAAAAAAATGAACAATGCTGTTTTTAGGACTAGAGTTGAGCCTAGAAATAATCATATAAGGTTAAGTAAGTCAAAAGGGTATGACAAATATCCTATGATATCATTTATACATGTTATCCTAAGATTGCTACCAATGAACATATTTCCACAGAAAAAGACACTCACAGACTTATCATATAAACTAATGGTTAGCCAAAATGAAAGGTGGGAGGATGGGTAAATTAGGACTATGGGGTTAACATACATATACTAATGTATGTTAAATGTATATAAACATATAACATATAAATGATATGAATTATATAATCACCAATACCTTCAAAATATACATTCTGTAATCACATACATGGTAACAGGATCCGAAGATGAACAGACATATGTATGAATCATTGAACAGATTCTGTACAGCCAGACAATCAAAACACTCTAATCAAATTTACTCCGATAAAAAATACAAATTAAATTTAAAAAACAAACATAAGTAAGGAGACATAAACTTCTGGGGGCTTGTCCCAGCACATTGCACTCTAATTTAAAAGCTCGGAACACTACCTCCAGGAAGACTCTGTTGTCCTAGTAACAAGACTTGACAACGTAATAATGCTGCCGCCTTGTGGCTGTCTCCAAAAACAGCACCTTTAAACCCAGTGCCAATGGTTGCTTATATAGTCACAAGGACTGTACGGTTGTAAATGACACAGGCACTCAAAAAATGCCGTGGGGTAGGGAATAGGCAAGAAAATTCAACACATAAGAAACTTTTCAAGAAATCAATAAGAGGAGGGAAGTTGTAATCACTCTTTTTAAAAAAAAGGAAAAGAAAAAATAGGACATGCCTAAAGCTCAGCATAAGGAATTATTAGCCACATGCGTATCCAACCTCCAAAAAGGTTTCAGCTCACACCAGTCATGACCATCAGCAAAAAGTCTACAAACTATAAATGCTGAAGGGGTTTTAGAGAAGTGTGTACCTTCTAGCTGCTGGTGGGATATAAAGTCGTAACATCAGTAACGCAAACTGAATCGAGCTGCTTGAAAACGTAAAAATTGAGCTACCATATGATGCGGCAGGGCACCTTTTGGGCCTATAACCTAAGACCACCAGAATCGGAAAGACAGAGGCAGGCAAATGTGCACTGCAACAATACTGAAATAGCCAAGACATGGAAGCAAAAAAAAGGTCCATAAACAGATGAAAGGCCAAAGAAGAAATGGTATACGTACCAAATGGAATAGTAGCCTCTGGAAAAAAATGAACAATGCCGTTTTCAGGACTAGAGTTGAGCCTAGAAATAATCATATAAGGTTAAGTAAGTCAAAAGGGTATGACAAATATCCTATGATATCATTTATACATGTTATCCTAAGATTGCTACCAATGAACATATTTCCACTGAAAAAGACACTCACAGACTTATCAAATAAACTAATGGTTAGCCAAAATGAAAGGTGGGGGGATGGGTAAATTAGGACTATGGGGTTAACATACATGTACTAATATAAGTTAAATGTATATAAACATATAACATATAAATGATATGAATTATATAATCACCAATACCTTCAAAATATACATTCTGTAATCACATACATGGTAACAGGATCCGAAGATGAACAGATATATGTATGAATCATTGAGCAGATTCTGTACAGCCAGACAATCAAAACACTCTAATCAAATTTACTCCGATAAGAAATAGAAATTAAATTTAAAAAGCAAACATAAGTTAGGAGACATAAACTTCTGGGGGCTTGTCCCAGCACATTCCACTCTAATTTACAACCTTGGAAAACTACCTCCAGGAAGACTCTGTTGTCCTAGTAACAAGAGTTGAGAACGTAATAATGCTGCCGCCTTGTGGCTGTCTCCAAAAACAGCACCTTTAAACCCAGTGCCAAAGGTTGCTTAATAGTCACAAGGACTGAAGGGCTCTAAATGACACCTGCCTTCAAAAAATGCCCTGGGGTAGGGAATAGGCAAGAAAATTCAACACATAAGAAACTTTTCAAGAAGTCAATAAGAGGAGGGAAGTTGTACTCACTCATTAAAACAAAAGGGAAAGAAAAAAATGACATGCCTAAAGCTCAGCATAAGGAATTATTAGCCACATGCAAATTCAAATTCAAAAAGGTTTCAGGTAACACCAGTCATGACCATCATCAAAAAGTCTACAAACTATAAATGCTGAAGGGGTTTTAGAGGAATGTGTACCTTCTAGCTGCTGGTGGGATGTAAAGAAGTAATACCACTAATGCAAACTGAATGGAGCTGCTTGAAAAGGTAAACATTGAGCTACCATATGATGCGGCAGGGCACCTTTTGGGCCTATAACCTAAGACCACCGGATTCGGAAAGACAGAGGCAGGCAAATGTGCACTGCAACCATATTGAAATAGCCAAGACATGGAAGCAAAAAAAAGGTCCATAAACAGATGAATGGACAAAGACGAAATGGTATACGTACCAAATGGAATAGTAGCCTCTGGAAAAAAATGAACAATGCCGTTTTCAGGACTAGAGTTGAGCCTAGAAATAATCATATAAGGTTAAGTAAGTCAAAAGGGTATGACAAATATCCTATGATATCATTTATACATGTTATCCTAAGATTGCTACCAATGAACATATTTCCACAGAAAAAGACACTCACAGACTTATCAAATAAACTAATGGTTAGCCAAAATAAAAGGTGGGAGGATGGGTAAATTAGGACTATGGGGTTAACATACATATACTAAAATAAGTTAAATGTATATAACCATATAACATATAAATGATATGAATTATATAATCACCAATACCTTCAAAATATACATTCTGTAATCACATACATGGTAACAGGATCCGAAGATGAACAGACATATGTATGAATCATTGAGCAGATTCTGTACAGCCAGACAATCAAAACACTCTAATCAAATTTACTCCGATAAGAAATAGAAATTAAATTTAAAAAAAAAACATAAGTTAGGAGACATAAACTTCTGGGGGCTTGTCCCAGCATATTGCACTCTAATTTACAAGCTCAGAACACTATCCCCAGGAAGACTCTGTTCTCCTAGTAACAAGACTTGAGAACGCAATAATGCTGCCGCCTTCTGGCTGCTTCCCACAACAGCACTTTAATCCCAGTGCCAATGATTGCTTATATAGTCACAAGGACTGCAGGGCTGTAAATGACACAAGCCCTCAAAATATGCCCTGGGGTAGGGAATTGGCAAGAACATTCAACACATGAGAAATTTCCAAGAAGTCAATAAGAGGAGGGAAGTTGTACTCACTCTTTAAAAAAAAAAGGAAAAGAAAAAAAAGGACATGCCTAAAGCTTAGTATAAGGAATTATTAGCCACATACAAATTCAAATTCAAAAAGGTTTCAGCTCACACCAGTCATTACCATCAGCAAAATGTCTACAAACTATAAATGCTGAAGGGGTTTTAGAGATCTGTGTACCTTCTAGCTGCTGGTGGGATGTAAAGTGGAAACAGCACTAACGCAAACTGAATCGAGCTGCTTGAAAAGGTAAAAATTGAGCTACCAAATGATGGGGCAGGGCACCTTTTGGGCCTATAACCTAAGACCACCAAAATTGGAAAGACAGAGGCAGGCAAATATGCACTGCAACAATACTGAAATGGCCAAGATATGGAAGCAAAAAAAAGGTCCATAAACAGATGAATGGACAAAGAAGAAGTGGTATACGGACAGAATGGAATAGTAGCCTCGGGAGAAAAATGAACAATGCTGTTTTCAGGACTACAGTTGAGCCTAGAAAAAATCATATAAGGTTAAGTAAGTCAAAAGGGTATGACAAATATCCTATGATATCATTTATACATGTTATCCTAAGATTGCTACCAATGAACATATTTCCACAGAAAAAGACACTCACAGACTTATCAAATAAACTAATGGTTAGCCAAAATGAAAGGTGGGGGGATGGGTAAGTTAGGACTATGGGGTTAACATACATATACTAATGTAAGTTAAATGTATATAAACATATAACATATAAACGATATGAATTATATAATCACCAATACCTTCAAAATATATATTCTGTGATCACATACATGGTAACAGGATCCGAAGATGAACAGACATATGTATGAATCATTGAACAGATTCTGTACAGCCAGACAATCAAAACACTCTAATCAAATTTACTCCGATAAAAAATACAAATTAAATTTAAAAAACAAACATAAGTAAGGAGACATAAACTTCTGGGGGCTTGTCCCAGCACATTGCACTCTAATTTAAAAGCTCGGAACACTACCTCCAGGAAGACTCTGTTGTCCTAGTAACAAGACTTGAGAACGTAATAATGCTGCCGCCTTGTGGCTGTCTCCAAAAATAGCACCTTTAAACCCAGTGCCAATGGTTGCTTATATAGTCACAAGGACTGCACGGTTGTAAATGACACAGGCACTCAAAAAATGCCCTGGGGTAGGGAATAGGCAAGAAAATTCAACACATAAGAAACTTTTCAAGAAATCAATAAGAGGAGGGAAGTTGTACTCACTCTTTTTAAAAAAAAGGAAAAGAAAAAATAGGACATGCCTAAAGCTCAGCATAAGGAATTATTAGCCACATGCGTATCCAACCTCCAAAAAGGTTTCAGCTCACACCAGTCATGACCATCAGCAAAAAGTCTACAAACTATAAATGCTGAAGGGGTGTTAGAGAAGTGTGTACCTTCTAGCTGCTGGTGGGATATAAAGTCGTAACAGCACTAATGCAAACTGAATCGAGCTGCTTGAAAACGTAAAAATTGAGCTACCATATGATGCGGCAGGGCACCTTTTGGGCCTATAACCTAAGACCACCAGAATCGGAAAGACAGAGGCAGGCAAATGTGCACTGCAACAATACTGAAATAGCAAAGACATGGAAGCAAAAAAAAGGTCCATAAACAGGTGAATGGACAAAGAAGAAGTGGTATATGGACAGAATGGAAGAGTAGCCTCGGGGAAAAAATGAACAATGCCGTTTTCAGGACTAGAGTTGAGACTAGAAATAATCATATAAGGTTAAGTAAGACAAAAGGGTATTACAAATATCCTATGATATTATTTATACAAGTTTTCCTAAGATTGCTACCAATGAACATATTTCCACAGAAAAAGACACTCACAGACTTATCAAATAAACTAATGGTTAGCCAAAATGAAAGGTGGGAGGATGGGTAAATTAGGACTATGGGGTTAACATACATATACTAATGTAAGTTAAATGTATATAAACATATAACATATAAATGATATGAATTATATATTCACCAATACCTTCAAAATATACATTCTGTAATCACATACATGGTAACAGGATCCGAAGATGAACAGACATATGTGTGAATCATTGAGCAGATTCTGTACAGCCAGACAATCAAAACACTCTAATCAAATTTACTCCGATAAGAAAGACAAATTAAATTTAAAAAACAAACATAAGTAAGGAGACATAAACTTCTGGGGGCTTGTCCCAGCACATTGCACTCTAATTTACAAGCTCGGAACACTACCTCCAGGAAGACTCTGTTGTCCTAGTAACAAGACTTGAGAACGTAATAATGCTGCCGCCTTGTGGCTGTCTCCCAAAACAGCAGCTTTAAACCCATTGACAATGGTTGCTTATATAGTCACAAGGACTGCAGGGCTGTAAATGACACAGGCCCTCAAAAATTGCCCTGGGGTAGGGAATAGGCAAGAAAATCCAACACATGAGAAATTTTTCAAGAAGTCAATAAGAGGAGGGGAGTTGTACTCACTCTTTAAAAAAAAAAAAGGAAAAGAAAAAAAAGGACATGCCTAAAGCTTAGTATAAGGAATTATTAGCCACATACAAATTCAAATTCAAAAAGGTTTCAGCTCACACCAGTCATTACCATCAGCAAAATGTCTACAAAGTATAAATGCTGAAGGGGTTTTAGAGATCTGTGTACCTTCTAGCTGCTGGTGGGATGTAAAGTGGAAACAGCACTAACGCAAACTGAATCGAGCTGCTTGAAAAGGTAAAAATTGAGCTACCAAATGATGCGGCAGGGCACCTTTTGGGCCTATAAACTAAGACCACCAAAATTGGAAAGACAGAGGCAGGCAAATATGCACTGCAACAATACTGAAATAGCTAAGATATGGAAGCAAAAAAAAGGTCCATAAACAGATGAATGGACAAAGAAGAAGTGGTATACGGACAGAATGGAATAGTAGCCTCGGGAGAAAAATGAACAATGCTGTTTTCAGGACTACAGTTGAGCCTAGAAAAAATCATATAAGGTTAAGTAAGTCAAAAGGGTATGACAAATATCCTATGATATCATTTATACAAGTTTTCTTAAGATTGCTACCAATGAACATATTTCCACAGAAAAAGACACTCACAGACTTATCAAATAAACTAATGGTTAGCCAAAATGAAAGGTGGGGGGATGGGTAAGTTAGGACTATGGGGTTAACATACATATACTAATGTAAGTTAAATGTATATAAACATATAACATATAAACGATATGAATTATATAATCACCAATACGTTCAAAATATATATTCTGTGATCACATACATGGTAACAGGATCCGAAGATGAACAGACATATGTATGAATCATTGAGCAGATTCTGTACAGCCAGACAATCAAAACACTCTAATCAAATTTACTCCGATAAGAAATAGAAATTAAATTTAAAAAAAAAACATAAGTTAGGAGACATAAACTTCTGGGGGCTTGTCCCAGCATATTGCACTCTAATTTACAAGCTCAGAACACTACCTCCAGGAAGACTCTGTTCTCCTAGTAACAAGACTTGAGAACGCAATAATGCTGCCGCCTTGCGGCTGCTTCCCACAACAGCACTTTAAACCCAGTGCCAATGATTGCTTATATAGTCACAAGGACTGCAGGGCTGTAAATGACACAAGCCCTCAAAATATGCCCTGGGGTAGGGAATTGGAAGAACATTCAACACATGAGAAATTTCCAAGAAGTCAATAAGAGGAGGGAAGTTGTACTCACTCTTTAAAAAAAAAAGGAAAAGAAAAAAAAGGACATGCCTAAAGCTTAGTATAAGGAATTATTAGCCACATACAAATTCAAATTCAAAAAGGTTTCAGCTCACATCAGTCATTACCATCAGCAAAATGTCTACAAACTATAAATGCTGAAGGGGTTTTAGAGATCTGTGTACCTTCTAGCTGCTGGTGGGATGTAAAGTGGAAACAGCACTAACGCAAATTGAATCGAGCTGCTTGAAAAGGTAAAAATTGAGCTACCAAATGATGCGGCAGGGCACCTTTTGGGCCTATAACCTAAGACCACCAAAATTGGAAAGACAGAGGCAGGCAAATATGCACTGCAACAATACTGAAATAGCCAAGATATGGAAGCAAAAAAAAGGTCCATAAACAGATGAATGGACAAAGAAGAAGTGGTATACGGACAGAATGGAATAGTAGCCTCGGGAGAAAAATGAACAATGCTGTTTTCAGGACTACAGTTGAGCCTAGAAAAAATCATATAAGGTTAAGTAAGTCAAAAGGGTATGACAAATATCCTATGATATCATTTATACAAGTTTTCTTAAGATTGCTACCAATGAACATATTTCCACAGAAAAAGACACTCACAGACTTATCAAATAAACTAATGGTTAGCCAAAATGAAAGGTGGGGGGATGGGTAAGTTAAGACTATGGGGTTAACATACATATACTAATGTAAGTTAAATGTATATAAACATATAACATATAAACGATATGAATTATATAATCACCAATACCTTCAAAATATATATTCTGTAATCACATACTTGATAACAGGTTCCGAAGATGAACAGATATATGTATGAATCATTGAACAGATTCTGTACAGCCAATCAAAACACTCTAATCAAATTTACTCCGATAAGAAATAGAAATTAAATTTAAAAAGCAAACATAAGTTAGGAGACATAAACTTCTGGGGGCTTGTCCCAGCACATTCCACTCTAATTTACAACCTTGGAAAACTACCTCCAGGAAGACTCTGTTGCCCTAGTAACAAGAGTTGAGAACGTAATAATGCTGCCGCCTTGTGGCTGTTTCCCACAAGAGCAGCTTTAAACCCAGTGCCAAAGGTTGCTTAATAGTCACAAGGACTGAAGGGCTCTAAATGACACCTGCCTTCAAAAAATGCCCTGGGGTAGGGAATAGGCAAAAAAATTCAACACATGAGAAACTTTTCAAGAAGTCAGTAAGAGGAGGGAAGTTGTACTCACTCTTTAAAACAAAAGGGAAAGAAAAAAATGACATGCCTAAAGCTCAGTATAAGGAATTATTAGCCACATGCAAATTCAAATTCAAAAAGGTTTCAGGTAACACCACTCATGACCATCATCAAAAAGTCTACAAACTATAAATGCTGAAGGGGTTTTAGAGGAATGTGTACCTTCTAGCTGCTGGTGGGATGTAAAGAAGTAATACCACTAATGCAAACTGAATGGAGCTGCTTGAAAAGGTAAAAATTGAGTTACCATACGATGCGGCAGGGCACCTTTTGGGCCTATAACCTAAGACCACCAGAATCGGAAAGACAGAGGCAGGCAAATGTGCACTGCAACAATACTGAAATAGCCAAGATATGGAAGCAAAAAAAGGTCCATAAACAGATGAATGGACAAAGACGAAATGGTATACGTACCAAATGGAATAGTAGCCTCTGGAAAAAAATGAACAATGCTGTTTTTAGGACTAGAGTTGAGCCTAGAAATAATCATATAAGGTTAAGTAAGTCAAAAGGGTATGACAAATATCCTATGATATCATTTATACATGTTATCCTAAGATTGCTACCAATGAACATATTTCCACAGAAAAAGACACTCACAGACTTATCATATAAACTAATGGTTAGCCAAAATGAAAGGTGGGAGGATGGGTAAATTAGGACTATGGGGTTAACATACATATACTAATGTATGTTAAATGTATATAAACATATAACATATAAATGATATGAATTATATAATCACCAATACCTTCAAAATATACATTCTGTAATCACATACATGGTAACAGGATCCGAAGATGAACAGACATATGTATGAATCATTGAACAGATTCTGTACAGCCAGACAATCAAAACACTCTAATCAAATTTACTCCGATAAAAAATACAAATTAAATTTAAAAAACAAACATAAGTAAGGAGACATAAACTTCTGGGGGCTTGTCCCAGCACATTGCACTCTAATTTAAAAGCTCGGAACACTACCTCCAGGAAGACTCTGTTGTCCTAGTAACAAGACTTGACAACGTAATAATGCTGCCGCCTTGTGGCTGTCTCCAAAAACAGCACCTTTAAACCCAGTGCCAATGGTTGCTTATATAGTCACAAGGACTGTACGGTTGTAAATGACACAGGCACTCAAAAAATGCCGTGGGGTAGGGAATAGGCAAGAAAATTCAACACATAAGAAACTTTTCAAGAAATCAATAAGAGGAGGGAAGTTGTAATCACTCTTTTTAAAAAAAAGGAAAAGAAAAAATAGGACATGCCTAAAGCTCAGCATAAGGAATTATTAGCCACATGCGTATCCAACCTCCAAAAAGGTTTCAGCTCACACCAGTCATGACCATCAGCAAAAAGTCTACAAACTATAAATGCTGAAGGGGTTTTAGAGAAGTGTGTACCTTCTAGCTGCTGGTGGGATATAAAGTCGTAACATCAGTAACGCAAACTGAATCGAGCTGCTTGAAAACGTAAAAATTGAGCTACCATATGATGCGGCAGGGCACCTTTTGGGCCTATAACCTAAGACCACCAGAATCGGAAAGACAGAGGCAGGCAAATGTGCACTGCAACAATACTGAAATAGCCAAGACATGGAAGCAAAAAAAAGGTCCATAAACAGATGAAAGGCCAAAGAAGAAATGGTATACGTACCAAATGGAATAGTAGCCTCTGGAAAAAAATGAACAATGCCGTTTTCAGGACTAGAGTTGAGCCTAGAAATAATCATATAAGGTTAAGTAAGTCAAAAGGGTATGACAAATATCCTATGATATCATTTATACATGTTATCCTAAGATTGCTACCAATGAACATATTTCCACTGAAAAAGACACTCACAGACTTATCAAATAAACTAATGGTTAGCCAAAATGAAAGGTGGGGGGATGGGTAAATTAGGACTATGGGGTTAACATACATGTACTAATATAAGTTAAATGTATATAAACATATAACATATAAATGATATGAATTATATAATCACCAATACCTTCAAAATATACATTCTGTAATCACATACATGGTAACAGGATCCGAAGATGAACAGATATATGTATGAATCATTGAGCAGATTCTGTACAGCCAGACAATCAAAACACTCTAATCAAATTTACTCCGATAAGAAATAGAAATTAAATTTAAAAAGCAAACATAAGTTAGGAGACATAAACTTCTGGGGGCTTGTCCCAGCACATTCCACTCTAATTTACAACCTTGGAAAACTACCTCCAGGAAGACTCTGTTGTCCTAGTAACAAGACTTGAGAACGTAATAATGCTGCCGCCTTGTGCCTGTCTCCAAAAACAGCACCTTTAAACCCAGTGCCAAAGGTTGCTTAATAGTCACAAGGACTGAAGGGCTCTAAATGACACCTGCCTTCAAAAAATGCCCTGGGGTAGGGAATAGGCAAGAAAATTCAACACATAAGAAACTTTTCAAGAAGTCAATAAGAGGAGGGAAGTTGTACTCACTCATTAAAACAAAAGGGAAAGAAAAAAATGACATGCCTAAAGCTCAGCATAAGGAATTATTAGCCACATGCAAATTCAAATTCAAAAAGGTTTCAGGTAACACCAGTCATGACCATCATCAAAAAGTCTACAAACTATAAATGCTGAAGGGGTTTTAGAGGAATGTGTACCTTCTAGCTGCTGGTGGGATGTAAAGAAGTAATACCACTAATGCAAACTGAATGGAGCTGCTTGAAAAGGTAAACATTGAGCTACCATATGATGCGGCAGGGCACCTTTTGGGCCTATAACCTAAGACCACCGGATTCGGAAAGACAGAGGCAGGCAAATGTGCACTGCAACAATACTGAAATAGCCAAGACATGGAAGCAAAAAAAAGGTCCATAAACAGATGCATGGACAAAGACGAAATGGTATACGTACCAAATGGAATAGTAGCCTCGGGAAAAAAATGAACAATGCCGTTTTCAGGACTAGAGTTGAGCCTAGAAATAATCATATAAGGTTAAGTAAGTCAAAAGGGTATGACAAATATCCTATGATATCATTAATACATGTTATCCTAAGATTGCTACCAATGAACATATTTCCACAGAAAAAGACACTCACAGACTTATCAAATAAACTAATGGTTAGCCAAAATGAAAGGTGGGAGGATGGGTAAATTAGGACAATGGGGTTAACATACATATACTAATGTATGTTAAATGTATATAAACATATAATATATAAACTATATAAATAATATAATTACCAATACCTTTAAAATATACATTCTGTGATCACATACATGGTAACAGGATCCGAAGATGAACAGACATATGTATGAATCATTGAACAGATTCTGTACAGCCAGACAATCAAAACACTCTAATCAAATTTACTCCGATAAAAAATACAAATTAAATTTAAAAAACAAACATAAGTAAGGAGACATAAACTTCTGGGGGCTTGTCCCAGCACATTGCACTCTAATTTAAAAGCTCGGAACACTACCTCCAGGAAGACTCTGTTGTCCTAGTAACAAGACTTGAGAACGTAATAATGCTGCCGCCTTGTGGCTGTCTCCAAAAACAGCACCTTTAAACCCAGTGCCAATGGTTGCTTATATAGTCACAAGGACTGCACGGTTGTAAATGACACAGGCACTCAAAAAATGCCCTGGGGTAGGGAATAGGCAAGAAAATTCAACACATAAGAAACTTTTCAAGAAATCAATAAGAGGAGGGAAGTTGTACTCACTCTTTTTAAAAAAAAGGAAAAGAAAAAATAGGACATGCCTAAAGCTCAGCATAAGGAATTATTAGCCACATGCGTATCCAACCTCCAAAAAGGTTTCAGCTCACACCAGTCATGACCATCAGCAAAAAGTCTACAAACTATAAATGCTGAAGGGGTTTTAGAGAAGTGTGTACCTTCTAGCTGCTGGTGGGATATAAAGTCGTAACATCAGTAACGCAAACTGAATCGAGCTGCTTGAAAACGTAAAAATTGAGCTACCATATGATGCGGCAGGGCACCTTTTGGGCCTATAACCTAAGACCACCAGAATCGGAAAGACAGAGGCAGGCAAATGTGCACTGCAACAATACTGAAATAGCCAAGACATGGAAGCAAAAAAAAGGTCCATAAACAGATGAAAGGCCAAAGAAGAAATGGTATACGTACCAAATGGAATAGTAGCCTCTGGAAAAAAATGAACAATGCCGTTTTCAGGACTAGAGTTGAGCCTAGAAATAATCATATAAGGTTAAGTAAGTCAAAAGGGTATGACAAATATCCTATGATATCATTTATACATGTTATCCTAAGATTGCTACCAATGAACATATTTCCACTGAAAAAGACACTCACAGACTTATCAAATAAACTAATGGTTAGCCAAAATGAAAGGTGGGGGGATGGGTAAATTAGGACTATGGGGTTAACATACATGTACTAATATAAGTTAAATGTATATAAACATATAACATATAAATGATATGAATTATATAATCACCAATACCTTCAAAATATACATTCTGTAATCACATACATGGTAACAGGATCCGAAGATGAACAGATATATGTATGAATCATTGAGCAGATTCTGTACAGCCAGACAATCAAAACACTCTAATCAAATTTACTCCGATAAGAAATAGAAATTAAATTTAAAAAGCAAACATAAGTTAGGAGACATAAACTTCTGGGGGCTTGTCCCAGCACATTCCACTCTAATTTACAACCTTGGAAAACTACCTCCAGGAAGACTCTGTTGTCCTAGTAACAAGACTTGAGAACGTAATAATGCTGCCGCCTTGTGCCTGTCTCCAAAAACAGCACCTTTAAACCCAGTGCCAAAGGTTGCTTAATAGTCACAAGGACTGAAGGGCTCTAAATGACACCTGCCTTCAAAAAATGCCCTGGGGTAGGGAATAGGCAAGAAAATTCAACACATAAGAAACTTTTCAAGAAGTCAATAAGAGGAGGGAAGTTGTACTCACTCATTAAAACAAAAGGGAAAGAAAAAAATGACATGCCTAAAGCTCAGCATAAGGAATTATTAGCCACATGCAAATTCAAATTCAAAAAGGTTTCAGGTAACACCAGTCATGACCATCATCAAAAAGTCTACAAACTATAAATGCTGAAGGGGTTTTAGAGGAATGTGTACCTTCTAGCTGCTGGTGGGATGTAAAGAAGTAATACCACTAATGCAAACTGAATGGAGCTGCTTGAAAAGGTAAACATTGAGCTACCATATGATGCGGCAGGGCACCTTTTGGGCCTATAACCTAAGACCACCGGATTCGGAAAGACAGAGGCAGGCAAATGTGCACTGCAACAATACTGAAATAGCCAAGACATGGAAGCAAAAAAAAGGTCCATAAACAGATGCATGGACAAAGACGAAATGGTATACGTACCAAATGGAATAGTAGCCTCGGGAAAAAAATGAACAATGCCGTTTTCAGGACTAGAGTTGAGCCTAGAAATAATCATATAAGGTTAAGTAAGTCAAAAGGGTATGACAAATATCCTATGATATCATTAATACATGTTATCCTAAGATTGCTACCAATGAACATATTTCCACAGAAAAAGACACTCACAGACTTATCAAATAAACTAATGGTTAGCCAAAATGAAAGGTGGGAGGATGGGTAAATTAGGACAATGGGGTTAACATACATATACTAATGTATGTTAAATGTATATAAACATATAATATATAAACTATATAAATAATATAATTACCAATACCTTTAAAATATACATTCTGTGATCACATACATGGTAACAGGATCCGAAGATGAACAGACATATGTATGAATCATTGAACAGATTCTGTACAGCCAGACAATCAAAACACTCTAATCAAATTTACTCCGATAAAAAATACAAATTAAATTTAAAAAACAAACATAAGTAAGGAGACATAAACTTCTGGGGGCTTGTCCCAGCACATTGCACTCTAATTTAAAAGCTCGGAACACTACCTCCAGGAAGACTCTGTTGTCCTAGTAACAAGACTTGAGAACGTAATAATGCTGCCGCCTTGTGGCTGTCTCCAAAAACAGCACCTTTAAACCCAGTGCCAATGGTTGCTTATATAGTCACAAGGACTGCACGGTTGTAAATGACACAGGCACTCAAAAAATGCCCTGGGGTAGGGAATAGGCAAGAAAATTCAACACATAAGAAACTTTTCAAGAAGTCAATAAGAGGAGGGAAGTTGTACTCACTCTTTTTAAAAAAAAGGAAAAGAAAAAATAGGACATGCCTAAAGCTCAGCATAAGGAATTATTAGCCACATGCGTATCCAACCTCCAAAAAGGTTTCAGCTCACACCAGTCATGACCATCAGCAAAAAGTCTACAAACTATAAATGCTGAAGGGGTTTTAGAGAAGTGTGTACCTTCTAGCTGCTGGTGGGATATAAAGTCGTAACAGCACTAATGCAAACTGAATCGAGCTGCTTGAAAACGTAAAAATTGAGCTACCATATGATGCGGCAGGGCACCTTTTGGGCCTATAATCTAAGACCACCAGAATCGGAAAGACAGAGGCAGGCAAATGTGCACTGCAACAATACTGAAATAGCAAAGACATGGAAGCAAAAAAAAGGTCCATAAACAGATGAATGGACAAAGACGAAGTGGGACACGTACCAAATGGAATAGTAGCCTCGGGAAAAAAATGAACAATGCCGTTTTCAGGACTACAGTTGAGCCTAGAAATAATCATATAAGGTTAAGTAAGTCAAAAGGGTATGACAAATATCCTATGACATCATTTATACATGTTATCCTAAGATTGCTACCAATGAACATATTTCCACAGAAAAAGACACTCACAGACTTATCAAATAAACTAATGGCTAGCCAAAATGAAAGGTGGGAGGATGGGTAAATTAGGACAATGGGGTTAAAATACATATACTAATGTATGTTAAATGTATATAAACATATAACATATGAAATATATAAATAATATAATCACCAATACCTTTAAAATATACATTCTGTAATCACATACATGCTAACAGGTTCGAAGATGAACAGACATATGTATGAATCATTGAGCAGATTCTGTACAGCCAGAAAACCACAACACTCTAATCAAATTTACTCCGATAAGAAACAGAAATTAAATTTAAAAAACAAACATAAGTTAGGAGACATAAACTTCTGGGGGCTTGTCCCAGCACATTGCACTCTAATTTACAAGCTCGGAACACTACCTCCAGGAAGACTGTGTTGTCCTAGTAACAAGACTTGAGAACGTAATAATGCTGCCGCCTTGTGGCTGCTTCCCTCAACAGTAGCTTTAAACCCAGTGCCAATGGTTGCTTATATAGTCACAAGGACTGCAGGGCTGTAAAAGACACAGGCCCTCAAAAAATGCCCTGGGGTATGGAATTGGCAAGAAAATTCAACACATGAGAAATTTTCAAGAAGTCAATAAGAGGAGGGAAGTTGTACTCACTCTTTAAAAAAAAAGGAAAAGAAAAGAAAAGGACATGCCTAAAGCTCAGTATAAGGAATTATTAGCCACATGCAAATTCAAATTCAAAAAGGTTTCAGGTGACACCAGTCATGACCATCAGCAAAAAGTCTACAAACTATAAATGCTGAAGGGGTTTTAGAGAATTGTGTACATTCTAGCTGCTGGTGGGATGTAAAGTGGTAACAGCACTAACGCATACTGAATGGAGCTGCTTGAAAAGGTAAAAATTGAGTTACCATATGATGCGGCAGGGCACCTTTTGGGCCTATAACCTAAGACCACCAAAATCGGAAATACAGAGGCAGGCAAATGTGCACTGCAACAATACTGAAATACCCAAGACATGGAAGCAAAAAATGGTCCATAAACAGGTGAATGGACAAAGAAGAAGTGGTATATGGACAGAATGGAAGAGTAGCCTCGGGAAAAAAATGAACAATGCCGTTTTCAGAACTACAGTTGAGACTAGAAATAGTCATATAAGGGTAAGTTAGTCAAAAGGGTATGACAAATATCCTATGATATCATTTATACATGTTATCCTAAGATTGCTACCAATGAACATATTTCCACAAAAAAAGACACTCACAGACTTATCAAATAAACTAATGGTTAGCCAAAATGAAAGGTGGGAGGATGGGTAAATTAGGACTATGGAGTTAACATACATATACTAATGTATGTTAAATGTATATAAACATATAACATATGAACTATATAAAATATATAATCACCAAACCTTTAAAATATACATTCTGTAATCACATACATGATAACAGGTTCCGAAGATGAACAGATATATGTATGAATCATTGAGCAGATTCTGTACAGCCAGACAATCAAAACACTCTAATCAAATTTACTCCGATAAGAAATAGAAATTAAATTTAAAAAGCAAACATAAGTTAGGAGACATAAACTTCTGGGGGCTTGTCCCAGCACATTCCACTCTAATTTACAACCTTGGAAAACTACCTCCAGGAAGACTCTGTTGCCCTAGTAACAAGAGTTGAGAACGTAATAATGCTGCCGCCTTGTGGCTGTTTCCCACAACAGCAGCTTTAAACCCAGTGCCAAAGGTTGCTTAATAGTCACAAGGACTGAAGGGCTCTAAATGACACCTGCCTTCAAAAAATGCCCTGGGGTAGGGAATAGGCAAAAAAATTCAACACATGAGAAACTTTTCAAGAAGTCAATAAGAGGAGGGAAGTTGTACTCACTCTTTAAAACAAAAGGGAAAGAAAAAAATGACATGCCTAAAGCTCAGTATAAGGAATTATTAGCCACATGCAAATTCAAATTCAAAAAGGTTTCAGGTAACACCAGTCATGACCATCATCAAAAAGTCTACAAACTATAAATGCTGAAGGGGTTTTAGAGGAATGTGTACCTTCTAGCTGCTGGTGGGATGTAAAGAAGTAATACCACTAATGCAAACTGAATGGAGCTGCTTGAAAAGGTAAAAATTGAGTTACCATACGATGCGGCAGGGCACCTTTTGGGCCTATAACCTAAGACCACCAGAATCGGAAAGACAGAGGCAGGCAAATGTGCACTGCAACAATACTGAAATAGCCAAGACATGGAAGCAAAAAAAGGTCCATAAACAGATGCATGGACAAAGACGAAATGGTATACGTACCAAATGGAATAGTAGCCTCTGGAAAAAAATGAACAATGCTGTTTTCAGGACTAGAGTTGAGCCTAGAAATAATCATATAAGGTTAAGTAAGTCAAAAGGGTATGACAAATATCCTATGATATCATTTATACATGTTATCCTAAGATTGCTACCAATGAACATATTTCCACAGAAAAAGACACTCACAGACTTATCATATAAACTAATGGTTAGCCAAAATGAAAGGTGGGAGGATGGGTAAATTAGGACTATGGGGTTAACATACATATACTAATGTATGTTAAATGTATATAAACATATAACATATAAATGATATGAATTATATATTCACCAATACCTTCAAAATATACATTCTGTAATCACATACATGGTAACAGGATCCGAAGATGAACAGACATATGTATGAATCATTGAGCAGATTCTGTACAGCCAGACAATCAAAACACTCTAATCAAATTTACTCCGATAAGAAATAGAAATTAAATTTAAAAAACAAACATAAGTTAGGAGACATAAACTTTTGGGGGCTTGTCCCAGCACATTGCACTCTAATTTACAAGCTCGGAACACTACCTCCAGGAAGACTGTGTTGTCCTAGTAACAAGACTTGAGAACGTAATAATGCTGCCGCCTTGTGGCTGCTTCCCACAACAGTAGCTTTAAACCCAGTGCCAATGGTTGCTTATATAGTCACAAGGACTGCAGGGCTGTAAAAGACACAGGCCCTCAAAAAATGCCCTGGGGTAGGGAATTGGCAAGAAAATTCAACACATGAGAAATTTTCAAGAAGTCAATAAGAGTACGGAAGTTGTACTCACTCTTTAAAAAAAAAGGAAAAGAAAAAAAGGACATGCCTAAAGCTCAGCATAAGGAATTATTAGCCACATGCGTATCCAACCTCCAAAAAGGTTTCAGCTCACACCAGTCATGACCATCAGCAAAAAGTCTACAAACTATAAATGCTGAAGGGATTTTAGAGAACTGTGTACCTTCTAGCTGCTGTTTGGATGTAAAGTGGTAACAGCAGTAACGCAAACTGAATCGAGCTGCTTGAAAAGGTAAACATTGAGCTACCATATGATGCGGCAGGGCACCTTTTGGGCCTATAACCTAAGACCACCGGATTCGGAAAGACAGAGGCAGGCAAATGTGCACTGCAACCATATTGAAATAGCCAAGACATGGAAGCAAAAAAAAGGTCCATAAACAGATGAATGGACAAAGACGAAATGGTATACGTACCAAATGGAATAGTAGCCTCTGGAAAAAAATGAACAATGCCGTTTTCAGGACTAGAGTTGAGCCTAGAAATAATCATATAAGGTTAAGTAAGTCAAAAGGGTATGACAAATATCCTATGATATCATTTATACATGTTATCCTAAGATTGCTACCAATGAACATATTTCCACAGAAAAAGACACTCACAGACTTATCAAATAAACTAATGGTTAGCCAAAATGAAAGGTGGGGGGATGGGTAAATTAGGACTATGCGGTTAACATACATATACTAATATAAGTTAAATGTATATAAACATATAACATATAAATGATATGAATTATATAATCACCAATACCTTCAAAATATACATTCTGTAATCACATACATGGTAACAGGATCCGAAGATGAACAGACATATGTATGAATCATTGAACAGATTCTGTACAGCCAGACAATCAAAACACTCTAATCAAATTTACTCCGATAAGAAATACAAATTAAATTTAAAAAACAAACATAAGTAAGGAGACATAAACTTCTGGGGGCTTGTCCCAGCACATTGCACTCTAATTTAAAAGCTCGGAACACTACCTCCAGGAAGACTCTGTTGTCCTAGTAACAAGACTTGAGAACGTAATAATGCTGCCGCCTTGTGGCTGTCTCCAAAAACAGCACCTTTAAACCCAGTGCCAATGGTTGCTTATATAGTCACAAGGACTGCACGGTTGTAAATGACACAGGCACTCAAAAAATGCCCTGGGGTAGGGAATAGGCAAGAAAATTCAACACATAAGAAACTTTTCAAGAAATCAATAAGAGGAGGGAAGTTGTACTCACTCTTTTTAAAAAAAAGGAAAAGAAAAAATAGGACATGCCTAAAGCTCAGCATAAGGAATTATTAGCCACATGCGTATCCAACCTCCAAAAAGGTTTCAGCTCACACCAGTCATGACCATCAGCAAAAAGTCTACAAACTATAAATGCTGAAGGGGTTTTAGAGAAGTGTGTACCTTCTAGCTGCTGGTGGGATATAAAGTCGTAACATCACTAATGCAATCTGAATCGAGCTGCTTGAAAACGTAAAAATTGAGCTACCATATGATGCGGCAGGGCACCTTTTGGGCCTATAACCTAAGACCACCAGAATCGGAAAGACAGAGGCAGGCAAATGTGCACTGCAACAATACTGAAATAGCCAAGACATGGAAGCAAAAAAAAGGTCCATAAACAGATGAAAGGCCAAAGAAGAAATGGTATACGTACCAAATGGAATAGTAGCCTCTGGAAAAAAATGAACAATGCCGTTTTCAGGACTAGAGTTGAGCCTAGAAATAATCATATAAGGTTAAGTAAGTCAAAAGGGTATGACAAATATCCTATGATATCATTTATACATGTTATCCTAAGATTGCTACCAATGAACATATTTCCACTGAAAAAGACACTCACAGACTTATCAAATAAACTAATGGTTAGCCAAAATGAAAGGTGGGGGGATGGGTAAATTAGGACTATGGGGTTAACATACATGTACTAATATAAGTTAAATGTATATAAACATATAACATATAAATGATATGAATTATATAATCACCAATACCTTCAAAATATACATTCTGTAATCACATACATGGTAACAGGATCCGAAGATGAACAGATATATGTATGAATCATTGAGCAGATTCTGTACAGCCAGACAATCAAAACACTCTAATCAAATTTACTCCGATAAGAAATAGAAATTAAATTTAAAAAGCAAACATAAGTTAGGAGACATAAACTTCTGGGGGCTTGTCCCAGCACATTCCACTCTAATTTACAACCTTGGAAAACTACCTCCAGGAAGACTCTGTTGCCCTAGTAACAAGAGTTGAGAACGTAATAATGCTGCCGCCTTGTGGCTGTTTCCCACAACAGCAGCTTTAAACCCAGTGCCAAAGGTTGCTTAATAGTCACAAGGACTGAAGGGCTCTAAATGACACCTGCCTTCAAAAAATGCCCTGGGGTAGGGAATAGGCAAAAAAATTCAACACATGAGAAACTTTTCAAGAAGTCAATAAGAGGAGGGAAGTTGTCCTCACTCTTTAAAACAAAAGGGAAAGAAAAAAATGACATGCCTAAAGCTCAGTATAAGGAATTATTAGCCACATGCAAATTCAAATTCAAAAAGGTTTCAGGTAACACCAGTCATGACCATCATCAAAAAGTCTACAAACTATAAATGCTGAAGGGGTTTTAGAGGAATGTGTACCTTCTAGCTGCTGGTGGGATGTAAAGAAGTAATACCACTAATGCAAACTGAATGGAGCTGCTTGAAAAGGTAAACATTGAGCTACCATATGATGCGGCAGGGCACCTTTTGGGCCTATAACCTAAGACCACCGGATTCGGAAAGACAGAGGCAGGCAAATGTGCACTGCAACCATATTGAAATAGCCAAGACATGGAAGCAAAAAAAAGGTCCATAAACAGATGAATGGACAAAGACGAAATGGTATACGTACCAAATGGAATAGTAGCCTCTGGAAAAAAATGAACAATGCCGTTTTCAGGACTAGAGTTGAGCCTAGAAATAATCATATAAGGTTAAGTAAGTCAAAAGGGTATGACAAATATCCTATGATATCATTTATACATGTTATCCTAAGATTGCTACCAATGAACATATTTCCACAGAAAAAGACACTCACAGACTTATCAAATAAACTAATGGTTAGCCAAAATAAAAGGTGGGAGGATGGGTAAATTAGGACTATGGGGTTAACATACATATACTAATATAAGTTAAATGTATATAACCATATAACATATAAATGATATGAATTATATAATCACCAATACCTTCAAAATATACATTCTGTAATCACATACATGGTAACAGGATCCGAAGATGAACAGACATATGTATGAATCATTGAGCAGATTCTGTACAGCCAGACAATCAAAACACTCTAATCAAATTTACTCCGATAAGAAATAGAAATTAAATTTAAAAAAAAAACATAAGTTAGGAGACATAAACTTCTGGGGGCTTGTCCCAGCATATTGCACTCTAATTTACAAGCTCAGAACACTATCCCCAGGAAGACTCTGTTCTCCTAGTAACAAGACTTGAGAACGCAATAATGCTGCCGCCTTGTGGCTGCTTCCCACAACAGCACTTTAATCCCAGTGCCAATGATTGCTTATATAGTCACAAGGACTGCAGGGTTGTAAATGACACAAGCCCTCAAAATATGCCCTGGGGTAGGGAATTGGCAAGAACATTCAACACATGAGAAATTTCCAAGAAGTCAATAAGAGGAGGGAAGTTGTACTCACTCTTTAAAAAAAAAAGGAAAAGAAAAAAAAGGACATGCCTAAAGCTTAGTATAAGGAATTATTAGCCACATACAAATTCAAATTCAAAAAGGTTTCAGCTCACACCAGTCATTACCATCAGCAAAATGTCTACAAACTATAAATGCTGAAGGGGTTTTAGAGATCTGTGTACCTTCTAGCTGCTGGTGGGATGTAAAGTGGAAACAGCACTAACGCAAACTGAATCGAGCTGCTTGAAAAGGTAAAAATTGAGCTACCAAATGATGGGGCAGGGCACCTTTTGGGCCTATAACCTAAGACCACCAAAATTGGAAAGACAGAGGCAGGCAAATATGCACTGCAACAATACTGAAATGGCCAAGATATGGAAGCAAAAAAAAGGTCCATAAACAGATGAATGGACAAAGAAGAAGTGGTATACGGACAGAATGGAATAGTAGCCTCGGGAGAAAAATGAACAATGCTGTTTTCAGGACTACAGTTGAGCCTAGAAAAAATCATATAAGGTTAAGTAAGTCAAAAGGGTATGACAAATATCCTATGATATCATTTATACATGTTATCCTAAGATTGCTACCAATGAACATATTTCCACAGAAAAAGACACTCACAGACTTATCAAATAAACTAATGGTTAGCCAAAATGAAAGGTGGGGGGATGGGTAAGTTAGGACTATGGGGTTAACATACATATACTAATGTAAGTTAAATGTATATAAACATATAACATATAAACGATATGAATTATATAATCACCAATACCTTCAAAATATATATTCTGTGATCACATACATGGTAACAGGATCCGAAGATGAACAGACATATGTATGAATCATTGAACAGATTCTGTACAGCCAGACAATCAAAACACTCTAATCAAATTTACTCCGATAAAAAATACAAATTAAATTTAAAAAACAAACATAAGTAAGGAGACATAAACTTCTGGGGGCTTGTCCCAGCACATTGCACTCTAATTTAAAAGCTCGGAACACTACCTCCAGGAAGACTCTGTTGTCCTAGTAACAAGACTTGAGAACGTAATAATGCTGCCGCCTTGTGGCTGTCTCCAAAAATAGCACCTTTAAACCCAGTGCCAATGGTTGCTTATATAGTCACAAGGACTGCACGGTTGTAAATGACACAGGCACTCAAAAAATGCCCTGGGGTAGGGAATAGGCAAGAAAATTCAACACATAAGAAACTTTTCAAGAAATCAATAAGAGGAGGGAAGTTGTACTCACTCTTTTTAAAAAAAAGGAAAAGAAAAAATAGGACATGCCTAAAGCTCAGCATAAGGAATTATTAGCCACATGCGTATCCAACCTCCAAAAAGGTTTCAGCTCACACCAGTCATGACCATCAGCAAAAAGTCTACAAACTATAAATGCTGAAGGGGTGTTAGAGAAGTGTGTACCTTCTAGCTGCTGGTGGGATATAAAGTCGTAACAGCACTAATGCAAACTGAATCGAGCTGCTTGAAAACGTAAAAATTGAGCTACCATATGATGCGGCAGGGCACCTTTTGGGCCTATAACCTAAGACCACCAGAATCGGAAAGACAGAGGCAGGCAAATGTGCACTGCAACAATACTGAAATAGCAAAGACATGGAAGCAAAAAAAAGGTCCATAAACAGGTGAATGGACAAAGAAGAAGTGGTATATGGACAGAATGGAAGAGTAGCCTCGGGGAAAAAATGAACAATGCCGTTTTCAGGACTAGAGTTGAGACTAGAAATAATCATATAAGGTTAAGTAAGACAAAAGGGTATTACAAATATCCTATGATATTATTTATACAAGTTTTCCTAAGATTGCTACCAATGAACATATTTCCACAGAAAAAGACACTCACAGACTTATCAAATAAACTAATGGTTAGCCAAAATGAAAGGTGGGAGGATGGGTAAATTAGGACTATGGGGTTAACATACATATACTAATGTAAGTTAAATGTATATAAACATATAACATATAAATGATATGAATTATATATTCACCAATACCTTCAAAATATACATTCTGTAATCACATACATGGTAACAGGATCCGAAGATGAACAGACATATGTGTGAATCATTGAGCAGATTCTGTACAGCCAGACAATCAAAACACTCTAATCAAATTTACTCCGATAAGAAAGACAAATTAAATTTAAAAAACAAACATAAGTAAGGAGACATAAACTTCTGGGGGCTTGTCCCAGCACATTGCACTCTAATTTACAAGCTCGGAACACTACCTCCAGGAAGACTCTGTTGTCCTAGTAACAAGACTTGAGAACGTAATAATGCTGCCGCCTTGTGGCTGTCTCCCAAAACAGCAGCTTTAAACCCATTGACAATGGTTGCTTATATAGTCACAAGGACTGCAGGGCTGTAAATGACACAGGCCCTCAAAAATTGCCCTGGGGTAGGGAATAGGCAAGAAAATCCAACACATGAGAAATTTTTCAAGAAGTCAATAAGAGGAGGGGAGTTGTACTCACTCTTTAAAAAAAAAAAAGGAAAAGAAAAAAAAGGACATGCCTAAAGCTTAGTATAAGGAATTATTAGCCACATACAAATTCAAATTCAAAAATGTTTCAGCTCACACCAGTCATTACCATCAGCAAAATGTCTACAAAGTATAAATGCTGAAGGGGTTTTAGAGATCTGTGTACCTTCTAGCTGCTGGTGGGATGTAAAGTGGAAACAGCACTAACGCAAACTGAATCGAGCTGCTTGAAAAGGTAAAAATTGAGCTACCAAATGATGCGGCAGGGCACCTTTTGGGCCTATAAACTAAGACCACCAAAATTGGAAAGACAGAGGCAGGCAAATATGCACTGCAACAATACTGAAATAGCTAAGATATGGAAGCAAAAAAAAGGTCCATAAACAGATGAATGGACAAAGAAGAAGTGGTATACGGACAGAATGGAATAGTAGCCTCGGGAGAAAAATGAACAATGCTGTTTTCAGGACTACAGTTGAGCCTAGAAAAAATCATATAAGGTTAAGTAAGTCAAAAGGGTATGACAAATATCCTATGATATCATTTATACAAGTTTTCTTAAGATTGCTACCAATGAACATATTTCCACAGAAAAAGACACTCACAGACTTATCAAATAAACTAATGGTTAGCCAAAATGAAAGGTGGGGGGATGGGTAAGTTAGGACTATGGGGTTAACATACATATACTAATGTAAGTTAAATGTATATAAACATATAACATATAAACGATATGAATTATATAATCACCAATACGTTCAAAATATATATTCTGTGATCACATACATGGTAACAGGATCCGAAGATGAACAGACATATGTATGAATCATTGAGCAGATTCTGTACAGCCAGACAATCAAAACACTCTAATCAAATTTACTCCGATAAGAAATAGAAATTAAATTTAAAAAAAAAACATAAGTTAGGAGACATAAACTTCTGGGGGCTTGTCCCAGCATATTGCACTCTAATTTACAAGCTCAGAACACTACCTCCAGGAAGACTCTGTTCTCCTAGTAACAAGACTTGAGAACGCAATAATGCTGCCGCCTTGCGGCTGCTTCCCACAACAGCACTTTAAACCCAGTGCCAATGATTGCTTATATAGTCACAAGGACTGCAGGGCTGTAAATGACACAAGCCCTCAAAATATGCCCTGGGGTAGGGAATTGGAAGAACATTCAACACATGAGAAATTTCCAAGAAGTCAATAAGAGGAGGGAAGTTGTACTCACTCTTTAAAAAAAAAAGGAAAAGAAAAAAAAGGACATGCCTAAAGCTTAGTATAAGGAATTATTAGCCACATACAAATTCAAATTCAAAAAGGTTTCAGCTCACATCAGTCATTACCATCAGCAAAATGTCTACAAACTATAAATGCTGAAGGGGTTTTAGAGATCTGTGTACCTTCTAGCTGCTGGTGGGATGTAAAGTGGAAACAGCACTAACGCAAATTGAATCGAGCTGCTTGAAAAGGTAAAAATTGAGCTACCAAATGATGCGGCAGGGCACCTTTTGGGCCTATAACCTAAGACCACCAAAATTGGAAAGACAGAGGCAGGCAAATATGCACTGCAACAATACTGAAATAGCCAAGATATGGAAGCAAAAAAAAGGTCCATAAACAGATGAATGGACAAAGAAGAAGTGGTATACGGACAGAATGGAATAGTAGCCTCGGGAGAAAAATGAACAATGCTGTTTTCAGGACTACAGTTGAGCCTAGAAAAAATCATATAAGGTTAAGTAAGTCAAAAGGGTATGACAAATATCCTATGATATCATTTATACAAGTTTTCTTAAGATTGCTACCAATGAACATATTTCCACAGAAAAAGACACTCACAGACTTATCAAATAAACTAATGGTTAGCCAAAATGAAAGGTGGGGGGATGGGTAAGTTAAGACTATGGGGTTAACATACATATACTAATGTAAGTTAAATGTATATAAACATATAACATATAAACGATATGAATTATATAATCACCAATACCTTCAAAATATATATTCTGTAATCACATACTTGATAACAGGTTCCAAAGATGAACAGATATATGTATGAATCATTGAACAGATTCTGTACAGCCAATCAAAACACTCTAATCAAATTTACTCCGATAAGAAATAGAAATTAAATTTAAAAAGCAAACATAAGTTAGGAGACATAAACTTCTGGGGGCTTGTCCCAGCACATTCCACTCTAATTTACAACCTTGGAAAACTACCTCCAGGAAGACTCTGTTGCCCTAGTAACAAGAGTTGAGAACGTAATAATGCTGCCGCCTTGTGGCTGTTTCCCACAAGAGCAGCTTTAAACCCAGTGCCAAAGGTTGCTTAATAGTCACAAGGACTGAAGGGCTCTAAATGACACCTGCCTTCAAAAAATGCCCTGGGGTAGGGAATAGGCAAAAAAATTCAACACATGAGAAACTTTTCAAGAAGTCAGTAAGAGGAGGGAAGTTGTACTCACTCTTTAAAACAAAAGGGAAAGAAAAAAATGACATGCCTAAAGCTCAGTATAAGGAATTATTAGCCACATGCAAATTCAAATTCAAAAAGGTTTCAGGTAACACCACTCATGACCATCATCAAAAAGTCTACAAACTATAAATGCTGAAGGGGTTTTAGAGGAATGTGTACCTTCTAGCTGCTGGTGGGATGTAAAGAAGTAATACCACTAATGCAAACTGAATGGAGCTGCTTGAAAAGGTAAAAATTGAGTTACCATACGATGCGGCAGGGCACCTTTTGGGCCTATAACCTAAGACCACCAGAATCGGAAAGACAGAGGCAGGCAAATGTGCACTGCAACAATACTGAAATAGCCAAGATATGGAAGCAAAAAAAGGTCCATAAACAGATGAATGGACAAAGACGAAATGGTATACGTACCAAATGGAATAGTAGCCTCTGGAAAAAAATGAACAATGCTGTTTTTAGGACTAGAGTTGAGCCTAGAAATAATCATATAAGGTTAAGTAAGTCAAAAGGGTATGACAAATATCCTATGATATCATTTATACATGTTATCCTAAGATTGCTACCAATGAACATATTTCCACAGAAAAAGACACTCACAGACTTATCATATAAACTAATGGTTAGCCAAAATGAAAGGTGGGAGGATGGGTAAATTAGGACTATGGGGTTAACATACATATACTAATGTATGTTAAATGTATATAAACATATAACATATAAATGATATGAATTATATAATCACCAATACCTTCAAAATATACATTCTGTAATCACATACATGGTAACAGGATCCGAAGATGAACAGACATATGTATGAATCATTGAACAGATTCTGTACAGCCAGACAATCAAAACACTCTAATCAAATTTACTCCGATAAAAAATACAAATTAAATTTAAAAAACAAACATAAGTAAGGAGACATAAACTTCTGGGGGCTTGTCCCAGCACATTGCACTCTAATTTAAAAGCTCGGAACACTACCTCCAGGAAGACTCTGTTGTCCTAGTAACAAGACTTGACAACGTAATAATGCTGCCGCCTTGTGGCTGTCTCCAAAAACAGCACCTTTAAACCCAGTGCCAATGGTTGCTTATATAGTCACAAGGACTGTACGGTTGTAAATGACACAGGCACTCAAAAAATGCCCTGGGGTAGGGAATAGGCAAGAAAATTCAACACATAAGAAACTTTTCAAGAAATCAATAAGAGGAGGGAAGTTGTAATCACTCTTTTTAAAAAAAAGGAAAAGAAAAAATAGGACATGCCTAAAGCTCAGCATAAGGAATTATTAGCCACATGCGTATCCAACCTCCAAAAAGGTTTCAGCTCACACCAGTCATGACCATCAGCAAAAAGTCTACAAACTATAAATGCTGAAGGGGTTTTAGAGAAGTGTGTACCTTCTAGCTGCTGGTGGGATATAAAGTCGTAACATCAGTAACGCAAACTGAATCGAGCTGCTTGAAAACGTAAAAATTGAGCTACCATATGATGCGGCAGGGCACCTTTTGGGCCTATAACCTAAGACCACCAGAATCGGAAAGACAGAGGCAGGCAAATGTGCACTGCAACAATACTGAAATAGCCAAGACATGGAAGCAAAAAAAAGGTCCATAAACAGATGAAAGGCCAAAGAAGAAATGGTATACGTACCAAATGGAATAGTAGCCTCTGGAAAAAAATGAACAATGCCGTTTTCAGGACTAGAGTTGAGCCTAGAAATAATCATATAAGGTTAAGTAAGTCAAAAGGGTATGACAAATATCCTATGATATCATTTATACATGTTATCCTAAGATTGCTACCAATGAACATATTTCCACTGAAAAAGACACTCACAGACTTATCAAATAAACTAATGGTTAGCCAAAATGAAAGGTGGGGGGATGGGTAAATTAGGACTATGGGGTTAACATACATGTACTAATATAAGTTAAATGTATATAAACATATAACATATAAATGATATGAATTATATAATCACCAATACCTTCAAAATATACATTCTGTAATCACATACATGGTAACAGGATCCGAAGATGAACAGATATATGTATGAATCATTGAGCAGATTCTGTACAGCCAGACAATCAAAACACTCTAATCAAATTTACTCCGATAAGAAATAGAAATTAAATTTAAAAAGCAAACATAAGTTAGGAGACATAAACTTCTGGGGGCTTGTCCCAGCACATTCCACTCTAATTTACAACCTTGGAAAACTACCTCCAGGAAGACTCTGTTGTCCTAGTAACAAGACTTGAGAACGTAATAATGCTGCCGCCTTGTGCCTGTCTCCAAAAACAGCACCTTTAAACCCAGTGCCAAAGGTTGCTTAATAGTCACAAGGACTGAAGGGCTCTAAATGACACCTGCCTTCAAAAAATGCCCTGGGGTAGGGAATAGGCAAGAAAATTCAACACATAAGAAACTTTTCAAGAAGTCAATAAGAGGAGGGAAGTTGTACTCACTCATTAAAACAAAAGGGAAAGAAAAAAATGACATGCCTAAAGCTCAGCATAAGGAATTATTAGCCACATGCAAATTCAAATTCAAAAAGGTTTCAGGTAACACCAGTCATGACCATCATCAAAAAGTCTACAAACTATAAATGCTGAAGGGGTTTTAGAGGAATGTGTACCTTCTAGCTGCTGGTGGGATGTAAAGAAGTAATACCACTAATGCAAACTGAATGGAGCTGCTTGAAAAGGTAAACATTGAGCTACCATATGATGCGGCAGGGCACCTTTTGGGCCTATAACCTAAGACCACCGGATTCGGAAAGACAGAGGCAGGCAAATGTGCACTGCAACAATACTGAAATAGCCAAGACATGGAAGCAAAAAAAAGGTCCATAAACAGATGAATGGACAAAGACGAAATGGTATACGTACCAAATGGAATAGTAGCCTCGGGAAAAAAATGAACAATGCCGTTTTCAGGACTAGAGTTGAGCCTAGAAATAATCATATAAGGTTAAGTAAGTCAAAAGGGTATGACAAATATCCTATGATATCATTTATACATGTTATCCTAAGATTGCTACCAATGAACATATTTCCACAGAAAAAGACACTCACAGACTTATCAAATAAACTAATGGTTAGCCAAAATAAAAGGTGGGAGGATGGGTAAATTAGGACTATGGGGTTAACATACATATACTAATATAAGTTAAATGTATATAACCATATAACATATAAATGATATGAATTATATAATCACCAATACCTTCAAAATATACATTCTGTAATCACATACATGGTAACAGGATCCGAAGATGAACAGACATATGTATGAATCATTGAGCAGATTCTGTACAGCCAGACAATCAAAACACTCTAATCAAATTTACTCCGATAAGAAATAGAAATTAAATTTAAAAAAAAAACATAAGTTAGGAGACATAAACTTCTGGGGGCTTGTCCCAGCACATTCCACTCTAATTTACAACCTTGGAAAACTACCTCCAGGAAGACTCTGTTGCCCTAGTAACAAGAGTTGAGAACGTAATAATGCTGCCGCCTTGTGGCTGTTTCCCACAAGAGCAGCTTTAAACCCAGTGCCAAAGGTTGCTTAATAGTCACAAGGACTGAAGGGCTCTAAATGACACCTGCCTTCAAAAAATGCCCTGGGGTAGGGAATAGGCAAAAAAATTCAACACATGAGAAACTTTTCAAGAAGTCAGTAAGAGGAGGGAAGTTGTACTCACTCTTTAAAACAAAAGGGAAAGAAAAAAATGACATGCCTAAAGCTCAGTATAAGGAATTATTAGCCACATGCAAATTCAAATTCAAAAAGGTTTCAGGTAACACCACTCATGACCATCATCAAAAAGTCTACAAACTATAAATGCTGAAGGGGTTTTAGAGGAATGTGTACCTTCTAGCTGCTGGTGGGATGTAAAGAAGTAATACCACTAATGCAAACTGAATGGAGCTGCTTGAAAAGGTAAAAATTGAGTTACCATACGATGCGGCAGGGCACCTTTTGGGCCTATAACCTAAGACCACCAGAATCGGAAAGACAGAGGCAGGCAAATGTGCACTGCAACAATACTGAAATAGCCAAGATATGGAAGCAAAAAAAGGTCCATAAACAGATGAATGGACAAAGACGAAATGGTATACGTACCAAATGGAATAGTAGCCTCTGGAAAAAAATGAACAATGCTGTTTTTAGGACTAGAGTTGAGCCTAGAAATAATCATATAAGGTTAAGTAAGTCAAAAGGGTATGACAAATATCCTATGATATCATTTATACATGTTATCCTAAGATTGCTACCAATGAACATATTTCCACAGAAAAAGACACTCACAGACTTATCATATAAACTAATGGTTAGCCAAAATGAAAGGTGGGAGGATGGGTAAATTAGGACTATGGGGTTAACATACATATACTAATGTATGTTAAATGTATATAAACATATAACATATAAATGATATGAATTATATAATCACCAATACCTTCAAAATATACATTCTGTAATCACATACATGGTAACAGGATCCGAAGATGAACAGACATATGTATGAATCATTGAACAGATTCTGTACAGCCAGACAATCAAAACACTCTAATCAAATTTACTCCGATAAAAAATACAAATTAAATTTAAAAAACAAACATAAGTAAGGAGACATAAACTTCTGGGGGCTTGTCCCAGCACATTGCACTCTAATTTAAAAGCTCGGAACACTACCTCCAGGAAGACTCTGTTGTCCTAGTAACAAGACTTGACAACGTAATAATGCTGCCGCCTTGTGGCTGTCTCCAAAAACAGCACCTTTAAACCCAGTGCCAATGGTTGCTTATATAGTCACAAGGACTGTACGGTTGTAAATGACACAGGCACTCAAAAAATGCCCTGGGGTAGGGAATAGGCAAGAAAATTCAACACATAAGAAACTTTTCAAGAAATCAATAAGAGGAGGGAAGTTGTAATCACTCTTTTTAAAAAAAAGGAAAAGAAAAAATAGGACATGCCTAAAGCTCAGCATAAGGAATTATTAGCCACATGCGTATCCAACCTCCAAAAAGGTTTCAGCTCACACCAGTCATGACCATCAGCAAAAAGTCTACAAACTATAAATGCTGAAGGGGTTTTAGAGAAGTGTGTACCTTCTAGCTGCTGGTGGGATATAAAGTCGTAACATCAGTAACGCAAACTGAATCGAGCTGCTTGAAAACGTAAAAATTGAGCTACCATATGATGCGGCAGGGCACCTTTTGGGCCTATAACCTAAGACCACCAGAATCGGAAAGACAGAGGCAGGCAAATGTGCACTGCAACAATACTGAAATAGCCAAGACATGGAAGCAAAAAAAAGGTCCATAAACAGATGAAAGGCCAAAGAAGAAATGGTATACGTACCAAATGGAATAGTAGCCTCTGGAAAAAAATGAACAATGCCGTTTTCAGGACTAGAGTTGAGCCTAGAAATAATCATATAAGGTTAAGTAAGTCAAAAGGGTATGACAAATATCCTATGATATCATTTATACATGTTATCCTAAGATTGCTACCAATGAACATATTTCCACTGAAAAAGACACTCACAGACTTATCAAATAAACTAATGGTTAGCCAAAATGAAAGGTGGGGGGATGGGTAAATTAGGACTATGGGGTTAACATACATGTACTAATATAAGTTAAATGTATATAAACATATAACATATAAATGATATGAATTATATAATCACCAATACCTTCAAAATATACATTCTGTAATCACATACATGGTAACAGGATCCGAAGATGAACAGATATATGTATGAATCATTGAGCAGATTCTGTACAGCCAGACAATCAAAACACTCTAATCAAATTTACTCCGATAAGAAATAGAAATTAAATTTAAAAAGCAAACATAAGTTAGGAGACATAAACTTCTGGGGGCTTGTCCCAGCACATTCCACTCTAATTTACAACCTTGGAAAACTACCTCCAGGAAGACTCTGTTGTCCTAGTAACAAGACTTGAGAACGTAATAATGCTGCCGCCTTGTGCCTGTCTCCAAAAACAGCACCTTTAAACCCAGTGCCAAAGGTTGCTTAATAGTCACAAGGACTGAAGGGCTCTAAATGACACCTGCCTTCAAAAAATGCCCTGGGGTAGGGAATAGGCAAGAAAATTCAACACATGAGAAACTTTTCAAGAAGTCAATAAGAGGAGGGAAGTTGTACTCACTCATTAAAACAAAAGGGAAAGAAAAAAATGACATGCCTAAAGCTCAGCATAAGGAATTATTAGCCACATGCAAATTCAAATTCAAAAAGGTTTCAGGTAACACCAGTCATGACCATCATCAAAAAGTCTACAAACTATAAATGCTGAAGGGGTTTTAGAGGAATGTGTACCTTCTAGCTGCTGGTGGGATGTAAAGAAGTAATACCACTAATGCAAACTGAATGGAGCTGCTTGAAAAGGTAAACATTGAGCTACCATATGATGCGGCAGGGCACCTTTTGGGCCTATAACCTAAGACCACCGGATTCGGAAAGACAGAGGCAGGCAAATGTGCACTGCAACAATACTGAAATAGCCAAGACATGGAAGCAAAAAAAAGGTCCATAAACAGATGAATGGACAAAGACGAAATGGTATACGTACCAAATGGAATAGTAGCCTCGGGAAAAAAATGAACAATGCCGTTTTCAGGACTAGAGTTGAGCCTAGAAATAATCATATAAGGTTAAGTAAGTCAAAAGGGTATGACAAATATCCTATGATATCATTTATACATGTTATCCTAAGATTGCTACCAATGAACATATTTCCACAGAAAAAGACACTCACAGACTTATCAAATAAACTAATGGTTAGCCAAAATAAAAGGTGGGAGGATGGGTAAATTAGGACTATGGGGTTAACATACATATACTAATATAAGTTAAATGTATATAACCATATAACATATAAATGATATGAATTATATAATCACCAATACCTTCAAAATATACATTCTGTAATCACATACATGGTAACAGGATCCGAAGATGAACAGACATATGTATGAATCATTGAGCAGATTCTGTACAGCCAGACAATCAAAACACTCTAATCAAATTTACTCCGATAAGAAATAGAAATTAAATTTAAAAAAAAAACATAAGTTAGGAGACATAAACTTCTGGGGGCTTGTCCCAGCATATTGCACTCTAATTTACAAGCTCAGAACACTATCCCCAGGAAGACTCTGTTCTCCTAGTAACAAGACTTGAGAACGCAATAATGCTGCCGCCTTGTGGCTGCTTCCCACAACAGCACTTTAATCCCAGTGCCAATGATTGCTTATATAGTCACAAGGACTGCAGGGTTGTAAATGACACAAGCCCTCAAAATATGCCCTGGGGTAGGGAATTGGCAAGAACATTCAACACATGAGAAATTTCCAAGAAGTCAATAAGAGGAGGGAAGTTGTACTCACTCTTTAAAAAAAAAAGGAAAAGAAAAAAAAGGACATGCCTAAAGCTTAGTATAAGGAATTATTAGCCACATACAAATTCAAATTCAAAAAGGTTTCAGCTCACACCAGTCATTACCATCAGCAAAATGTCTACAAACTATAAATGCTGAAGGGGTTTTAGAGATCTGTGTACCTTCTAGCTGCTGGTGGGATGTAAAGTGGAAACAGCACTAACGCAAACTGAATCGAGCTGCTTGAAAAGGTAAAAATTGAGCTACCAAATGATGGGGCAGGGCACCTTTTGGGCCTATAACCTAAGACCACCAAAATTGGAAAGACAGAGGCAGGCAAATATGCACTGCAACAATACTGAAATGGCCAAGATATGGAAGCAAAAAAAAGGTCCATAAACAGATGAATGGACAAAGAAGAAGTGGTATACGGACAGAATGGAATAGTAGCCTCGGGAGAAAAATGAACAATGCTGTTTTCAGGACTACAGTTGAGCCTAGAAAAAATCATATAAGGTTAAGTAAGTCAAAAGGGTATGACAAATATCCTATGATATCATTTATACATGTTATCCTAAGATTGCTACCAATGAACATATTTCCACAGAAAAAGACACTCACAGACTTATCAAATAAACTAATGGTTAGCCAAAATGAAAGGTGGGGGGATGGGTAAGTTAGGACTATGGGGTTAACATACATATACTAATGTAAGTTAAATGTATATAAACATATAACATATAAACGATATGAATTATATAATCACCAATACCTTCAAAATATATATTCTGTGATCACATACATGGTAACAGGATCCGAAGATGAACAGACATATGTATGAATCATTGAACAGATTCTGTACAGCCAGACAATCAAAACACTCTAATCAAATTTACTCCGATAAAAAATACAAATTAAATTTAAAAAACAAACATAAGTAAGGAGACATAAACTTCTGGGGGCTTGTCCCAGCACATTGCACTCTAATTTAAAAGCTCGGAACACTACCTCCAGGAAGACTCTGTTGTCCTAGTAACAAGACTTGAGAACGTAATAATGCTGCCGCCTTGTGGCTGTCTCCAAAAATAGCACCTTTAAACCCAGTGCCAATGGTTGCTTATATAGTCACAAGGACTGCACGGTTGTAAATGACACAGGCACTCAAAAAATGCCCTGGGGTAGGGAATAGGCAAGAAAATTCAACACATAAGAAACTTTTCAAGAAATCAATAAGAGGAGGGAAGTTGTACTCACTCTTTTTAAAAAAAAGGAAAAGAAAAAATAGGACATGCCTAAAGCTCAGCATAAGGAATTATTAGCCACATGCGTATCCAACCTCCAAAAAGGTTTCAGCTCACACCAGTCATGACCATCAGCAAAAAGTCTACAAACTATAAATGCTGAAGGGGTGTTAGAGAAGTGTGTACCTTCTAGCTGCTGGTGGGATATAAAGTCGTAACAGCACTAATGCAAACTGAATCGAGCTGCTTGAAAACGTAAAAATTGAGCTACCATATGATGCGGCAGGGCACCTTTTGGGCCTATAACCTAAGACCACCAGAATCGGAAAGACAGAGGCAGGCAAATGTGCACTGCAACAATACTGAAATAGCAAAGACATGGAAGCAAAAAAAAGGTCCATAAACAGGTGAATGGACAAAGAAGAAGTGGTATATGGACAGAATGGAAGAGTAGCCTCGGGGAAAAAATGAACAATGCCGTTTTCAGGACTAGAGTTGAGACTAGAAATAATCATATAAGGTTAAGTAAGACAAAAGGGTATTACAAATATCCTATGATATTATTTATACAAGTTTTCCTAAGATTGCTACCAATGAACATATTTCCACAGAAAAAGACACTCACAGACTTATCAAATAAACTAATGGTTAGCCAAAATGAAAGGTGGGAGGATGGGTAAATTAGGACTATGGGGTTAACATACATATACTAATGTAAGTTAAATGTATATAAACATATAACATATAAATGATATGAATTATATATTCACCAATACCTTCAAAATATACATTCTGTAATCACATACATGGTAACAGGATCCGAAGATGAACAGACATATGTGTGAATCATTGAGCAGATTCTGTACAGCCAGACAATCAAAACACTCTAATCAAATTTACTCCGATAAGAAAGACAAATTAAATTTAAAAAACAAACATAAGTAAGGAGACATAAACTTCTGGGGGCTTGTCCCAGCACATTGCACTCTAATTTACAAGCTCGGAACACTACCTCCAGGAAGACTCTGTTGTCCTAGTAACAAGACTTGAGAACGTAATAATGCTGCCGCCTTGTGGCTGTCTCCCAAAACAGCAGCTTTAAACCCATTGACAATGGTTGCTTATATAGTCACAAGGACTGCAGGGCTGTAAATGACACAGGCCCTCAAAAATTGCCCTGGGGTAGGGAATAGGCAAGAAAATCCAACACATGAGAAATTTTTCAAGAAGTCAATAAGAGGAGGGGAGTTGTACTCACTCTTTAAAAAAAAAAAAGGAAAAGAAAAAAAAGGACATGCCTAAAGCTTAGTATAAGGAATTATTAGCCACATACAAATTCAAATTCAAAAATGTTTCAGCTCACACCAGTCATTACCATCAGCAAAATGTCTACAAAGTATAAATGCTGAAGGGGTTTTAGAGATCTGTGTACCTTCTAGCTGCTGGTGGGATGTAAAGTGGAAACAGCACTAACGCAAACTGAATCGAGCTGCTTGAAAAGGTAAAAATTGAGCTACCAAATGATGCGGCAGGGCACCTTTTGGGCCTATAAACTAAGACCACCAAAATTGGAAAGACAGAGGCAGGCAAATATGCACTGCAACAATACTGAAATAGCTAAGATATGGAAGCAAAAAAAAGGTCCATAAACAGATGAATGGACAAAGAAGAAGTGGTATACGGACAGAATGGAATAGTAGCCTCGGGAGAAAAATGAACAATGCTGTTTTCAGGACTACAGTTGAGCCTAGAAAAAATCATATAAGGTTAAGTAAGTCAAAAGGGTATGACAAATATCCTATGATATCATTTATACAAGTTTTCTTAAGATTGCTACCAATGAACATATTTCCACAGAAAAAGACACTCACAGACTTATCAAATAAACTAATGGTTAGCCAAAATGAAAGGTGGGGGGATGGGTAAGTTAGGACTATGGGGTTAACATACATATACTAATGTAAGTTAAATGTATATAAACATATAACATATAAACGATATGAATTATATAATCACCAATACGTTCAAAATATATATTCTGTGATCACATACATGGTAACAGGATCCGAAGATGAACAGACATATGTATGAATCATTGAGCAGATTCTGTACAGCCAGACAATCAAAACACTCTAATCAAATTTACTCCGATAAGAAATAGAAATTAAATTTAAAAAAAAAACATAAGTTAGGAGACATAAACTTCTGGGGGCTTGTCCCAGCATATTGCACTCTAATTTACAAGCTCAGAACACTACCTCCAGGAAGACTCTGTTCTCCTAGTAACAAGACTTGAGAACGCAATAATGCTGCCGCCTTGCGGCTGCTTCCCACAACAGCACTTTAAACCCAGTGCCAATGATTGCTTATATAGTCACAAGGACTGCAGGGCTGTAAATGACACAAGCCCTCAAAATATGCCCTGGGGTAGGGAATTGGAAGAACATTCAACACATGAGAAATTTCCAAGAAGTCAATAAGAGGAGGGAAGTTGTACTCACTCTTTAAAAAAAAAAGGAAAAGAAAAAAAAGGACATGCCTAAAGCTTAGTATAAGGAATTATTAGCCACATACAAATTCAAATTCAAAAAGGTTTCAGCTCACATCAGTCATTACCATCAGCAAAATGTCTACAAACTATAAATGCTGAAGGGGTTTTAGAGATCTGTGTACCTTCTAGCTGCTGGTGGGATGTAAAGTGGAAACAGCACTAACGCAAATTGAATCGAGCTGCTTGAAAAGGTAAAAATTGAGCTACCAAATGATGCGGCAGGGCACCTTTTGGGCCTATAACCTAAGACCACCAAAATTGGAAAGACAGAGGCAGGCAAATATGCACTGCAACAATACTGAAATAGCCAAGATATGGAAGCAAAAAAAAGGTCCATAAACAGATGAATGGACAAAGAAGAAGTGGTATACGGACAGAATGGAATAGTAGCCTCGGGAGAAAAATGAACAATGCTGTTTTCAGGACTACAGTTGAGCCTAGAAAAAATCATATAAGGTTAAGTAAGTCAAAAGGGTATGACAAATATCCTATGATATCATTTATACAAGTTTTCTTAAGATTGCTACCAATGAACATATTTCCACAGAAAAAGACACTCACAGACTTATCAAATAAACTAATGGTTAGCCAAAATGAAAGGTGGGGGGATGGGTAAGTTAAGACTATGGGGTTAACATACATATACTAATGTAAGTTAAATGTATATAAACATATAACATATAAACGATATGAATTATATAATCACCAATACCTTCAAAATATATATTCTGTAATCACATACTTGATAACAGGTTCCAAAGATGAACAGATATATGTATGAATCATTGAACAGATTCTGTACAGCCAATCAAAACACTCTAATCAAATTTACTCCGATAAGAAATAGAAATTAAATTTAAAAAGCAAACATAAGTTAGGAGACATAAACTTCTGGGGGCTTGTCCCAGCACATTCCACTCTAATTTACAACCTTGGAAAACTACCTCCAGGAAGACTCTGTTGCCCTAGTAACAAGAGTTGAGAACGTAATAATGCTGCCGCCTTGTGGCTGTTTCCCACAAGAGCAGCTTTAAACCCAGTGCCAAAGGTTGCTTAATAGTCACAAGGACTGAAGGGCTCTAAATGACACCTGCCTTCAAAAAATGCCCTGGGGTAGGGAATAGGCAAAAAAATTCAACACATGAGAAACTTTTCAAGAAGTCAGTAAGAGGAGGGAAGTTGTACTCACTCTTTAAAACAAAAGGGAAAGAAAAAAATGACATGCCTAAAGCTCAGTATAAGGAATTATTAGCCACATGCAAATTCAAATTCAAAAAGGTTTCAGGTAACACCACTCATGACCATCATCAAAAAGTCTACAAACTATAAATGCTGAAGGGGTTTTAGAGGAATGTGTACCTTCTAGCTGCTGGTGGGATGTAAAGAAGTAATACCACTAATGCAAACTGAATGGAGCTGCTTGAAAAGGTAAAAATTGAGTTACCATACGATGCGGCAGGGCACCTTTTGGGCCTATAACCTAAGACCACCAGAATCGGAAAGACAGAGGCAGGCAAATGTGCACTGCAACAATACTGAAATAGCCAAGATATGGAAGCAAAAAAAGGTCCATAAACAGATGAATGGACAAAGACGAAATGGTATACGTACCAAATGGAATAGTAGCCTCTGGAAAAAAATGAACAATGCTGTTTTTAGGACTAGAGTTGAGCCTAGAAATAATCATATAAGGTTAAGTAAGTCAAAAGGGTATGACAAATATCCTATGATATCATTTATACATGTTATCCTAAGATTGCTACCAATGAACATATTTCCACAGAAAAAGACACTCACAGACTTATCATATAAACTAATGGTTAGCCAAAATGAAAGGTGGGAGGATGGGTAAATTAGGACTATGGGGTTAACATACATATACTAATGTATGTTAAATGTATATAAACATATAACATATAAATGATATGAATTATATAATCACCAATACCTTCAAAATATACATTCTGTAATCACATACATGGTAACAGGATCCGAAGATGAACAGACATATGTATGAATCATTGAACAGATTCTGTACAGCCAGACAATCAAAACACTCTAATCAAATTTACTCCGATAAAAAATACAAATTAAATTTAAAAAACAAACATAAGTAAGGAGACATAAACTTCTGGGGGCTTGTCCCAGCACATTGCACTCTAATTTAAAAGCTCGGAACACTACCTCCAGGAAGACTCTGTTGTCCTAGTAACAAGACTTGACAACGTAATAATGCTGCCGCCTTGTGGCTGTCTCCAAAAACAGCACCTTTAAACCCAGTGCCAATGGTTGCTTATATAGTCACAAGGACTGTACGGTTGTAAATGACACAGGCACTCAAAAAATGCCCTGGGGTAGGGAATAGGCAAGAAAATTCAACACATAAGAAACTTTTCAAGAAATCAATAAGAGGAGGGAAGTTGTAATCACTCTTTTTAAAAAAAAGGAAAAGAAAAAATAGGACATGCCTAAAGCTCAGCATAAGGAATTATTAGCCACATGCGTATCCAACCTCCAAAAAGGTTTCAGCTCACACCAGTCATGACCATCAGCAAAAAGTCTACAAACTATAAATGCTGAAGGGGTTTTAGAGAAGTGTGTACCTTCTAGCTGCTGGTGGGATATAAAGTCGTAACATCAGTAACGCAAACTGAATCGAGCTGCTTGAAAACGTAAAAATTGAGCTACCATATGATGCGGCAGGGCACCTTTTGGGCCTATAACCTAAGACCACCAGAATCGGAAAGACAGAGGCAGGCAAATGTGCACTGCAACAATACTGAAATAGCCAAGACATGGAAGCAAAAAAAAGGTCCATAAACAGATGAAAGGCCAAAGAAGAAATGGTATACGTACCAAATGGAATAGTAGCCTCTGGAAAAAAATGAACAATGCCGTTTTCAGGACTAGAGTTGAGCCTAGAAATAATCATATAAGGTTAAGTAAGTCAAAAGGGTATGACAAATATCCTATGATATCATTTATACATGTTATCCTAAGATTGCTACCAATGAACATATTTCCACTGAAAAAGACACTCACAGACTTATCAAATAAACTAATGGTTAGCCAAAATGAAAGGTGGGGGGATGGGTAAATTAGGACTATGGGGTTAACATACATGTACTAATATAAGTTAAATGTATATAAACATATAACATATAAATGATATGAATTATATAATCACCAATACCTTCAAAATATACATTCTGTAATCACATACATGGTAACAGGATCCGAAGATGAACAGATATATGTATGAATCATTGAGCAGATTCTGTACAGCCAGACAATCAAAACACTCTAATCAAATTTACTCCGATAAGAAATAGAAATTAAATTTAAAAAGCAAACATAAGTTAGGAGACATAAACTTCTGGGGGCTTGTCCCAGCACATTCCACTCTAATTTACAACCTTGGAAAACTACCTCCAGGAAGACTCTGTTGTCCTAGTAACAAGACTTGAGAACGTAATAATGCTGCCGCCTTGTGCCTGTCTCCAAAAACAGCACCTTTAAACCCAGTGCCAAAGGTTGCTTAATAGTCACAAGGACTGAAGGGCTCTAAATGACACCTGCCTTCAAAAAATGCCCTGGGGTAGGGAATAGGCAAGAAAATTCAACACATAAGAAACTTTTCAAGAAGTCAATAAGAGGAGGGAAGTTGTACTCACTCATTAAAACAAAAGGGAAAGAAAAAAATGACATGCCTAAAGCTCAGCATAAGGAATTATTAGCCACATGCAAATTCAAATTCAAAAAGGTTTCAGGTAACACCAGTCATGACCATCATCAAAAAGTCTACAAACTATAAATGCTGAAGGGGTTTTAGAGGAATGTGTACCTTCTAGCTGCTGGTGGGATGTAAAGAAGTAATACCACTAATGCAAACTGAATGGAGCTGCTTGAAAAGGTAAACATTGAGCTACCATATGATGCGGCAGGGCACCTTTTGGGCCTATAACCTAAGACCACCGGATTCGGAAAGACAGAGGCAGGCAAATGTGCACTGCAACAATACTGAAATAGCCAAGACATGGAAGCAAAAAAAAGGTCCATAAACAGATGAATGGACAAAGACGAAATGGTATACGTACCAAATGGAATAGTAGCCTCGGGAAAAAAATGAACAATGCCGTTTTCAGGACTAGAGTTGAGCCTAGAAATAATCATATAAGGTTAAGTAAGTCAAAAGGGTATGACAAATATCCTATGATATCATTTATACATGTTATCCTAAGATTGCTACCAATGAACATATTTCCACAGAAAAAGACACTCACAGACTTATCAAATAAACTAATGGTTAGCCAAAATAAAAGGTGGGAGGATGGGTAAATTAGGACTATGGGGTTAACATACATATACTAATATAAGTTAAATGTATATAACCATATAACATATAAATGATATGAATTATATAATCACCAATACCTTCAAAATATACATTCTGTAATCACATACATGGTAACAGGATCCGAAGATGAACAGACATATGTATGAATCATTGAGCAGATTCTGTACAGCCAGACAATCAAAACACTCTAATCAAATTTACTCCGATAAGAAATAGAAATTAAATTTAAAAAAAAAACATAAGTTAGGAGACATAAACTTCTGGGGGCTTGTCCCAGCACATTCCACTCTAATTTACAACCTTGGAAAACTACCTCCAGGAAGACTCTGTTGCCCTAGTAACAAGAGTTGAGAACGTAATAATGCTGCCGCCTTGTGGCTGTTTCCCACAAGAGCAGCTTTAAACCCAGTGCCAAAGGTTGCTTAATAGTCACAAGGACTGAAGGGCTCTAAATGACACCTGCCTTCAAAAAATGCCCTGGGGTAGGGAATAGGCAAAAAAATTCAACACATGAGAAACTTTTCAAGAAGTCAGTAAGAGGAGGGAAGTTGTACTCACTCTTTAAAACAAAAGGGAAAGAAAAAAATGACATGCCTAAAGCTCAGTATAAGGAATTATTAGCCACATGCAAATTCAAATTCAAAAAGGTTTCAGGTAACACCACTCATGACCATCATCAAAAAGTCTACAAACTATAAATGCTGAAGGGGTTTTAGAGGAATGTGTACCTTCTAGCTGCTGGTGGGATGTAAAGAAGTAATACCACTAATGCAAACTGAATGGAGCTGCTTGAAAAGGTAAAAATTGAGTTACCATACGATGCGGCAGGGCACCTTTTGGGCCTATAACCTAAGACCACCAGAATCGGAAAGACAGAGGCAGGCAAATGTGCACTGCAACAATACTGAAATAGCCAAGATATGGAAGCAAAAAAAGGTCCATAAACAGATGAATGGACAAAGACGAAATGGTATACGTACCAAATGGAATAGTAGCCTCTGGAAAAAAATGAACAATGCTGTTTTTAGGACTAGAGTTGAGCCTAGAAATAATCATATAAGGTTAAGTAAGTCAAAAGGGTATGACAAATATCCTATGATATCATTTATACATGTTATCCTAAGATTGCTACCAATGAACATATTTCCACAGAAAAAGACACTCACAGACTTATCATATAAACTAATGGTTAGCCAAAATGAAAGGTGGGAGGATGGGTAAATTAGGACTATGGGGTTAACATACATATACTAATGTATGTTAAATGTATATAAACATATAACATATAAATGATATGAATTATATAATCACCAATACCTTCAAAATATACATTCTGTAATCACATACATGGTAACAGGATCCGAAGATGAACAGACATATGTATGAATCATTGAACAGATTCTGTACAGCCAGACAATCAAAACACTCTAATCAAATTTACTCCGATAAAAAATACAAATTAAATTTAAAAAACAAACATAAGTAAGGAGACATAAACTTCTGGGGGCTTGTCCCAGCACATTGCACTCTAATTTAAAAGCTCGGAACACTACCTCCAGGAAGACTCTGTTGTCCTAGTAACAAGACTTGACAACGTAATAATGCTGCCGCCTTGTGGCTGTCTCCAAAAACAGCACCTTTAAACCCAGTGCCAATGGTTGCTTATATAGTCACAAGGACTGTACGGTTGTAAATGACACAGGCACTCAAAAAATGCCCTGGGGTAGGGAATAGGCAAGAAAATTCAACACATAAGAAACTTTTCAAGAAATCAATAAGAGGAGGGAAGTTGTAATCACTCTTTTTAAAAAAAAGGAAAAGAAAAAATAGGACATGCCTAAAGCTCAGCATAAGGAATTATTAGCCACATGCGTATCCAACCTCCAAAAAGGTTTCAGCTCACACCAGTCATGACCATCAGCAAAAAGTCTACAAACTATAAATGCTGAAGGGGTTTTAGAGAAGTGTGTACCTTCTAGCTGCTGGTGGGATATAAAGTCGTAACATCAGTAACGCAAACTGAATCGAGCTGCTTGAAAACGTAAAAATTGAGCTACCATATGATGCGGCAGGGCACCTTTTGGGCCTATAACCTAAGACCACCAGAATCGGAAAGACAGAGGCAGGCAAATGTGCACTGCAACAATACTGAAATAGCCAAGACATGGAAGCAAAAAAAAGGTCCATAAACAGATGAAAGGCCAAAGAAGAAATGGTATACGTACCAAATGGAATAGTAGCCTCTGGAAAAAAATGAACAATGCCGTTTTCAGGACTAGAGTTGAGCCTAGAAATAATCATATAAGGTTAAGTAAGTCAAAAGGGTATGACAAATATCCTATGATATCATTTATACATGTTATCCTAAGATTGCTACCAATGAACATATTTCCACTGAAAAAGACACTCACAGACTTATCAAATAAACTAATGGTTAGCCAAAATGAAAGGTGGGGGGATGGGTAAATTAGGACTATGGGGTTAACATACATGTACTAATATAAGTTAAATGTATATAAACATATAACATATAAATGATATGAATTATATAATCACCAATACCTTCAAAATATACATTCTGTAATCACATACATGGTAACAGGATCCGAAGATGAACAGATATATGTATGAATCATTGAGCAGATTCTGTACAGCCAGACAATCAAAACACTCTAATCAAATTTACTCCGATAAGAAATAGAAATTAAATTTAAAAAGCAAACATAAGTTAGGAGACATAAACTTCTGGGGGCTTGTCCCAGCACATTCCACTCTAATTTACAACCTTGGAAAACTACCTCCAGGAAGACTCTGTTGTCCTAGTAACAAGACTTGAGAACGTAATAATGCTGCCGCCTTGTGCCTGTCTCCAAAAACAGCACCTTTAAACCCAGTGCCAAAGGTTGCTTAATAGTCACAAGGACTGAAGGGCTCTAAATGACACCTGCCTTCAAAAAATGCCCTGGGGTAGGGAATAGGCAAGAAAATTCAACACATGAGAAACTTTTCAAGAAGTCAATAAGAGGAGGGAAGTTGTACTCACTCATTAAAACAAAAGGGAAAGAAAAAAATGACATGCCTAAAGCTCAGCATAAGGAATTATTAGCCACATGCAAATTCAAATTCAAAAAGGTTTCAGGTAACACCAGTCATGACCATCATCAAAAAGTCTACAAACTATAAATGCTGAAGGGGTTTTAGAGGAATGTGTACCTTCTAGCTGCTGGTGGGATGTAAAGAAGTAATACCACTAATGCAAACTGAATGGAGCTGCTTGAAAAGGTAAACATTGAGCTACCATATGATGCGGCAGGGCACCTTTTGGGCCTATAACCTAAGACCACCGGATTCGGAAAGACAGAGGCAGGCAAATGTGCACTGCAACAATACTGAAATAGCCAAGACATGGAAGCAAAAAAAAGGTCCATAAACAGATGAATGGACAAAGACGAAATGGTATACGTACCAAATGGAATAGTAGCCTCGGGAAAAAAATGAACAATGCCGTTTTCAGGACTAGAGTTGAGCCTAGAAATAATCATATAAGGTTAAGTAAGTCAAAAGGGTATGACAAATATCCTATGATATCATTTATACATGTTATCCTAAGATTGCTACCAATGAACATATTTCCACAGAAAAAGACACTCACAGACTTATCAAATAAACTAATGGTTAGCCAAAATAAAAGGTGGGAGGATGGGTAAATTAGGACTATGGGGTTAACATACATATACTAATATAAGTTAAATGTATATAACCATATAACATATAAATGATATGAATTATATAATCACCAATACCTTCAAAATATACATTCTGTAATCACATACATGGTAACAGGATCCGAAGATGAACAGACATATGTATGAATCATTGAGCAGATTCTGTACAGCCAGACAATCAAAACACTCTAATCAAATTTACTCCGATAAGAAATAGAAATTAAATTTAAAAAAAAAACATAAGTTAGGAGACATAAACTTCTGGGGGCTTGTCCCAGCATATTGCACTCTAATTTACAAGCTCAGAACACTATCCCCAGGAAGACTCTGTTCTCCTAGTAACAAGACTTGAGAACGCAATAATGCTGCCGCCTTGTGGCTGCTTCCCACAACAGCACTTTAATCCCAGTGCCAATGATTGCTTATATAGTCACAAGGACTGCAGGGTTGTAAATGACACAAGCCCTCAAAATATGCCCTGGGGTAGGGAATTGGCAAGAACATTCAACACATGAGAAATTTCCAAGAAGTCAATAAGAGGAGGGAAGTTGTACTCACTCTTTAAAAAAAAAAGGAAAAGAAAAAAAAGGACATGCCTAAAGCTTAGTATAAGGAATTATTAGCCACATACAAATTCAAATTCAAAAAGGTTTCAGCTCACACCAGTCATTACCATCAGCAAAATGTCTACAAACTATAAATGCTGAAGGGGTTTTAGAGATCTGTGTACCTTCTAGCTGCTGGTGGGATGTAAAGTGGAAACAGCACTAACGCAAACTGAATCGAGCTGCTTGAAAAGGTAAAAATTGAGCTACCAAATGATGGGGCAGGGCACCTTTTGGGCCTATAACCTAAGACCACCAAAATTGGAAAGACAGAGGCAGGCAAATATGCACTGCAACAATACTGAAATGGCCAAGATATGGAAGCAAAAAAAAGGTCCATAAACAGATGAATGGACAAAGACGAAATGGTACACGGACAGAATGGAATAGTAGCCTCGGGAGAAAAATGAACAATGCTGTTTTCAGGACTACAGTTGAGCCTAGAAAAAATCATATAAGGTTAAGTAAGTCAAAAGGGTATGACAAATATCCTATGATATCATTTATACATGTTATCCTAAGATTGCTACCAATGAACATATTTCCACAGAAAAAGACACTCACAGACTTATCAAATAAACTAATGGTTAGCCAAAATGAAAGGTGGGGGGATGGGTAAGTTAGGACTATGGGGTTAACATACATATACTAATGTAAGTTAAATGTATATAAACATATAATATATAAACGATATGAATTATATAATCACCAATACCTTCAAAATATATATTCTGTGATCACATACATGGTAACAGGATCCGAAGATGAACAGACATATGTATGAATCATTGAACAGATTCTGTACAGCCAGACAATCAAAACACTCTAATCAAATTTACTCCGATAAAAAATACAAATTAAATTTAAAAAACAAACATAAGTAAGGAGACATAAACTTCTGGGGGCTTGTCCCAGCACATTGCACTCTAATTTAAAAGCTCGGAACACTACCTCCAGGAAGACTCTGTTGTCCTAGTAACAAGACTTGAGAACGTAATAATGCTGCCGCCTTGTGGCTGTCTCCAAAAACAGCACCTTTAAACTCAGTGCCAATGGTTGCTTATATAGTCACAAGGACTGCACGGTTGTAAATGACACAGGCACTCAAAAAATGCCCTGGGGTAGGGAATAGGCAAGAAAATTCAACACATAAGAAACTTTTCAAGAAATCAATAAGAGGAGGGAAGTTGTACTCACTCATTTTAAAAAAAAGGAAAAGAAAAAATAGGACATGCCTAAAGCTCAGCATAAGGAATTATTAGCCACATGCGTATCCAACCTCCAAAAAGGTTTCAGCTCACACCAGTCATGACCATCAGCAAAAAGTCTACAAACTATAAATGCTGAAGGGGTGTTAGAGAAGTGTGTGCCTTCTAGCTGCTGGTGGGATATAAAGTCGTAACAGCACTAATGCAAACTGAATCGAGCTGCTTGAAAACGTAAAAATTGAGCTACCATATGATGCGGCAGGGCAACTTTTGGGCCTATAACCTAAGACCACCAGAATCGGAAAGACAGAGGCAGGCAAATGTGCACTGCAACAATACTGAAATAGCAAAGACATGGAAGCAAAAAAAAGGTCCATAAACAGGTGAATGGACAAAGAAGAAGTGGTATATGGACAGAATGGAAGAGTAGCCTCGGGGAAAAAATGAACAATGCCGTTTTCAGGACTAGAGTTGAGACTAGAAATAATCATATAAGGTTAAGTAAGACAAAAGGGTATTACAAATATCCTATGATATTATTTATACAAGTTTTCCTAAGATTGCTACCAATGAACATATTTCCACAGAAAAAGACACTCACAGACTTATCAAATAAACTAATGGTTAGCCAAAATGAAAGGTGGGAGGATGGGTAAATTAGGACTATGGGGTTAACATACATATACTAATGTAAGTTAAATGTATATAAACATATAACATATAAATGATATGAATTATATATTCACCAATACCTTCAAAATATACATTCTGTAATCACATACATGGTAACAGGATCCGAAGATGAACAGACATATGTGTGAATCATTGAGCAGATTCTGTACAGCCAGACAATCAAAACACTCTAATCAAATTTACTCCGATAAGAAAGACAAATTAAATTTAAAAAACAAACATAAGTAAGGAGACATAAACTTCTGGGGGCTTGTCCCAGCACATTGCACTCTAATTTAAAAGCTCGGAACACTACCTCCAGGAAGACTCTGTTGTCCTAGTAACAAGACTTGAGAACGTAATAATGCTGCCGCCTTGTGGCTGTCTCCCAAAACAGCAGCTTTAAACCCATTGACAATGGTTGCTTATATAGTCACAAGGACTGCAGGGCTGTAAATGACACAGGCCCTCAAAAATTGCCCTGGGGTAGGGAATAGGCAAGAAAATCCAACACATGAGAAATTTTTCAAGAAGTCAATAAGAGGAGGGGAGTTGTACTCACTCTTTAAAAAAAAAAAAGGAAAAGAAAAAAAAGGACATGCCTAAAGCTTAGTATAAGGAATTATTAGCCACATACAAATTCAAATTCAAAAAGGTTTCAGCTCACACCAGTCATTACCATCAGCAAAATGTCTACAAAGTATAAATGCTGAAGGGGTTTTAGAGATCTGTGTACCTTCTAGCTGCTGGTGGGATGTAAAGTGGAAACAGCACTAACGCAAACTGAATCGAGCTGCTTGAAAAGGTAAAAATTGAGCTACCAAATGATGCGGCAGGGCACCTTTTGGGCCTATAAACTAAGACCACCAAAATTGGAAAGACAGAGGCAGGCAAATATGCACTGCAACAATACTGAAATAGCTAAGATATGGAAGCAAAAAAAAGGTCCATAAACAGATGAATGGACAAAGAAGAAGTGGTATACGGACAGAATGGAATAGTAGCCTCGGGAGAAAAATGAACAATGCTGTTTTCAGGACTACAGTTGAGCCTAGAAAAAATCATATAAGGTTAAGTAAGTCAAAAGGGTATGACAAATATCCTATGATATCATTTATACAAGTTTTCTTAAGATTGCTACCAATGAACATATTTCCACAGAAAAAGACACTCACAGACTTATCAAATAAACTAATGGTTAGCCAAAATGAAAGGTGGGGGGATGGGTAAGTTAGGACTATGGGGTTAACATACATATACTAATGTAAGTTAAATGTATATAAACATATAACATATAAACGATATGAATTATATAATCACCAATACGTTCAAAATATATATTCTGTGATCACATACATGGTAACAGGATCCGAAGATGAACAGACATATGTATGAATCATTGAGCAGATTCTGTACAGCCAGACAATCAAAACACTCTAATCAAATTTACTCCGATAAGAAATAGAAATTAAATTTAAAAAAAAAACATAAGTTAGGAGACATAAACTTCTGGGGGCTTGTCCCAGCATATTGCACTCTAATTTACAAGCTCAGAACACTACCTCCAGGAAGACTCTGTTCTCCTAGTAACAAGACTTGAGAACGCAATAATGCTGCCGCCTTGCGGCTGCTTCCCACAACAGCACTTTAAACCCAGTGCCAATGATTGCTTATATAGTCACAAGGACTGCAGGGCTGTAAATGACACAAGCCCTCAAAATATGCCCTGGGGTAGGGAATTGGAAGAACATTCAACACATGAGAAATTTCCAAGAAGTCAATAAGAGGAGGGAAGTTGTACTCACTCTTTAAAAAAAAAAGGAAAAGAAAAAAAAGGACATGCCTAAAGCTTAGTATAAGGAATTATTAGCCACATACAAATTCAAATTCAAAAAGGTTTCAGCTCACATCAGTCATTACCATCAGCAAAATGTCTACAAACTATAAATGCTGAAGGGGTTTTAGAGATCTGTGTACCTTCTAGCTGCTGGTGGGATGTAAAGTGGAAACAGCACTAACGCAAATTGAATCGAGCTGCTTGAAAACGTAAAAATTGAGCTACCATATGATGCGGCAGGGCACCTTTTGGGCCTATAACCTAAGACCACCAGAATCGGAAAGACAGAGGCAGGCAAATGTGCACTGCAACAATACTGAAATAGCAAAGACATGGAAGCAAAAAAAAGGTCCATAAACAGATGAATGGACAAAGACGAAGTGGGATACGTACCAAATGGAATAGTAGCCTCGGGAAAAAAATGAACAATGCCGTTTTCAGGACTACAGTTGAGCCTAGAAATAATCATATAAGGTTAAGTAAGTCAAAAGGGTATGACAAATATCCTATGACATCATTTATACATGTTACCCTAAGATTGCTACCAATGAACATATTTCCACAGAAAAAGACACTCACAGACTTATCAAATAAACTAATGGCTAGCCAAAATGAAAGGTGGGAGGATGGGTAAATTAGGACAATGGGGTTAAAATACATATACTAATGTATGTTAAATGTATATAAACATATAACATATGAAATATATAAATAATATAATCACCAATACCTTTAAAATATACATTCTGTAATCACATACATGCTAACAGGTTCGAAGATGAACAGACATATGTATGAATCATTGAGCAGATTCTGTACAGTCAGAAAACCACAACACTCTAATCAAATTTACTCCGATAAGAAATAGAAATTAAATTTAAAAAACAAACATAAGTTAGGAGACATAAACTTCTGGGGGCTTGTCCCAGCACATTGCACTCTAATTTACAAGCTCGGAACACTACCTCCAGGAAGACTGTGTTGTCCTAGTAACAAGACTTGAGAACGTAATAATGCTGCCGCCTTGTGGCTGCTTCCCACAACAGTAGCTTTAAACCCAGTGCCCATGGTTGCTTATATAGTCACAAGGACTGCAGGGCTGTAAAAGACACAGGCCCTCAAAAAATGCCCTGGGGTATGGAATTCGCAAGAAAATTCAACACATGAGTAACTTTTCAAGAAGTCAATAAGAGGAGGGAAGTTGTACTCACTCTTTAAAAAAAAAGGAAAAGAAAAAAAAAGGACATGCCTAAAGCTCAGTATAAGGAATTATTAGCCACATGCAAATTCAAATTCAAAAAGGTTTCAGGTGACACCAGTCATGACTATCAGCAAAAAGTCTACAAACTATAAATGCTGAAGGGGTTTTAGAGAATTGTGTACATTCTAGCTGCTGGTGGGATGTAAAGTGGTAACAGCACTAACGCATACTGAATGGAGCTGCTTGAAAAGGTAAAAATTGAGTTACCATATGATGCGGCAGGGCACCTTTTGGGCCTATAACCTAAGACCACCAAAATCGGAAATACAGAGGCAGGCAAATGTGCACTGCAACAATACTGAAATACCCAAGACATGGAAGCAAAAAATGGTCCATAAACAGGTGAATGGACAAAGAAGAAGTGGTATATGGACAGAATGGAAGAGTAGCCTCGGGAAAAAAATGAACAATGCCGTTTTCAGAACTACAGTTGAGACTAGAAATAGTCATATAAGGTTAAGTAAGTCAAAAGGGTGTGACAAATATCCTATGAAATCATTTATACATGTTTTCCTAAGATTACTACCAATGAACATATTTCCACAGAAAAAGACAGTCACAGACTTATCAAAAATACTAACGGTTAGCCAAAATGAAAGGTGGGAGGATGGGTAAATTAGGACTATGGGGTTAACCAACATATACTAATGTATGTTAAATGTATATAAACATATAACATATGAACTATATAAATTATATAATCACCAAACCTTTAAAATATACATTCTGTAATCACATACATAATAACAGGTTCCGAAGATGAACAGATATATGTATGAATCATTGAGCAGATTCTGTACAGCCAATCAAAACACTCTAATCAAATTTACTCCGATAAGAAATAGAAATTAAATTTAAAAAGCAAACATAAGTTAGGAGACATAAACTTTTGGGGGCTTGTCCCAGCACATTGCACTCTAATTTACAAGCTCGGAACACTACCTCCAGGAAGACTGTGTTGTCCTAGTAACAAGACTTGAGAACGTAATAATGCTGCCGCCTTGTGGCTGCTTCCCACAACAGTAGCTTTAAACCCAGTGCCAATGGTTGCTTATATAGTCACAAGGACTGCAGGGCTGTAAAAGACACAGGCCCTCAAAAAATGCCCTAGGGTAGGGAATTGGCAAGAAAATTCAACACATGAGAAATTTTGAAAAGTCAATAAGAGTACGGAAGTTGAACTCACTCTTTAAAAAAAAAGGAAAAGAAAAAAAGGACATGCCTAAAGCTCAGCATAAGGAATTATTAGCCACATGCGTATCCAACCTCCAAAAAGGTTTCAGCTCACACCAGTCATGACCATCAGCAAAAAGTCTACAAACTATAAATGCTGAAGGGGTTTTAGAGAAGTGTGTACCTTCTAGCTGCTGGTGGGATATAAAGTCGTAACAGCACTAATGCAAACTGAATCGAGCTGCTTGAAAACGTAAAAATTGAGCTACCATATGATGCGGCAGGGCACCTTTTGGGCCTATAACCTAAGACCACCAGAATCGGAAAGACAGAGGCAGGCAAATGTGCACTGCAACAATACTGAAATAGCAAAGACATGGAAGCAAAAAAAAGGTCCATAAACAGGTGAATGGACAAAGAAGAAGTGGTATATGGACAGAATGGAAGAGTAGCCTCGGGAAAAAAATGAACAATGCCGTTTTCAGGACTAGAGTTGAGACTAGAAATAATCATATAAGGTTAAGTAAGACAAAAGGGTATTACAAATATCCTATGATATTATTTATACAAGTTTTCCTAAGATTGCTACCAATGAACATATTTCCACAGCAAAAGACACTCACAGACTTATCAAATAAACTAATGGTTAGCCAAAATGAAAGGTGGGAGGATGGGTAAATTAGGACTATGGGGTTAACATACATATACTAATGTAAGTTAAATATATATAAACATATAACATATAAATGATATGAATTATATATTCACCAATACCTTCAAAATATACATTCTGTAATCACATACATGGTAACAGGATCCGAAGATGAACAGACGTATGTGTGAATCATTGAGCAGATTCTGTACAGCCAGACAATCAAAACACTCTAATCAAATTTACTCCGATAAGAAAGACAAATTAAATTTAAAAAACAAACATAAGTAAGGAGACATAAACTTCTGGGGGCTTGTCCCAGCACATTGCACTCTAATTTACAAGCTCGGAACACTACCTCCAGGAAGACTCTGTTGTCCTAGTAACAAGACTTGAGAACGCAAAAATGCTGCCGCCTTGCGGCTGCTTCCCACAACAGCACTTTAAACCCAGTGCCAATGATTGCTTATATAGTCACAAGGACTGCAGGGCTGTAAATGACACAAGCCCTCAAAATATGCCCTGGGGTAGGGAATTGGCAAGAACATTCAACACATGAGAAATTTCCAAGAAGTCAATAAGAGGAGGGAAGTTGTACTCACTCTTTAAAAAAAAAAGGAAAAGAAAAAACAGGACATGCCTAAAGCTTAGTATAAGGAATTATTAGCCACATACAAATTCAAATTCAAAAAGGTTTCAGCTCACACCAGTCATTACCATCAGCAAAATGTCTACAAAGTATAAATGCTGAAGGGGTTTTAGAGATCTGTGTACCTTCTAGCTGCTGGTGGGATGTAAAGTGGAAACAGCACTAACGCAAACTGAATCGAGCTGCTTGAAAAGGTAAAAATTGAGCTACCAAATGATGCGGCAGGGCACCTTTTGGGCCTATAACCTAAGACCACCAAAATTGGAAAGACAGAGGCAGGCAAATATGCACTGCAACAATACTGAAATAGCCAAGATATGGAAGCAAAAAAAAGGTCCATAAACAGATGAATGGACAAAGAAGAAGTGGTATACGGACAGAATGGAATAGTAGCCTCGGGAGAAAAATGAACAATGCTGTTTTCAGGACTACAGTTGAGCCTAGAAAAAATCATATAAGGTTAAGTAAGTCAAAAGGGTATGACAAATATCCTATGATATCATTTATACAAGTTTTCTTAAGATTGCTACCAATGAACATATTTCCACAGAAAAAGACACTCACAGACTTATCAAATAAACTAATGGTTAGCCAAAATGAAAGGTGGGGGGATGGGTAAGTTAGGACTATGGGGTTAACATACATATACTAATGTAAGTTAAATGTATATAAACATATAACATATAAACGATATGAATTATATAATCACCAATACCTTCAAAATATATATTCTGTGATCACATACATGGTAACAGGATCCGAAGATGAACAGACATATGTAAGAATCATTGAGCAGATTCTGTACAGCCAGACAATCAAAACACTCTAATCAAATTTACTCCGATAAGAAATAGAAATTAAATTTAAAAAAAAACATAAGTTAGGAGACATAAACTTTTGGGGGCTTGTCCCAGCACATTGCACTCTAATTTACAAGCTCAGAACACTACCTCCAGGAAGACTCTGTTCTCCTAGTAACAAGACTTGAGAACGCAATAATGCTGCCGCCTTGTGGCTGCTTCCCACAACAGCACTTTAAACCCAGTGCCAATGATTGCTTATATAGTCACAAGGACTGCAGGGCTGTAAATGACACAAGCCCTCAAAATATGCCCTGGGGTAGGGAATTGGCAAGAACATTCAACACATGAGAAATTTCCAAGAAGTCAATAAGAGGAGGGAAGTTGTACTCACTCTTTAAAAAAAAAAGGAAAAGAAAAAAAGGACATGCCTAAAGCTCAGTATAAGGAATTATTAGCCACATGCAAATTCAAATTCAAAAAGGTTTCAGCTCACTCCAGTCATGACCATCAGCAAAAAGTCTACAAACCATAAATGCTGAAGGGGTTTTAGAGAAGTGTGTACCTTCTAGCTGCTGGTGGGATGTAAAGTGGTAACAGCAGTAACGCAAACTGAATCGAGCTGCTTGAAAAGGTAAAAATTGAGTTACCATATGGTGCGGCAGGGCACCTTTTGGGCCTATAACCTAAGACCACCAGATTCGGAAAGAGAGAGGCAGGCAAATGTGCATTGCAACAATATTGAAATAGCCAAGACATGGAAGCAAAAAAAAAGGTCCATAAACAGATGAATGGACAAAGACGAAGTGGGATACGTACCAAATGGAATAGTAGCCTCGGGAAAAAAATGAACAATGCCGTTTTCAGGACTACAGTTGAGCCTAGAAATAATCATATAAGGTTAAGTAAGTCAAAAGGGTATGACAAATATCCTATGACATCTTTTATACATGTTATCCTAAGATTGCTACCAATGAACATATTTCCACAGAAAAAGACACTCACAGACTTATCAAATAAACTAATGGCTAGCCAAAATGAAAGGTGGGAGGATGGGTAAATTAGGACTATGGGGTTAAAATACATATACTAATGTATGTTAAATGTATATAAACATATAACATATGAAATATATAAATTATATAATCACCAATACCTTTTAAATATACATTCTGTAATCACATACATGCTAACAGGTTCGAAGATGAACAGACATATGTATGAATCATTGAGCAGATTCTGTACAGCCAGAAAACCACAACACTCTAATCAAATTTACTCCGATAAGAAATAGAAATTAAATTTAAAAAACAAACATAAGTTACGAGACATAAACTTCTGGGGGCTTGTCCCAGCACATTGCACTCTAATTTACAAGCTCGGAACACTACCTCCAGGAAGACTGTGTTGTCCTAGTAACAAGACTTGAGAACGTAATAATGCTGCCGCCTTGTGGCTGCTTCCCACAACAGTAGCTTTAAACCCAGTGCCAATGGTTGCTTATATAGTCACAAGGACTGCAGGGCTGTAAAAGACACAGGCCCTCAAAAAATGCCCTGGGGTATGGAATTGGCAAGAAAATTCAACATATGAGAAATTTTCAAGAAGTCAATAAGAGGAGGGAAGTTGTAGTCACTCTTTAAAAAAAAAGGAAAAGAAAAAAAGGACATGCCTAAAGCTCAGCATAAGGAATTATTAGCCACATGCGTATCCAACCTCCAAAAAGGTTTCAGCTCACACCAGTCATGACCATCAGCAAAAAGTCTACAAACTATAAATGCTGAAGGGGTTTTAGAGAACTGTGTACCTTCTAGCTGCTGGTGGGATGTAAAGTGGTAACAGCAGTAACGCAAACTGAATCGAGCTGCTTGAAAAGGTAAACATTGAGCTACCATATGATGCGGCAGGGCACATTTTGGGCCTATAACCTAAGACAACTGGATTCGGAAAGACAGAGGCAGGCAAATGTGCACTGCAACAATATTGAAATAGCCAAGACATGGAAGCAAAAAAAAGGTCCATAAACAGATGAATGGACAAAGACGAAATGGTACACGTACCAAATGGAATAGTAGCCTCTGGAAAAAAATGAACAATGCCGTTTTCAGGACTAGAGTTGAGCCTAGAAATAATCATATAAGGTTAAGTAAGTCAAAAGGGTATGACAAATATCCTATGATATCATTAATACATGTTATCCTAAGATTGCTACCAATGAACATATTTCCACAGAAAAAGACACTCACAGACTTATCAAATAAACTAATGGTTAGCCAAAATGAAAGGTGGGAGGATGGGTAAATTAGGACAATGGGGTTAACATACATATACTAATGTATGTTAAATGTATATAAACATATAATATATAAACTATATAAATAATATAATCACCAATACCTTTAAAATATACATTCTGTAATCACATACATGCTAACAGGTTCCGAAGATGAACAGATATATGTATGAATCATTGAGCAGATTCTGTACAGTCAAACAATAAAAACACTCTAATCAAATTTACTCCGATAAGAAATAGAAATTAAATTTAAAAAGCAAACATAAGTTAGGAGACATAAACTTCTGGGGACTTCTCCCAGAACATTCCACTCTAATTTACAACCTTGGAAAACTACCTCCAGGAAGACTCTGTTGCCCTAGTAACAAGAGTTGAGAACGTAATAATGCTGCCGCCTTGTGGCTGTTTCCCACAACAGCAGCTTTAAACCCAGTGCCAATGGTTGCTTAATAGTCACAAGGACTGCAGGGCTCTAAATGACACCTGCCCTCAAAAAATGCCCTGGGCAAGGGAATAGGCAAGAAAATTCAACACATGAGAAACTTTTCAAGAAGTCAATAAGAGGAGGGAAGTTGTACTCACTCTTTAAAAAAAAAAGGAAAAGAAAAAATAGGACATGCCTAAAGCTCAGTATAAGGAATTATTACTAACATGCAATTTCAAATTCAAAAAGGTTTCAGCTGACACCAGTCATGACCATCAGGAAAAAGTCTACAAACTATAAATGGTGAAGGGGTTGTAGAGAACTGTGTACCTTCTAGCTGCTGGGGGGATGTAAAGTGGTAACAGCAGTAACGCAACCTGAATCGAGCTGCTTGAAAACGTAAAAATTGAGCAACCATATGATGCGGCAGGGCACCTTTTGGGCCTATAACCTAAGACCACCAGATTCGGAAAGACAGAGGCAGGCAAATGTGCACTGCAGCAATACTGAAATAGCCAAGACATGGAAGCAAAAAAAAGGTCCATAAACAGATGAATGGACAAAGACGAAGTGGTATACGTACCACATGGAATAGTAGCCTCGGAAAAAAAATGAACATTGCCGTTTCCAGGACTACAGTTGAGACTAGAAATAATTATATAAGGTTAAGTAAGTCAAAAGGGTATGACAAATATCCTACGATATCATTTATAAAAGTTATCCTAAGATTGCTACCCATGAACATATTTCCACAGAAAAAGACACTCACAGACTAATCAAATAAACTAATGGTTAGCCAAAATGAAAGGTGGGAGAATAGGTAAATTAGGACTATGGGGTTAACATACATATACTAATGTATGTTAAATGTATATAAACATATCACATATAAACTATATGCATTATATCATCACCAATAGCTTTAAAATATACATTCTGTAATCACGTACATGGTAGCAGGATCCGAAGATGAACAGACATATGTATGAATCATTGAGCAGATTCTGTACAGCCAGACAATCAAAACACTCTAATCAAATTGACTCTGATAAGAAATAGAAATTAAATTTAAAAAGCAAACATAAGTTAGGAGACATAAACTTCTGGGGGCTTGTCCCAGCACATTCCACTCTAATTTACAACCTTGGAAAACTACCTCCAGGAAGACTCTGTTGCCCTAGTAACAAGAGTTGAGAACGTAATAATGCTGCCACCTTGTGGCTGTTTCCCACAACAGCAGCTTTAAACCCAGTGCCAAAGGTTGCTTAATAGTCACAAGGACTGCAGGGCTCTAAATGACACCGGCCCTCAAAGAATGCCCTGGAGTAGGGAATAGGCAAAAAAATTCAACACATGAGTAACTTTTCAAGAAGTCAATAAGAGGAGGGAAGTTGCACTCACTCTTTAAAAAAAAGGAAAAGAAAAAAAAGGACATGCCTAAAGCTCAGTATAAGGAATTATTAGCCACATGCAAATTCAAATTCAAAAAGGTTTCAGGTGACACCAGTCATGACCATCATCAAAAAGTCTACAAACTATAAATGCTGAAGGGGTTTTAGAGAATTGTGTACATTCTAGCTGCTGGTGGGATGTAAAGTGGTAACAGCACTAACGCATACTGAATGGAGCTGCTTGAAAAGGTAAAAATTGAGTTACCATATGATGCGGCAGGGCACCTTTTGGGCCTATAACCTAAGACCACCAAAATCGGAAATACAGAGGCAGGCAAATGTGCACTGCAACAATACTGAAATACCCAAGACATGGAAGCAAAAAATGGTCCATAAACAGGTGAATGGACAAAGAAGAAGTGGTATATGGACAGAATGGAAGAGTAGCCTCGGGAAAAAAATGAACAATGCCGTTTTCAGAACTACAGTTGAGACTAGAAATAGTCATATAAGGTTAAGTAAGTCAAAAGGGTGTGACAAATATCCTATGAAATCATTTATACATGTTTTCCTAAGATTACTACCAATGAACATATTTCCACAGAAAAAGACAGTCACAGACTTATCAAAAATACTAACGGTTAGCCAAAATGAAAGGTGGGAGGATGGGTAAATTAGGACTATGGGGTTAACATACATATACTAATGTAAGTTAAATGTATATAAACATATAACATATAAATGATATGAATTATATAATCACCAATCCCTTCAAAATATACATTCTGTAATCACATACATGGTAACAGGATCCGCAGATGAACAGACATATGTATGAATCATTGAGCAGATTCTGTACAGCCAGACAATCAAAACACTCTAATCAAATTTACTCCGATAAAAAGTAGAAGTTAAATTTAAAAAACAAACATAAGTAAGGAGACATAAACTTCTGGGGGCTTGTCCCAGCACATTCCACTCTAATTTACAACCTCGGAACACTACCTCCAGGAAGACTCTGCTTCCCTATTAACAAGAGTTGAGAACCTAATAATGCTGCTGCCTTGTGGCTATTTCCCACAACAGCAGCTTTAAACCCAGTGCAAATGGTTGCTTATATTGTCACAAGGACTGCAGGGCTGTAAATGATACAGGCCCTCAAAAAATGCCTTGGGGTAGGGAATAGGCAAGAAAATTCAACACATGAGAAATTTTTCAAGAAGTCAATAAGAGGAGGGAGGTTGTACTCACTCTCTAAAAAAGAAAGGAAAAGAAAAAAAACGGCATGCCTAAAGCTCAGTAAAGGAAATTATTAGGCACATGCAAATTCAAATTCAATAAGGTTTCAGCTCACACCAGTCATGACCATCAGCAAAAAATCTACAAACTATAAATGCTGAACGGGTTTTAGAGAACTGTGTACCTTCTAGGTTCCGGTGGGATGTAAACTGGTAAGAGCACTAACGAAAACTGAATGCAGCTACTTGAAAAGGTAAAAATTGAGTTACCGTATGATGCGGCAGGGCACCTTTTGGGCCTATAATATAAGACCACCAAAATCGGAAAGACAGATGCAGGCAAATATGCACTGCAACAATATTGAAATAGCCAAGACATAGAAGCAAAAAAAAGCTCCATAAACAAATGAATGGACAAAGACGAAGTGGTATACGTACCAAATGGAATAGTAGCCTCGGGAAAAAAATGAACAATGCCGTTTTCATGACTACAGTTGAGCCTAGAAATAATCATATAAGGGTAAGTTAGTCAAAAGGGTATGACAAATATCCTATGATATCATTTATACATGTTATCCTAAGATTGCTACCAATGAACATATTTCCACAAAAAAAGACACTCACAGACTTATCAAATAAACTAATGGTTAGCCAAAATGAAAGGTGGGAGGATGGGTAAATTAGGACTATGGGGTTAACATACATATACTAATGTATGTTAAATGTATATAAACATATAACATATGAACTATATAAAATATATAATCACCAAACCTTTAAAATATACATTCTGTAATCACATACATGATAACAGGTTCCGAAGATGAACAGATATATGTATGAATCATTGAGCAGATTCTGTACAGCCAATCAAAACACTCTAATCAAATTTACTCCGATAAGAAATAGAAATTAAATTTAAAAAGCAAACATAAGTTAGGAGACATAAACTTCTGGGGGCTTGTCACAGCACATTCCACTCTAATTTACAACCTTGGAAAACTACCTCCAGGAAGACTCTGTTGCCCTAGTAAGAAGAGTTGAGAACGTAATAATGCTGCCGCCTTGTGGCTGTTTCCCACAACAGCAGCTTTAAACCCAGTGCCAAAGGTTGCTTAATAGTCACAAGGACTGAAGGGCTCTAAATGACACCTGCCTTCAAAAAATGCCCTGGGGTAGGGAATAGGCAAAAAAATTCAACACATGAGAAACTTTTCAAGAAGTCAATAAGAGGAGGGAAGTTGTACTCACTCTTTAAAACAAAAGGAAAAGAAAAAAATGACATGCCTAAAGCTCAGTATAAGGAATTATTAGCCACATGCAAATTCAAATTCAAAAAGGTTTCAGGTAACACCAGTCATGACCATCATCAAAAAGTCTACAAACTATAAATGCTGAAGGGGTTTTAGAGGAATGTGTACCTTCTAGCTGCTGGTGGGATGTAAAGAAGTAATACCACTAATGCAAACTGAATGGAGCTGCTTGAAAAGGTAAAAATTGAGTTACCATACGATGCGGCAGGGCACCTTTTGGGCCTATAACCTAAGACCACCAGAATCGGAAAGACAGAGGCAGGCAAATGTGCACTGCAACAATACTGAAATAGCCAAGACATGGAAGCAAAAAAAAGGTCCATAAACAGATGAATGGACAAAGAAGAAGTGGTATACGGACAGAATGGAATAGTAGCCTCGGGAGAAAAATGAACAATGCTGTTTTCAGGACTACAGTTGAGCCTAGAAAAAATCATATAAGGTTAAGTAAGTCAAAAGGGTACGACAAATATCCTATGATATCATTTATACAAGTTTTCTTAAGATTGCTACCAATGAACATATTTCCACAGAAAAAGACACTCACAGACTTATCAAATAAACTAATGGTTAGCCAAAATGAAAGGTGGGGGGATGGGTAATTTAGGACTATGGGGTTAACATACATATACTAATGTAAGTTAAATGTATATAAACATATAACATATAAACGATATGAATTATATAATCACCAATACCTTCAAAATATATATTCTGTGATCACATACATGGTAACAGGATCCGAAGATGAACAGACATATGTATGAATCATTGAACAGATTCTGTACAGCCAGACAATCAAAACACTCTAATCAAATTTACTCCGATAAAAAATACAAATTAAATTTAAAAAACAAACATAAGTAAGGAGACATAAACTTCTGGGGGCTTGTCCCTGCACATTGCACTCTAATTTAAAAGCTCGGAACACTACCTCCAGGAAGACTGTGTTGTCCTAGTAACAAGACTTGAGAACGTAATAATGCTGCCGCCTTGTGGCTGCTTCCCACAACAGTAGCTTTAAACCCACTACCAATGGTTGCTTATATAGTCACAAGGACTGCAGGGCTGTAAAAGACACAGGCCCTCAAAAAATGCCCTGGTGTAGGGAATAGGCAAGGAAATTCAACACATGAGAAATTTTCAAGAAGTCAATAAGAGTACGGAAGTTGTACTCACTCTAAAAAAAAAGGAAAAGAATAAAAGGACATGCCTAAAGCTCAGCATAAGGAATTATTAGCCACATGTGTATCCAACCTCCAAAAAGGTTTCAGCTCACACCAGTCATGACCATCAGCAAAAAGTCTACAAACTATAAATGCTGAAGGGGTTTTAGAGAACTGTGTACCTTCTAGCTGCTGTTTGGATGTAAAGTGGTAACAGCAGTAACGCAAACTGAATTGAGCTGCTTGAAAAGGTAAACATTGAGCTACCATATGATGCGGCAGGGCACCTTTTGGGCCTATAACCTAAGACCACCGGATTCGGAAAGACAGAGGCAGGCAAATGTGCACTGCAACAATATTGAAATAGCCAAGACATGGAAGCAAAAAAAAGGTCCATAAACAGATGAAAGGACAAAGACGAAATGGTATACGTACCAAATGGAATAGTAGCCTCTGGAAAAAAATGAACAATGCCGTTTTCAGGACTAGAGTTGAGCCTAGAAATAATCATATAAGGTTAAGTAAGTCAAAAGGGTATGACAAATATCCTATGATATCATTTATACATGTTATCCTAAGATTGCTACCAATGAACATATTTCCACTGAAAAAGACACTCACAGACTTATCAAATAAACTAATGGTTAGCCAAAATGAAAGGTGGGGGGATGGGTAAATTAGGACTATGGGGTTAACATACATATACTAATATAAGTTAAATGTATATAAACATATAACATATAAATGATATGAATTATATAATCACCAATACCTTCAAAATATACATTCTGTAATCACATACATGGTAACAGGATCCGAAGATGAACAGACATATGTATGAATCATTGAACAGATTCTGTACAGCCAGACAATCAAAACACTCTAATCAAATTTACTCCGATAAAAAATACAAATTAAATTTAAAAAACAAACATAAGTAAGGAGACATAAACTTCTGGGGGCTTGTCCCAGCACATTGCACTCCAATTTAAAAGCTCGGAACACTACCTCCAGGAAGACTCTGTTGTCCTAGTAACAAGACTTGAGAACGTAATAATGCTGCCGCCTTGTGGCTGTCTCCAAGAACAGCACCTTTAAACCCAGTGCCAATGGTTGCTTATATAGTCACAAGGACTGTACGGTTGTAAATGACACAGGCACTCAAAAAATGCCCTGGGGTAGGGAATAGGCAAGAAAATTCAACACATAAGAAACTTTTCAAGAAATCAATAAGAGGAGGGAAGTTGTACTCACTCTTTTTAAAAAAAAGGAAAAGAAAAAATAGGACATGCCTAAAGCTCAGCATAAGGAATTATTAGCCACATGCGTATCCAACCTCCAAAAAGGTTTCAGCTCACACCAGTCATGACCATCAGCAAAAAGTCTACAAACTATAAATGCTGAAGGGGTTTTAGAGAAGTGTGTACCTTCTAGCTGCTGGTGGGATATAAAGTCGTAACATCACTAATGCAAACTGAATCGAGCTGCTTGAAAACGTAAAAATTGAGCTACAATATGATGCGGCAGGGCACCTTTTGGGCCTATAACCTAAGACCACCAGAATCGGAAAGACAGAGGCAGGCAAATGTGCACTGCAACAATACTGAAATAGCCAAGATATGGAAGCAAAAAAAAGGTCCATAAACAGATGAATGGACAAAGAAGAAGTGGTATACGGACAGAATGGAATAGTAGCCTCGGGAGAAAAATGAACAATGCTGTTTTCAGGACTACAGTTGAGCCTAGAAAAAATCATATAAGGTTAAGTAAGTCAAAAGGGTATGACAAATATCCTATGATATCATTTATACAAGTTTTCTTAAGATTGCTACCAATGAACATATTTCCACAGAAAAAGACACTCACAGACTTATCAAATAAACTAATGGTTAGCCAAAATGAAAGGTGGGGGGATGGGTAAGTTAGGACTATGGGGTTAACATACATATACTAATGTAAGTTAAATGTATATAAACATATAACATATAAACGATATGAATTATATAATCACCAATACCTTCAAAATATATATTCTGTGATCACATACATGGTAACAGGATCCGAAGATGAACAGACATATGTATGAATCATTGAGCAGATTCTGTACAGCCAGACAATCAAAACACTCTAATCAAATTTACTCCGATAAGAAATAGAAATTAAATTTAAAAAAAAAACATAAGTTAGGAGACATAAACTTCTGGGGGCTTGTCCCAGCATATTGCACTCTAATTTACAAGCTCAGAACACTACCCCCAGGAAGACTCTGTTCTCCTAGTAACAAGACTTGAGAACGCAATAATGCTGCCGCCTTGTGGCTGCTTCCCACAACAGCACTTTAAACCCAGTGCCAATGATTGCTTATATAGTCACAAGGACTGCAGGTCTGTAAATGACACAAGCCCTCAAAATATGCCCTGGGGTAGGGAATTGGCAAGAACATTCAACACATGAGAAATTTCCAAGAAGTCAATAAAAGGAGGGAAGATGTACTCACTCTTTAAAGAAAAAAGGAAAAGAAAAAAAAGGACATGCCTAAAGCTTAGTATAAGGAATTATGAGCCACATACAAATTCAAATTCAAAAAGGTTTCAGCTCACACCAATCATTACCATCAGCAAAATGTCTACAAACTATAAATGCTGAAGGGGTTTTAGAGATCTGTGTACCTTCTATCTGCTGGTGGGATGTAAAGTGGAAACAGCACTAACGCAAACTGAATCGAGCTGCTTGAAAAGGTAAAAATTGAGCTACCAAATGATGGGGCAGGGCACCTTTTGGGCCTATAACCTAAGACCACCAAAATTGGAAAGACAGAGGCAGGCAAATATGCACTGCAACAATACTGAAATAGCCAAGATATGGAAGCAAAAAAAAGGTCCATAAACAGATGAATGGACAAAGAAGAAGTGGTATACGGACAGAATGGAATAGTAGCCTCGGGAGAAAAATGAACAATGCTGTTTTCAGGACTACAGTTGAGCCTAGAAAAAATCATATAAGGTTAAGTAAGTCAAAAGGGTATGACAAATATCCTATGATATCATTTATACAAGTTTTCTTAAGATTGCTACCAATGAACATATTTCCACAGAAAAAGACACTCACAGACTTATCAAATAAACTAATGGTTAGCCAAAATGAAAGGTGGGGGGATGGGTAATTTAGGACTATGGGGTTAACATACATATACTAATGTAAGTTAAATGTATATAAACATATAACATATAAACGATATGAATTATATAATCACCAATACCTTCAAAATATATATTCTGTGATCACATACATGGTAACAGGATCCGAAGATGAACAGACATATGTATGAATCATTGAACAGATTCTGTACAGCGAGACAATCAAAACACTCTAATCAAATTTACTCCGATAAAAAATACAAATTAAATTTAAAAAACAAACATAAGTAAGGAGACATAAACTTCTGGGGGCTTGTCCCTGCACATTGCACTCTAATTTAAAAGCTCGGAACACTACCTCCAGGAAGACTCTGTTGTCCTAGTAACAAGAGTTGAGAACGTACTAATGCTGCCGCCTTGTGGCTGTCTCCAAAAACAGCAGCTTTAAACCCAATGACAATGGTTGCTTATATAATCACAAGGACTGCAGGGCTGTAAATGACACAGGCCCTCAAAAATTGCCCTGGGGTAGGGAATAGGCAAGAAAATTCAACACATAAGAAACTTTTCAAGAAATCAATAAGAGGAGGGAAGTTGTACTCACTCTTTTTAAAAAAAAGGAAAAGAAAAAATAGGACATGCCTAAAGCTCAGCATAAGGAATTATTAGCCACATGCGTATCCAACCTCCAAAAAGGTTTCAGCTCACACCAGTCATGACCATCAGCAAAAAGTCTACAAACTATAAATGCTGAAGGGGTTTTAGAGAAGTGTGTACCTTCTAGCTGCTGGTGGGATATAAAGTCGTAACAGCACTAATGCAAACTGAATCGAGCTGCTTGAAAACGTAAAAATTGAGCTACCATATGATGCGGCAGGGCACCTTTTGGGCCTATAACCTAAGACCACCAGAATCGGAAAGACAGAGGCAGGCAAATGTGCACTGCAACAATACTGAAATAGCAAAGACATGGAAGCAAAAAAAAAGGTCCATAAACAGATGAATGGACAAAGACGAAGTGGGATACGTACCAAATGGAATAGTAGCCTCGGGAAAAAAATGAACAATGCCGTTTTCAGGACTACAGTTGAGCCTAGAAATAATCATAGAAGGTTAAGTAAGTCAAAAGGGTATGACAAATATCCTATGACATCATTTATACATGTTATCCTAAGATTGCTACCAATGAACATATTTCCACAGAAAAAGACAGTCACAGACTTATCAAAAATACTAACGGTTAGCCAAAATGAAAGGTGGGAGGATGGGTAAATTAGGACTATGGGGTTAACATACATATACTAATGTATGTTAAATGTATATAAACATATAACATATGAACTATATAAATTATATAATCACCAAACCTTTAAAATATACATTCTGTAATCACATACATAATAACAGGTTCCGAAGATGAACAGATATATGTATGAATCATTGAGCAGATTCTGTACAGCCAATCAAAACACTCTAATCAAATTTACTCCGATAAGAAATAGAAATTAAATTTAAAAAGCAAACATAAGTTAGGAGACATAAACTTCTGGGGGCTTGTCCCAGCACATTCCACTCTAATTTACAACCTTGGAAAACTACCTCCAGGAAGACTCTGTTGCCCTAGTAAGAAGAGGTGAGAACGTAATAATGCTGCCGCCTTGTGGCTGTTTCCCACAACAGCAGCTTTAAACCCAGTGCCAAAGGTTGCTTAATAGTCACAAGGACTGAAGGGCTCTAAATGACACCTGCCTTCAAAAAATGCCCTGGGGTAGGGAATAGGCAAAAAAATTCAACACATGAGAAACTTTTCAAGAAGTCAATAAGAGGAGGGAAGTTGTACTCACTCTTTAAAACAAAAGGAAAAGAAAAAAATGACATGCCTAAAGCTCAGTATAAGGAATTATTAGCCACATACAAATTCAAATTCAAAAAGGTTTCAGGTAACACCAGTCATGACCATCATCAAAAAGTCTACAAACTATAAATGCTGAAGGGGTTTTAGAGGAATGTGTACCTTCTAGCTGCTGGTGGGATGTAAAGAAGTAATACCACTAATGCAAACTGAATGGAGCTGCTTGAAAAGGTAAAAATTGAGTTACCATACGATGCAGCAGGGCACCTTTTGGGCCTATAACCTAAGACCACCAGAATCGGAAAGACAGAGGCAGGCAATTGTGCACTGCAACAATACTGAAATAGCCAAGACATGGAAGCAAAAAAAGGTTCATAAACAGATGAATGGACAAAGACGAAATGGTATACGTACCAAATGGAATAGTAGCCTCTGGAAAAAAATGAACAATGCCGTTTTCAGGACTAGAGTTGAGCCTAGAAATAATCATATAAGGTTAAGTAAGTCAAAAGGGTATGACAAATATCCTATGATATCATTTATACATGTTATCCTAAGATTGCTACCAATGAACATATTTCCACAGAAAAAGACACTCACAGACTTATCAAATAAACTAATGGTTAGCCAAAATGAAAGGTGGGGGGATGGGTAAATTAGGACTATGGGGTTAACATACATATACTAATATAAGTTAAATGTATATAAACATATAACACATAAATGATATGAATTATATAATCACCAATACCTTCAAAATATACATTCTGTAATCACATACATGGTAACAGGATCCGAAGATGAACAGACATATGTATGAATCATTGAACAGATTCTGTACAGCCAGACAATCAAAACACTCTAATCAAATTTACTCCGATAAAAAATACAAATTAAATTTAAAAAACAAACATAAGTAAGGAGACATAAACTTCTGGGGGCTTGTCCCAGCACATTGCACTCTAATTTAAAAGCTCGGAACACTACCTCCAGGAAGATTCTGTTGTCCTAGTAACAAGACTTGAGAACGTAACAATGCTGCCGCCTTGTGGCTGTCTTCAAAAACAGCACCTTTAAACCCAGTGCCAATGCTTGCTTATATAGTCACAAGGACTGCACGGTTGTAAATGACACAGGCACTCAAAAAATGCCCTGGGGTAGGGAATAGGCAAGAAAATTCAACACATAAGAAACTTTTCAAGAAATCAATAAGAGGAGGGAAGTTGTACTCACTCTTTTTAAAAAAAAGGAAAAGAAAAAATAGGACATGCCTAAAGCTCAGCATAAGGAATTATTAGCCACATGCGTATCCAAGCTCCAAAAAGGTTTCAGCTCACACCAGTCATGACCATCAGCAAAAAGTCTACAAACTATAAATGCTGAAGGGGTTTTAGAGAAGTGTGTACCTTCTAGCTGCTGGTGGGATATAAAGTTTTAACAGCACTAATGCAAACTGAATCGAGCTGCTTGAAAACGTAAAAATTGAACTACCATATGATGCGGCAGGGCACCTTTTGGGCCTATAACCTAAGACCACCAGAATCGGAAAGACAGAGGCAGCCAAATGTGCACTGCAACAATACTGAAATAGCAAAGGCATGGAAGCAAAAAAAAGGTCCATAAACAGGTGAATGGACAAAGAAGAAGTGGTATATGGACAGAATGAAGAGTAGCCTCGGGAAAAAAATGAACAATGCCGTTTTCAGGACTAGAGTTGAGACTAGAAATAATCATATAAGGTTAAGTAAGACAAAAGGGTATTACAAATATCCTATGATATTATTTATACAAGTTTTCCTAAGATTGCTACCAATGAACATATTTCCACAGAAAAAGACACTCACAGACTTATCAAATAAACTAATGGTTAGCCAAAATGAAAGGTGGGAGGATGGGTAAATTAGGACTATGGGGTTAACATACATATACTAATATAAGTTAAATGTATATAAACATATAACATATAAATGATATGAATTATATAATCACCAATACCTTCAAAATATACATTCTGTAATCACATACATGGTAACAGGATCCGAAAATGAACAGACATATGTGTGAATCATTGAACAGATTCTGTACAGGCAGACAATCAAAACACTCTAATCAAATTTACTCCGATAAAAAATACAAATTAAATTTAAAAAACAAACATAAGTAAGGAGACATAAACTTCTGGGGGCTTGTCCCAGCACATTGCACTCTAATTTACAAGCTCGGAACACTACCTCCAGGAAGACTCTGTTGTCCTAGTAACAAGACTTGAGAACGTAATAATGCTGCTGCCTTGTGGCTGTCTCCCAAAACAGCAGCTTTAAACCCAGTGACAATGGTTGCTTATATAGTCCCAAGGACTGCAGGGCTGTAAATGACACAGGCCCTCAAAAATTGCCCTGGGGTAGGGAATAGGCAAGAAAATCCAACACATGAGAAATTTTTCAAGAAGTCAATAAGAGGAGGGGAGTTGTACTCACTCTTTAAAAAAAAAAAGGAAAAGAAAAAAAAGGACATGCCTAAAGCTTAGTATAAGGAATTATTAGCCACATACAAATTCAAATTCAAAAAGGTTTCAGCTCACACCAGTCATTACCATCAGCAAAATGTCTACAAAGTATAAATGCTGAAGGGGTTTTAGAGATCTGTGTACCTTCTAGCTGCTGGTGGGATGTAAAGTGGAAACAGCACGAACGCAAACTGAATCGAGCTGCTTGAAAAGGTAAAAATTGAGCTACCATATGATGCGGCAGGGCACCTTTTGGGCCTATAACCTAAGACCACCAAAATTGGAAAGACAGAGGCAGGCAAATATGCACTGCAACAATACTGAAATAGCCAAGATATGGAAGCAAAAAAAAGGTCCATAAACAGATGAATGGACAAAGAAGAAGTGGTATACGGACAGAATGGAATAGTAGCCTCGGGAGAAAAATGAACAATGCTGTTTTCAGGACTACAGTTGAGCCTAGAAAAAATCATATAAGGTTAAGTAAGTCAAAAGGGTATGACAAATATCCTATGATATCATTTATACAAGTTTTCTTAAGATTGCTACCAATGAACATATTTCCACAGAAAAAGACACTCACAGACTTATCAAATAAACTAATGGTTAGCCAAAATGAAAGGTGGGGGGATGGGTAAGTTAGGACTATGGGGTTAACATACATATACTAATGTAAGTTAAATGTATATAAACATATAACATATAAACGATATGAATTATATAATCACCAATACGTTTAAAATATATATTCTGTGATCACATACATGGTAACAGGATCCGAAGATGAACAGACATATGTATGAATCATTGAGCAGATTCTGTACAGCCAGACAATCAAAACACTCTAATCAAATTTACTCCGATAAGAAATAGAAATTAAATTTTAAAAAAAAACATAAGTTAGGAGACATAAACTTCTGGGGGCTTGTCCCAGCATATTGCACTCTAATTTACAAGCTCAGAACACTACCTCCAGGAAGACTCTGTTCTCCTAGTAACAAGACTTGAGAACGCAATAATGCTGCCGCCTTGCGGCTGCTTCCCACAACAGCACTTTAAACCCAGTGCCAATGATTGCTTATATAGTCACAAGGACTGCAGGGCTGTAAATGACACAAGCCCTCAAAATATGCCCTGGGGTAGGGAATTGGCAAGAACATTCAACACATGAGAAATTTCCAAGAAGTCAATAAGAGGAGGGAAGTTGTACTCACTCTTTAAAAAAACAAGGAAAAGAAAAAAAAGGACATGCCTAAAGCTTAGTATAAGGAATTATTAGCCACATACAAATTCAAATTCAAAAAGGTTTCAGCTCACACCAGTCATTACCATCAGCAAAATGTCTACAAACTATAAATGCTGAAGGGGTTTTAGAGATCTGTGTACCTTCTAGTTGCTGGTGGGATGTAAAGTGGAAACAGCACTAACGCAATCTGAATCGAGCTGCTTGAAAAGGTAAAAATTGAGCTACCAAATGATGCGGCAGGGCACCTTTTGGGCCTATAACCTAAGACCACCAAAATTGGAAAGACAGAGGCAGGCAAATATGCACTGCAACAATACTGAAATAGCCAAGATATGGAAGCAAAAAAAAGGTCCATAAACAGATGAATGGACAAAGAAGAAGTGGTATACGGACAGAATGGAATAGTAGCCTTGGGAGAAAAATGAACAATGCTGTTTTCAGGACTACAGTTGAGCCTAGAAAAAATCATATAAGGTTAAGTAAGTCAAAAGGGTACGACAAATATCCTATGATATCATTTATACAAGTTTTCTGAAGATTGCTACCAATGAACATATTTCCACAGAAAAAGACACTCACAGACTTATCAAATAAACTAATGGTTAGCCAAAATGAAAGGTGGGGGGATGGGTAAGTTAGGACTATGGGGTTAACATACATATACTAATGTAAGTTAAATGTATATAAACATATAACATATAAACGATATGAATTATATAATCACCAATACCTTCAAAATATATATTCTGTGATCACATACATGGTAACAGGATCCGAAGATGAACAGACATATGTATGAATCATTGAGCAGATTCTGTACAGCCAGACAATCAAAACACTCTAATCAAATTTACTCCGATAAGAAATAGAAATTAAATTTAAAAAAAAAACATAAGTTAGGAGACATAAACTTCTGGGGGCTTGTCCCAGCATATTGCACTCTAATTTACAAGCTCAGAACACTACCTCCAGGAAGACTCTGTTCTCCTAGGAACAAGACTTGAGAACGCAATAATGCTGCCGCCTTGTGGCTGCTTCCCACAACAGCACTTTAAACCCAGTGCCAATGATTGCTTATATAGTCACAAGGACTGCAGGGCTGTAAATGACACAAGCCCTCAAAATATGCCCTGGGGTAGGGAATTGGCAAGAACATTCAACACATGAGAAATTTCCAAGAAGTCAATAAGAGGAGGGAAGTTGTACTCACTCTTTAAAAAAAACGGAAAAGAAAAAAAAGGACATGCCTAAAGCTTAGTATAAGGAATTATTAGCCACATACAAATTCAAATTCAAAAAGGTTTCAGCTCACACCAGTCATTACCATCAGCAAAATGTCTACAAACTATAAATGCTGAAGGGGTTTTAGAGATCTGTGTACCTTCTAGCTGCTGGTGGGATGTAAAGTGGAAACAGCACTAACGCAAACTGAATCGAGCTGCTTGAAAAGGTAAAAATTGAGCTACCAAATGATGTGGCAGGGCACCTTTTGGGCCTATAACCTAAGACCACCAAAATTGGAAAGACAGAGGCAGGCAAATATGCACTGCAACAATACTGAAATAGCCAAGATATGGAAGCAAAAAAAAGGTCCATAAACAGATGAATGGACAAAGAAGAAGTGGTATACGGACAGAATGGAATAGTAGCCTCGGGAGAAAAATGAATAATGCTGTTTTCAGGACTACAGTTGAGCCTAGAAAAAATCATATAAGGTTAAGTAAGTCAAAAGGGTATGACAAATATCCTATGATATCATTTATACAAGTTTTCTTAAGATTGCTACCAATGAACATATTTCCACAGAAAAAGACACTCACAGACTTATCAAATAAACTAATGGTTAGCCAAAATGAAAGGTGGGGGGATGGGTAAGTTAGGACTATGGGGTTAACATACATATACTAATGTAAGTTAAATGTATATAAACATATAACATATAAACGATATGAATTATATAATCACCAATACCTTCAAAATATATATTCTGTGATCACATACATGGTAACAGGACCCGAAGATGAACAGACATATGTATGAATCATTGAACAGATTCTGTACAGCCAGACAATAAAAACACTCTAATCAAATTTACTCCGATAAAAAATACAAATTAAATTTAAAAAACAAACATAAGTAAGGAGACATAAACTTCTGGGGGCTTGTCCCAGCACATTGCACTCTAATTTAAAAGCTCGGAACACTACCTCCAGGAAGACTCTGTTGTCCTAGTAACAAGACTTGAGAACGTAATAATGCTGCCGCCTTGTGGCTGTCTCCAAAAACAGCACCTTTAAACCCAGTGCCAATGGTTGCTTATATAGTCACAAGGACTGCACGGTTGTAAATGACACAGGCACTCAAAAAATGCCCTGGGGTAGGGAATAGGCAAGAAAATTCAACACATAAGAAACTTTTCAAGAAATCAATAAGAGGAGGGAAGTTGTACTCACTCTTTTTAAAAAAAAGGAAAAGAAAAAATAGGACATGCCTAAAGCTCAGCATAAGGAATTATTAGCCACATGCGTATCCAACCTCCAAAAAGGTTTCAGGTGACACCAGTCATGACCATCAGCAAAAAGTCTACAAACTATAAATGCTGAAGGGGTTTTAGAGAAGTGTGTACCTTCTAGCTGCTGGTGGGATATAAAGTCGTAACAGCACTAATGCAAACTGAATCGAGCTGCTTGAAAACGTAAAAATTGAGCTACCATATGATGCGGCAGGGCACCTTTTGGGCCTATAACCTAAGACCACCAGAATCGGAAAGACAGAGGCAGGCAAATGTGCACTGCAACAATACTGAAATAGCAAAGACATGGAAGCAAAAAAAAGGTCCATAAACAGATGAATGGACAAAGACGAAGTGGGACACGTACCAAATGGAATAGTAGCCTCGGGAAAAAAATGAACAATGCCGTTTTCAGGACTACAGTTGAGCCTAGAAATAATCATATAAGGTTAAGTAAGTCAAAAGGGTATGACAAATATCCTATGACATCATTTATACATGTTATCCTAAGATTGCTACCAATGAACATATTTCCACAGAAAAAGACACTCACAGACTTATCAAATAAACTAATGGCTAGCCAAAATGAAAGGTGGGAGGATGGGTAAATTAGGACAATGGGGTTAAAATACATATACTAATGTATGTTAAATGTATATAAACATATAACATATGAAATATATAAATTATATAATCACCAATACCTTTAAAATATACATTCTGTAATCACATACATGCTAACAGGTTCGAAGATGAACAGACATATGTATGAATCATTGAGCAGATTCTGTACAGCCAGAAAACCACAACACTCTAATCAAATTTAGTCCGATAAGAAATAGAAATTAAATTTAAAAAACAAACATAAGTTAGGAGACATAAACTTCTGGGGGCTTGTCCCAGCACATTGCACTCTAATTTACAAGCTCGGAACACTACCTCCAGGAAGACTGTGTTGTCCTAGTAACAAGACTTGAGAACGTAATAATGCTGCCGCCTTGTGGCTGCTTCCCACAACAGTAGCTTTAAACCCAGTGCCAATGGTTGCTTATATAGTCACAAGGACTGCAGGGCTGTAAAAGACACAGGCCCTCAAAAAATGCCCTGGGGTATGGAATTGGCAAGAAAATTCAACACATGAGAAATTTTCAAGAAGTCAATAAGAGGAGGGAAGTTGTAGTCACTCTTTAAAAAAAAAGGAAAAGAAAAAAAGGACATGCCTAAAGCTCAGCATAAGGAATTATTAGCCACATGCGTATCCAACCTCCAAAAAGGTTTCAGCTCACACCAGTCATGACCATCAGCAAAAAGTCTACAAACTATAAATGCTGAAGGGGTTTTAGAGAACTGTGTACCTTCTAGCTGCTGGTGGGATGTAAAGTGGTAACAGCAGTAACGCAAACTGAATCGAGCTGCTTGAAAAGGTAAACATTGAGCTACCATATGATGCGGCAGGGCACCTTTTGGGCCTATAACCTAAGACCACCAAAATCGGAAATACAGAGGCAGGCAAATGTGCACTGCAACAATACTGAAATACCCAAGACATGGAAGCAAAAAATGGTCCATAAACAGGTGAATGGACAAAGAAGAAGTGGTATATGGACAGAATGGAAGAGTTGCCTCGGGAAAAAAATGAACAATGCCGTTTTCAGAACTACAGTTGAGACTAGAAATAGTCATATAAGGTTAAGTAAGTCAAAAGGGTGTGACAAATATCCTATGAAATCATTTATACATGTTTTCCTAAGATTACTACCAATGAACATATTTCCACAGAAAAAGACAGTCACAGACTTATCAAAAATACTAACGGTTAGCCAAAATGAAAGGTGGGAGGATGGGTAAATTAGGACTATGGGGTTAACATACATATACTAATGTAAGTTAAATGTATATAAACATATAACATATAAATGATATGAATTATATAATCACCAATCCCTTCAAAATATACATTCTGTAATCACATACATGGTAACAGGATCCGCAGATGAACAGACATATGTATGAATCATTGAGCAGATTCTGTACAGCCAGACAATCAAAACACTCTAATCAAATTTACTCCGATAAAAAGTAGAAGTTAAATTTAAAAAACAAACATAAGTAAGGAGACATAAACTTCTGGGGGCTTGTCCCAGCACATTCCACTCTAATTTACAACCTCGGAACACTACCTAAAGGAAGACTCTGCTGCCCTATTAACAAGAGTTGAGAACCTAATAATGCTGCTGCCTTGTGGCTATTTCCCACAACAGCAGCTTTAAACCGAGTGCCAATGGTTGCTTATATTGTCACAAGGACTGCAGGGCTGTAAATGATACAGGCCCTCAAAAAATGCCTTGGGGTAGGGAATAGGCGAGAAAATTCAACACATGAGAAATTTTTCAAGAAGTCAATAAGAGGAGGGAGGTTGTACTCACTCTCTAAAAAAAAAGGAAAAGAAAAAAAAGGACATGCCTAAAGCTCAGTAAAGGAAATTATTAGGCACATGCAAATTCAAATTCAATAAGGTTTCAGCTCACACCAGTCATGACCATCAGCAAAAAATCTACAAACTATAAATGCTGAACGGGTTTTAGAGAACTGTGTACCTTCTAGGTTCCGGTGGGATGTAAACTGGTAAGAGCACTAACGAAAACTGAATGCAGCTACTTGAAAAGGTAAAAATTGAGTTACCGTATGATGCGGCAGGGCACCTTTTGGGCCTATAATATAAGACCACCAAAATCGGAAAGACAGATGCAGGCAAATATGCACTGCAACAATATTGAAATAGCCAAGACATAGAAGCAAAAAAAAGGTCCATAAACAAATGAATGGACAAAGACGAAGTGGTATGCGTACCAAATGGAATAGTAGCCTCGGGAAAAAAATGAACAATGCCGTTTTCATGACTACAGTTGAGCCTAGAAATAATCATATAAGGGTAAGTTAGTCAAAAGGGTATGACAAATATCCTATGATATCATTTATACATGTTATCCTAAGATTGCTACCAATGAACATATTTCCACAAAAAAAGACACTCACAGACTTATCAAATAAACTAATGGTTAGCCAAAATGAAAGGTGGGAGGATGGGTAAATTAGGACTATGGGGTTAACATACATATACTAATGTATGTTAAATGTATATAAACATATAACATATGAACTATATAAATTATATAATCACCAAACCTTTAAAATATATATTCTGTAATCACATACATGATAACAGGTTCCGAAGATGAACAGATATATGTATGAATCATTGAGCAGATTCTGTACAGCCAATCAAAACACTCTAATCAAATTTACTCCGATAAGAAATAGAAATTAAATTTAAAAAGCAAACATAAGTTAGGAGACATAAACTTCTGGGGGCTTGTCCCAGCACATTCCACTCTAATTTACAACCTTGGAAAACTACCTCCAGGAAGACTCTGTTGCCCTAGTAAGAGGAGTAGAGAACGTAATAATGCTGCCGCCTTGTGCTGTTGCTGTTTCCCACAACAGCAGCTTTAAACCCAGTGCCAAAGGTTGCTTAATAGTCACAAGGACTGAAGGGCTCTAAATGACACCTGCCTTCAAAAAATGCCCTGGGGTAGGGAATAGGCAAAAAAATTCAACACATGAGAAACTTTTCAAGAAGTCAATAAGAGGAGGGAAGTTGTACTCACTCTTTAAAACAAAAGGAAAAGAAAAAAATGACATGCCTAAAGCTGAGTATAAGGAATTATTAGCCACATGCAAATTCAAATTCAAAAAGGTTTCAGGTAACACCAGTCATGACCATAATCAAAAAGTCTACAAACTATAAATACTGAAGGGGTTTTAGAGGAATGTGTACCTTCTAGCTGCTGGTGGGATGTAAAGAAGTAATACCACTAATGCAAACTGAAAGGAGCTGCTTGAAAAGGTAAAAATTGAGTTACCACACGATGCGGCAGGGCACCTTTTGGGCCTATAACCTAAGACCACCAGAATCGGAAAGACAGAGGCAGGCAAATGTGCACTGCAACAATACTGAAATAGCCAAGACATGGAAGCAAAAAAAAAGGTCCATAAACAGATGAATGGACAAAGAAGAAGTGGGATACGTACCAAATGGAATAGTAGCCTCGGGAAAAAAATGAACAATGCCGTTTTCAGGACTAGAGTTGAGCCTAGAAATAATCATATAAGGTTAAGTAAGTCAAAAGGGTATGACAAATATCCTATGACATCATTTATACATGTTATCCTAAGATTGCTACCAATGAACATATTTCCACAGAAAAAGACACTCACAGACTTATCAAATAAACTAATGGCTAGCCAAAATGAAAGGTGGGAGGATGGGTAAATTAGGACTATGGGGTTAAAATACATATACTAATGTATGTTAAATGTATATAAACATATAACATATGAAATATATAAATTATATAATCACCAATACCTTTAAAATATACATTCTGTAATCACATACATGCTAACAGGTTCGAAGATGAACAGACATATGTATGAATCATTGAGCAGATTCTGTACAGCCAGAAAACCACAACACTCTAATCAAATTTACTCCGATAAGAAATAGAAATTAAATTTAAAAAACAAACATAAGTTAGGAGACATAAACTTCTGGGGGCTTGTCCCAGCACATTGCACTCTAATTTACAAGCTCGGAACACTACCTCCAGGAAGACTGTGTTGTCCTAGTAACAAGACTTGAGAACGTAATAATGCTGCCGCCTTGTGGCTGCTTCCCACAACAGTAGCTTTAAACCCAGTGCCAATGGTTGCTTATATAGTCACAAGGACTGCAGGGCTGTAAAAGACACAGGCCCTCAAAAAATGCCCTGGGGTATGGAATTGGCAAGAAAATTCAACACATGAGAAATTTTCAAGAAGTCAATAAGAGGAGGGAAGTTGTAGTCACTCTTTAAAAAAAAAGGAAAAGAAAAAAAGGACATGCCTAAAGCTCAGCATAAGGAATTATTAGCCACATGCGTATCCAACCTCCAAAAAGGTTTCAGCTCACACCAGTCATGACCATCAGCGAAAAGTCTACAAACTATAAATGCTGAAGGGGTTTTAGAGAACTGTGTACCTTCTAGCTGCTGGTGGGATGTAAAGTGGTAACAGCAGTAACGCAAACTGAATCGAGCTGCTTGAAAAGGTAAACATTGCGCTACCATATGATGCGGCAGGGCACATTTTGGGCCTATAACCTAAGACAACTGGATTCGGAAAGACAGAGGCAGGCAAATGTGCACTGCAACAATATTGAAATAGCCAAGACATGGAAGCAAAAAAAGGTCCATAAACAGATGAATGGACAAAGACGAAATGGTACACGTACCAAATGGAATAGAAGCCTCTGGAAAAAAATGAACAATGCCGTTTTCAGGACTAGAGTTGAGCCTAGAAATAATCATATAAGGTTAAGTAAGTCAAAGGGGTATGACAAATATCCTATGATATCATTTATACATGTTATCCTAAGATTGCTACCAATGAACATATTTCCACAGAAAAAGACACTCACAGACTTATCATATAAACTAATGGTTAGCCAAAATGAAAGGTGGGAGGATGGGTAAATTAGGACTATGGGGTTAACATACATATACTAATGTAAGTTAAATGTATATAAACATATAACATATAAACTATATAAATAATATAATCACCAATACCTTCAAAATATATATTCTGTGATCACATACATGGTAACAGGATCCGAAGATGAACAGACATATGTATGAATCATTGAGCAGATTCTGTACAGCCAGACAATCAAAACACTCTAATCAAATTTACTCCGATAAGAAATAGAAATTAAATTTAAAAAAAAAACATAAGTTAGGAGACATAAACTTCTGGGGGCTTGTCCCAGCATATTGCACTCTAATTTACAAGCTCAGAACACTACCCCCAGGAAGACTCTGTTCTCCTAGTAACAAGACTTGAGAACGCAATAATGCTGCCGCCTTGTGGCTGCTTCCCACAACAGCACTTTAAACCCAGTGCCAATGATTGCTTATATAGTCACAAGGACTGCAGGGCTGTAAATGACACAAGCCCTCAAAATATGCCCTGGGGTAGGGAATTGGCAAGAACATTCAACACATGAGAAATTTCCAAGAAGTCAATAAGAGGAGGGAAGTTGTACTCACTCTTTAAAAAAAAAAGGAAAAGAAAAAAAAGGACATGCCTAAAGCTTAGTATAAGGAATTATTAGCCACATACAAATTCAAATTCAAAAAGGTTTCAGCTCACACCAGTCATTACCATCAGCAAAATGTCTACAAACTATAAATGCTGAAGGGGTTTTAGAGATCTATGTACCTTCTAGCTGCTGGTGGGATGTAAAGTGGAAACAGCACTAACGCAAACTGAATCGAGCTGCTTGAAAAGGTAAAAATTGAGCTACCAAATGATGGGGCAGGGCACCTTTTGGGCCTATAACCTAAGACCACCAAAATTGGAAAGACAGAGGCAGGCAAATATGCACTGCAACAATACTGAAATAGCCAAGATATGGAAGCAAAAAAAAGGTCCATAAACAGATGAATGGACAAAGAAGAAGTGGTATACGTACCAAATGGAATAGAAGCCTCTGCAAAAAAATGAACAATGCCGTTTTCAGGACTACAGTTGAGCCTAGAAATAATCATATAAGCTTAAGTAAGTCAAAAGGGTATGACAAATATCCTATGATATCATTAATACATGTTACCCTAAGATTGCTACCAATGAACATATTTCCACAGAAAAAGACACTCACAGACTTATCAAATAAACTAATGGTTAGCCAAAATGAAAGGTGGGAGGATGGGTAAATTAGGACAATGGGGTTAAAAGACATATACTAATGTATGTTAAATGTATATAAACATATAATATATAAACTATATAAATAATATAATCACCAATACCTTTAAAATATACATTCTGTAATCACATACATGCTAACAGGTTCCGAAGATGAACAGATATATGTATGAATCATTGAACAGATTCTGTACAGCCAGACAATCAAAACACTCTAATCAAATTTACTCCGATAAAAAATACAAATTAAATTTTAAAAACAAACATAAGTAAGGAGACATAAACTTCTGGGGGCTTGTCCCAGCACATTGCACTCTAATTTAAAAGCTCGGAACACTACCTCCAGGAAGACTCTGTTGTCCTAGTAACAAGACTTGAGAACGTAATAATGCTGCCGCCTTGTGGCTGTCTCCAAAAACAGCACCTTTAAACCCAGTGCCAAAGGTTGCTTATATAGTCACAAGGACTGCACGGTTGTAAATGACACAGGCACTCAAAAAATGCCCTGGGGTAGGGAATAGGCAAGAAAATTCAACACATAAGAAACTTTTCAAGAAATCAATAAGAGGAGGGAAGTTGTACTCACTCATTTTAAAAAAAAGGAAAAGAAAAAATAGGACATGCCTAAAGCTCAGCATAAGGAATTATTAGCCACATGCGTATCCAACCTCCAAAAAGGTTTCAGCTCACACCAGTCATGACCATCAGCAAAAAGTCTACAAACTATAAATGCTGAAGGGGTTTTAGAGAAGTGTGTACCTTCTAGCTGCTGGTGGGATATAAAGTCGTAACAGCACTAATGCAAACTGAATCGAGCTGCTTGAAAACGTAAAAATTGAGCTACCATATGATGCGGCAGGGCACCTTTTGGGCCTATAACCTAAGACCACCAGAATCGGAAAGACAGAGGCAGGCAAATGTGCACTGCAACAATACTGAAATAGCAAAGACATGGAAGCAAAAAAAAAGGTCCATAAACAGATGAATGGACAAAGACGAAGTGGGATACGTACCAAATGGAATAGTAGCCTCGGGAAAAAAATGAACAATGCCGTTTTCAGGACTACAGTTGAGCCTAGAAATAATCATATAAGGTTAAGTAAGTCAAAAGGGTATGACAAATATCCTATGACATCATTTATACATGTTATCCTAAGATTGCTACCAATGAACATATTTCCACAGAAAAAGACACTCACAGACTTATCAAATAAACTAATGGCTAGCCAAAATGAAAGGTGGGAGGATGGGTAAATTAGGACAATGGGGTTAAAATACATATACTAATGTATGTTAAATGTATATAAACATATAACATATGAAATATATAAATAATATAATCACCAATACCTTTAAAATATACATTCTGTAATCACATACATGCTAACAGGTTCGAAGATGAACAGACATATGTATGAATCATTGAGCAGATTCTGTACAGCCAGAAAACCACAACACTCTAATCAAATTTACTCCGATAAGAAATAGAAATTAAATTTAAAAAACAAACATAAGTTAGGAGACATAAACTTCTGGGGGCTTGTCCCAGCACATTGCACTCTAATTTACAAGCTCGGAACACTACCTCCAGGAAGACTGTGTTGTCCTAGTAACAAGACTTGAGAACGTAATAATGCTGCCGCCTTGTGGCTGCTTCCCTCAACAGTAGCTTTAAACCCAGTGCCAATGGTTGCTTATATAGTCACAAGGACTGCAGGGCTGTAAAAGACACAGGCCCTCAAAAAATGCCCTGGGGTATGGAATTGGCAAGAAAATTCAACACATGAGAAATTTTCAAGAAGTCAATAAGAGGAGGGAAGTTGTACTCACTCTTTAAAAAAAAAGGAAAAGAAAAAAAAAGGACATGCCTAAAGCTCAGTATAAGGAATTATTAGCCACATGCAAATTCAAATTCAAAAAGGTTTCAGGTGACACCAGTCATGACCATCAGCAAAAAGTCTACAAACTATAAATGCTGAAGGGGTTTTAGAGAATTGTGTACATTCTAGCTGCTGGTGGGATGTAAAGTGGTAACAGCACTAACGCATACTGAATGGAGCTGCTTGAAAAGGTAAAAATTGAGTTACCATATGATGCGGCAGGGCACCTTTTGGGCCTATAACCTAAGACCACCAAAATCGGAAATACAGAGGCAGGCAAATGTGCACTGCAACAATACTGAAATACCCAAGACCTGGAAGCAAAAAATGGTCCATAAACAGGTGAATGGACAAAGAAGAAGTGGTATATGGACAGAATGGAAGAGTAGCCTCGGGAAAAAAATGAACAATGCCGTTTTCAGAACTACAGTTGAGACTAGAAATAGTCATATAAGGGTAAGTTAGTCAAAAGGGTATGACAAATATCCTATGATATCATTTATACATGTTATCCTAAGATTGCTACCAATGAACATATTTCCACAAAAAAAGACACTCACAGACTTATCAAATAAACTAATGGTTAGCCAAAATGAAAGGTGGGAGGATGGGTAAATTAGGACTATGGGGTTAACATACATATACTAATGTATGTTAAATGTATATAAACATATAACATATGAACTATATAAAATATATAATCACCAAACCTTTAAAATATACATTCTGTAATCACATACATGATAACAGGTTCCGAAGATGAACAGATATATGTATGAATCATTGAGCAGATTCTGTACAGCCAGACAATCAAAACACTCTAATCAAATTTACTCCGATAAGAAATAGAAATTAAATTTAAAAAGCAAACATAAGTTAGGAGACATAAACTTCTGGGGGCTTGTCCCAGCACATTCCACTCTAATTTACAACCTTGGAAAACTACCTCCAGGAAGACTCTGTTGCCCTAGTAACAAGAGTTGAGAACGTAATAATGCTGCCGCCTTGTGGCTGTTTCCCACAACAGCAGCTTTAAACCCAGTGCCAAAGGTTGCTTAATAGTCACAAGGACTGAAGGGCTCTAAATGACACCTGCCTTCAAAAAATGCCCTGGGGTAGGGAATAGGCAAAAAAATTCAACACATGAGAAACTTTTCAAGAAGTCAATAAGAGGAGGGAAGTTGTACTCACTCTTTAAAACAAAAGGGAAAGAAAAAAATGACATGCCTAAAGCTCAGTATAAGGAATTATTAGCCACATGCAAATTCAAATTCAAAAAGGTTTCAGGTAACACCAGTCATGACCATCATCAAAAAGTCTACAAACTATAAATGCTGAAGGGGTTTTAGAGGAATGTGTACCTTCTAGCTGCTGGTGGGATGTAAAGAAGTAATACCACTAATGCAAACTGAATGGAGCTGCTTGAAAAGGTAAACATTGAGCTACCATATGATGCGGCAGGGCACCTTTTGGGCCTATAACCTAAGACCACCGGATTCGGAAAGACAGAGGCAGGCAAATGTGCACTGCAACCATATTGAAATAGCCAAGACATGGAAGCAAAAAAAAGGTCCATAAACAGATGAATGGACAAAGACGAAATGGTATACGTACCAAATGGAATAGTAGCCTCTGGAAAAAAATGAACAATGCCGTTTTCAGGACTAGAGTTGAGCCTAGAAATAATCATATAAGGTTAAGTAAGTCAAAAGGGTATGACAAATATCCTATGATATCATTAATACATGTTATCCTAAGATTGCTACCAATGAACATATTTCCACAGAAAAAGACACTCACAGACTTATCAAATAAACTAATGGTTAGCCAAAATAAAAGGTGGGAGGATGGGTAAATTAGGACTATGGGGTTAACATACATATACTAATATAAGTTAAATGTATATAACCATATAACATATAAATGATATGAATTATATAATCACCAATACCTTCAAAATATACATTCTGTAATCACATACATGGTAACAGGATCCGAAGATGAACAGACATATGTATGAATCATTGAGCAGATTCTGTACAGCCAGACAATCAAAACACTCTAATCAAATTTACTCTGATAAGAAATAGAAATTAAATTTAAAAAACAAACATAAGTTAGGAGACATAAACTTTTGGGGGCTTGTCCCAGCACATTGCACTCTAATTTACAAGCTCGGAACACTACCTCCAGGAAGACTGTGTTGTCCTAGTAACAAGACTTGAGAACGTAATAATGCTGCCGCCTTGTGGCTGCTTCCCACAACAGTAGCTTTAAACCCAGTGCCAATGGTTGCTTATATAGTCACAAGGACTGCAGGGCTGTAAAAGACACAGGCCCTCAAAAAATGCCCTAGGGTAGGGAATTGGCAAGAAAATTCAACACATGAGAAATTTTGAAAAGTCAATAAGAGTACGGAAGTTGAACTCACTCTTTAAAAAAAAAGGAAAAGAAAAAAAGGACATGCCTAAAGCTCAGCATAAGGAATTATTAGCCACATGCATATCCAACCTCCAAAAAGGTTTCAGCTCACACCAGTCATGACCATCAGCAAAAAGTCTACAAACTATAAATGCTGAAGGGGTTTTAGAGAAGTGTGTACCTTCTAGCTGCTGGTGGGATATAAAGTCGTAACAGCACTAATGCAAACTGAATCGAGCTGCTTGAAAACGTAAAAATTGAGCTACCATATGATGCGGCAGGGCACCTTTTGGGCCTATAACCTAAGACCACCAGAATCGGAAAGACAGAGGCAGGCAAATGTGCACTGCAACAATACTGAAATAGCAAAGACATGGAAGCAAAAAAAAGGTCCATAAACAGGTGAATGGACAATGAAGAAGTGGTATATGGACAGAATGGAAGAGTAGCCTCGGAAAAAAAATGAACAATGCCGTTTTCAGGACTAGAGTTGAGACTAGAAATAATCATATAAGGTTAAGTAAGACAAAAGGGTATTACAAATATCCTATGATATTATTTATACAAGTTATCCTAAGATTGCTACCAATGAACATATTTCCACAGAAAAAGACACTCACAGACTTATCAAATAAACTAATGGTTAGCCAAAATGAAAGGTGGGAGGATGGGTAAATTAGGACTATGGGGTTAACATACATATACTAATGTAAGTTAAATGTATATAAACATATAACATATAAATGATATGAATTATATATTCACCAATACCTTCAAAATATACATTCTGTAATCACATACATGGTAACAGGATCCGAAGATGAACAGACATATGTGTGAATCATTGAGCAGATTCTGTACAGCCAGACAATCAAAACACTCTAATCAAATTTACTCCGATAAGAAAGACAAATTAAATTTTAAAAACAAACATAAGTAAGGAGACATAAACTTCTGGGGGCTTGTCCCAGCACATTGCACTCTAATTTAAAAGCTCGGAACACTACCTCCAGGAAGACTCTGTTGTCCTAGTAACAAGACTTGAGAACGTAATAATGCTGCCGCCTTGTGGCTGTCTCCAAAAACAGCACCTTTAAACCCAGTGCCAAAGGTTGCTTATATAGTCACAAGGACTGCACGGTTGTAAATGACACAGGCACTCAAAAAATGCCCTGGGGTAGGGAATAGGCAAGAAAATTCAACACATAAGAAACTTTTCAAGAAATCAATAAGAGGAGGGAAGTTGTACTCACTCATTTTAAAAAAAAGGAAAAGAAAAAATAGGACATGCCTAAAGCTCAGCATAAGGAATTATTAGCCACATGCGTATCCAACCTCCAAAAAGGTTTCAGCTCACACCAGTCATGACCATCAGCAAAAAGTCTACAAACTATAAATGCTGAAGGGGTTTTAGAGAAGTGTGTACCTTCTAGCTGCTGGTGGGATATAAAGTCGTAACAGCACTAATGCAAACTGAATCGAGCTGCTTGAAAACGTAAAAATTGAGCTACCATATGATGCGGCAGGGCACCTTTTGGGCCTATAACCTAAGACCACCAGAATCGGAAAGACAGAGGCAGGCAAATGTGCACTGCAACAATACTGAAATAGCAAAGACATGGAAGCAAAAAAAAAGGTCCATAAACAGATGAATGGACAAAGACGAAGTGGGATACGTACCAAATGGAATAGTAGCCTCGGGAAAAAAATGAACAATGCCGTTTTCAGGACTACAGTTGAGCCTAGAAATAATCATATAAGGTTAAGTAAGTCAAAAGGGTATGACAAATATCCTATGACATCATTTATACATGTTATCCTAAGATTGCTACCAATGAACATATTTCCACAGAAAAAGACACTCACAGACTTATCAAATAAACTAATGGCTAGCCAAAATGAAAGGTGGGAGGATGGGTAAATTAGGACAATGGGGTTAAAATACATATACTAATGTATGTTAAATGTATATAAACATATAACATATGAAATATATAAATAATATAATCACCAATACCTTTAAAATATACATTCTGTAATCACATACATGCTAACAGGTTCGAAGATGAACAGACATATGTATGAATCATTGAGCAGATTCTGTACAGCCAGAAAACCACAACACTCTAATCAAATTTACTCCGATAAGAAATAGAAATTAAATTTAAAAAACAAACATAAGTTAGGAGACATAAACTTCTGGGGGCTTGTCCCAGCACATTGCACTCTAATTTACAAGCTCGGAACACTACCTCCAGGAAGACTGTGTTGTCCTAGTAACAAGACTTGAGAACGTAATAATGCTGCCGCCTTGTGGCTGCTTCCCTCAACAGTAGCTTTAAACCCAGTGCCAATGGTTGCTTATATAGTCACAAGGACTGCAGGGCTGTAAAAGACACAGGCCCTCAAAAAATGCCCTGGGGTATGGAATTGGCAAGAAAATTCAACACATGAGAAATTTTCAAGAAGTCAATAAGAGGAGGGAAGTTGTACTCACTCTTTAAAAAAAAAGGAAAAGAAAAAAAAAGGACATGCCTAAAGCTCAGTATAAGGAATTATTAGCCACATGCAAATTCAAATTCAAAAAGGTTTCAGGTGACACCAGTCATGACCATCAGCAAAAAGTCTACAAACTATAAATGCTGAAGGGGTTTTAGAGAATTGTGTACATTCTAGCTGCTGGTGGGATGTAAAGTGGTAACAGCACTAACGCATACTGAATGGAGCTGCTTGAAAAGGTAAAAATTGAGTTACCATATGATGCGGCAGGGCACCTTTTGGGCCTATAACCTAAGACCACCAAAATCGGAAATACAGAGGCAGGCAAATGTGCACTGCAACAATACTGAAATACCCAAGACCTGGAAGCAAAAAATGGTCCATAAACAGGTGAATGGACAAAGAAGAAGTGGTATATGGACAGAATGGAAGAGTAGCCTCGGGAAAAAAATGAACAATGCCGTTTTCAGAACTACAGTTGAGACTAGAAATAGTCATATAAGGGTAAGTTAGTCAAAAGGGTATGACAAATATCCTATGATATCATTTATACATGTTATCCTAAGATTGCTACCAATGAACATATTTCCACAAAAAAAGACACTCACAGACTTATCAAATAAACTAATGGTTAGCCAAAATGAAAGGTGGGAGGATGGGTAAATTAGGACTATGGGGTTAACATACATATACTAATGTATGTTAAATGTATATAAACATATAACATATGAACTATATAAAATATATAATCACCAAACCTTTAAAATATACATTCTGTAATCACATACATGATAACAGGTTCCGAAGATGAACAGATATATGTATGAATCATTGAGCAGATTCTGTACAGCCAGACAATCAAAACACTCTAATCAAATTTACTCCGATAAGAAATAGAAATTAAATTTAAAAAGCAAACATAAGTTAGGAGACATAAACTTCTGGGGGCTTGTCCCAGCACATTCCACTCTAATTTACAACCTTGGAAAACTACCTCCAGGAAGACTCTGTTGCCCTAGTAACAAGAGTTGAGAACGTAATAATGCTGCCGCCTTGTGGCTGTTTCCCACAACAGCAGCTTTAAACCCAGTGCCAAAGGTTGCTTAATAGTCACAAGGACTGAAGGGCTCTAAATGACACCTGCCTTCAAAAAATGCCCTGGGGTAGGGAATAGGCAAAAAAATTCAACACATGAGAAACTTTTCAAGAAGTCAATAAGAGGAGGGAAGTTGTACTCACTCTTTAAAACAAAAGGGAAAGAAAAAAATGACATGCCTAAAGCTCAGTATAAGGAATTATTAGCCACATGCAAATTCAAATTCAAAAAGGTTTCAGGTAACACCAGTCATGACCATCATCAAAAAGTCTACAAACTATAAATGCTGAAGGGGTTTTAGAGGAATGTGTACCTTCTAGCTGCTGGTGGGATGTAAAGAAGTAATACCACTAATGCAAACTGAATGGAGCTGCTTGAAAAGGTAAACATTGAGCTACCATATGATGCGGCAGGGCACCTTTTGGGCCTATAACCTAAGACCACCGGATTCGGAAAGACAGAGGCAGGCAAATGTGCACTGCAACCATATTGAAATAGCCAAGACATGGAAGCAAAAAAAAGGTCCATAAACAGATGAATGGACAAAGACGAAATGGTATACGTACCAAATGGAATAGTAGCCTCTGGAAAAAAATGAACAATGCCGTTTTCAGGACTAGAGTTGAGCCTAGAAATAATCATATAAGGTTAAGTAAGTCAAAAGGGTATGACAAATATCCTATGATATCATTAATACATGTTATCCTAAGATTGCTACCAATGAACATATTTCCACAGAAAAAGACACTCACAGACTTATCAAATAAACTAATGGTTAGCCAAAATAAAAGGTGGGAGGATGGGTAAATTAGGACTATGGGGTTAACATACATATACTAATATAAGTTAAATGTATATAACCATATAACATATAAATGATATGAATTATATAATCACCAATACCTTCAAAATATACATTCTGTAATCACATACATGGTAACAGGATCCGAAGATGAACAGACATATGTATGAATCATTGAGCAGATTCTGTACAGCCAGACAATCAAAACACTCTAATCAAATTTACTCTGATAAGAAATAGAAATTAAATTTAAAAAACAAACATAAGTTAGGAGACATAAACTTTTGGGGGCTTGTCCCAGCACATTGCACTCTAATTTACAAGCTCGGAACACTACCTCCAGGAAGACTGTGTTGTCCTAGTAACAAGACTTGAGAACGTAATAATGCTGCCGCCTTGTGGCTGCTTCCCACAACAGTAGCTTTAAACCCAGTGCCAATGGTTGCTTATATAGTCACAAGGACTGCAGGGCTGTAAAAGACACAGGCCCTCAAAAAATGCCCTAGGGTAGGGAATTGGCAAGAAAATTCAACACATGAGAAATTTTGAAAAGTCAATAAGAGTACGGAAGTTGAACTCACTCTTTAAAAAAAAAGGAAAAGAAAAAAAGGACATGCCTAAAGCTCAGCATAAGGAATTATTAGCCACATGCATATCCAACCTCCAAAAAGGTTTCAGCTCACACCAGTCATGACCATCAGCAAAAAGTCTACAAACTATAAATGCTGAAGGGGTTTTAGAGAAGTGTGTACCTTCTAGCTGCTGGTGGGATATAAAGTCGTAACAGCACTAATGCAAACTGAATCGAGCTGCTTGAAAACGTAAAAATTGAGCTACCATATGATGCGGCAGGGCACCTTTTGGGCCTATAACCTAAGACCACCAGAATCGGAAAGACAGAGGCAGGCAAATGTGCACTGCAACAATACTGAAATAGCAAAGACATGGAAGCAAAAAAAAGGTCCATAAACAGGTGAATGGACAATGAAGAAGTGGTATATGGACAGAATGGAAGAGTAGCCTCGGAAAAAAAATGAACAATGCCGTTTTCAGGACTAGAGTTGAGACTAGAAATAATCATATAAGGTTAAGTAAGACAAAAGGGTATTACAAATATCCTATGATATTATTTATACAAGTTATCCTAAGATTGCTACCAATGAACATATTTCCACAGAAAAAGACACTCACAGACTTATCAAATAAACTAATGGTTAGCCAAAATGAAAGGTGGGAGGATGGGTAAATTAGGACTATGGGGTTAACATACATATACTAATGTAAGTTAAATGTATATAAACATATAACATATAAATGATATGAATTATATATTCACCAATACCTTCAAAATATACATTCTGTAATCACATACATGGTAACAGGATCCGAAGATGAACAGACATATGTGTGAATCATTGAGCAGATTCTGTACAGCCAGACAATCAAAACACTCTAATCAAATTTACTCCGATAAGAAAGACAAATTAAATTTAAAAAACAAACATAAGTAAGGAGACATAAACTTCTGGGGGCTTGTCCCAGCACATTGCACTCTAATTTAAAAGCTCGGAACACTACCTCCAGGAAGACTCTGTTGTCCTAGTAACAAGACTTGAGAACGTAATAATGCCGCCGCCTTGTGGCTGTCTCCCAAAACAGCAGCTTTAAACCCATTGACAATGGTTGCTTATATAGTCACAAGGACTGCAGGGCTGTAAATGACACAGGCCCTCAAAAATTGCCCTGGGGTAGGGAATAGGCAAGAAAATCCAACACATGAGAAATTTTTCAAGAAGTCAATAAGAGGAGGGGAGTTGTACTCACTCTTTAAAAAAAAAAAGGAAAAGAAAAAAAAGGACATGCCTAAAGCTTAGTATAAGGAATTATTAGCCACATACAAATTCAAATTCAAAAAGGTTTCAGCTCACACCAGTCATTACCATCAGCAAAATGTCTACAAAGTATAAATGCTGAAGGGGTTTTAGAGATCTGTGTACCTTCTAGCTGCTGGTGGGATGTAAAGTGGAAACAGCACTAACGCAAACTGAATCGAGCTGCTTGAAAAGGTAAAAATTGAGCTACCAAATGATGCGGCAGGGCACCTTTTGGGCCTATAAACTAAGACCACCAAAATTGGAAAGACAGAGGCAGGCAAATATGCACTGCAACAATACTGAAATAGCCAAGATATGGAAGCAAAAAAAAGGTCCATAAACAGATGAATGGACAAAGAAGAAGTGGTATACGGACAGAATGGAATAGTAGCCTCGGGAGAAAAATGAACAATGCTGTTTTCAGGACTACAGTTGAGCCTAGAAAAAATCATATAAGGTTAAGTAAGTCAAAAGGGTATGACAAATATCCTATGATATCATTTATACAAGTTTTCTTAAGATTGCTACCAATGAACATATTTCCACAGAAAAAGACACTCATAGACTTATCAAATAAACTAATGGTTAGCCAAAATGAAAGGTGGGGGGATGGGTAAGTTAGGACTATGGGGTTAACATACATATACTAATGTAAGTTAAATGTATATAAACATATAACATATAAACGAAATGAATTATATAATCACCAATACCTTCAAAATATATATTCTGTAATCACATACTTGATAACAGGTTCCGAAGATGAACAGATATATGTATGAATCATTGAGCAGATTCTGTACAGCCAATCAAAACACTCTAATCAAATTTACTCCGGTAAGAAATAGAAATTAAATTTAAAAAGCAAACATAAGTTAGGAGACATAAACTTCTGGGGGCTTGTCCCAGCACATTCCACTCTAATTTACAACCTTGGAAAACTACCTCCAGGAAGACTCTGTTGCCCTAGTAACAAGAGTTGAGAACGTAATAATGCTGCCGCCTTGTGGCTGTTTCCCACAACAGCAGCTTTAAACCCAGTGCCAAAGGTTGCTTAATAGTCACAAGGACTGAAGGGCTCTAAATGACACCTGCCTTCAAAAAATGCCCTGGGGTAGGAAATAGGCAAAAAAATTCAACACATGAGAAACTTTTCAAGAAGTCAATAAGAGGAGGGAAGTTGTACTCACTCTTTAAAACAAAAGGAATAGAAAAAAATGACATGCCTAAAGCTCAGTATAAGGAATTATTAGCCACATGCAAATTCAAATTCAAAAAGGTTTCAGGTAACACCACTCATGACCATCATCAAAAAGTCTACAAACTATAAATGCTGAAGGGGTTTTAGGGGAATGTGTACCTTCTAGCTGCTGGTGGGATGTAAAGAAGTAATACCACTAATGCAAACTGAATGGAGCTGCTTGAAAAGGTAAAAATTGAGTTACCATACGATGCGGCAGGGCACCTTTTGGGCCTATAACCTAAGACCACCAGAATCGGAAAGACAGAGGCAGGCAAATGTGCACTGCAACAATACTGAAATAGCCAAGACATGGAAGCAAAAAAAAGGTCCATAAACAGATGAAAGGACAAAGACGAAATGGTATACGTACCAAATGGAATAGTAGCCTCTGGAAAAAAATGAACAATGCCGTTTTCAGGACTAGAGTTGAGCCTAGAAATAATCATATAAGGTTAAGTAAGTCAAAAGGGTATGACAAATATCCTATGATATCATTTATACATGTTATCCTAAGATTGCTACCAATGAACATATTTCCACTGAAAAAGACACTCACAGACTTATCAAATAAACTAATGGTTAGCCAAAATGAAAGGTGGGGGGATGGGTAAATTAGGACTATGGGGTTAACATACATATACTAATATAAGTTAAATGTATATAAACATATAACATATAAATGATATGAATTATATAATCACCAATACCTTCAAAATATACATTCTGTAATCACATACATGGTAACAGGATCCGAAGATGAACAGACATATGTATGAATCATTGAACAGATTCTGTACAGCCAGACAATCAAAACACTCTAATCAAATTTACTCCGATAAAAAATACAAATTAAATTTAAAAAACAAACATAAGTAAGGAGACATAAACTTCTGGGGGCTTGTCCCAGCACATTGCACTCTAATTTAAAAGCTCGGAACACTACCTCCAGGAAGACTCTGTTGTCCTAGTAACAAGACTTGAGAACGTAATAATGCTGCCGCCTTGTGGCTGTCTCCAAGAACAGCACCTTTAAACCCAGTGCCAATGGTTGCTTATATAGTCACAAGGACTGTACGGTTGTAAATGACACAGGCACTCAAAAAATGCCCTGGGGTAGGGAATAGGCAAGAAAATTCAACACATAAGAAACTTTTCAAGAAATTAATAAGAGGAGGGAAGTTGTACTCACTCTTTTTAAAAAAAAGGAAAAGAAAAAATAGGACATGACTAAAGCTCAGCATAAGGAATTATTAGCCACATGCGTATCCAACCTCCAAAAAGGTTTCAGCTCACACCAGTCATGACCATCAGCAAAAAGTCTACAAACTATAAATGCTGAAGGGGTTTTAGAGAAGTGTGTACCTTCTAGCTGCTGTTGGGATATAAAGTCGTAACATCACTAATGCAAACTGAATCGAGCTGCTTGAAAACGTAAAAATTGAGCTACCATATGATGCGGCAGGGCACCTTTTGGGCCTATAACCTAAGACCACCAGAATCGGAAAGACAGAGGCAGGCAAATGTGCACTGCAACAATACTGAAATAGCCAAGATATGGAAGCAAAAAAAAGGTCCATAAACAGATGAATGGACAAAGAAGAAGTGGTATACGGACAGAATGGAATAGTAGCCTCGGGAGAAAAATGAACAATGCTGTTTTCAGGACTACAGTTGAGCCTAGAAAAAATCATATAAGGTTAAGTAAGTCAAAAGGGTATGACAAATATCCTATGATATCATTTATACAAGTTTTCTTAAGATTGCTACCAATGAACATATTTCCACAGAAAAAGACACTCACAGACTTATCAAATAAACTAATGGTTAGCCAAAATGAAAGGTGGGGGGATGGGTAAGTTAGGACTATGGGGTTAACATACATATACTAATGTAAGTTAAATGTATATAAACATATAACATATAAACGATATGAATTATATAATCACCAATACCTTCAAAATATATATTCTGTGATCACATACATGGTAACAGGATCCGAAGATGAACAGACATATGTATGAATCATTGAGCAGATTCTGTACAGCCAGACAATCAAAACACTCTAATCAAATTTACTACGATAAGAAATAGAAATTAAATTTAAAAAAAAAACATAAGTTAGGAGACATAAACTTCTGGGGGCTTGTCCCAGCACATTGCACTCTAATTTACAAGCTCAGAACACTACCTCCAGGAAGACTCTGTTCTCCTAGTAACAAGACTTGAGAACGCAATAATGCTGCCGCCTTGTGGCTGCTTCCCACAACAGCACTTTAAACCCAGTGCCAATGATTGCTTATATAGTCACAAGGACTGCAGGGCTGTAAATGACACAAGCCCTCAAAATATGCCCTGGGGTAGGGAATTGGCAAGAACATTCAACACATGAGAAATTTCCAAGAAGTCAATAAGAGGAGGGAAGTTGTACTCACTCTTTAAAAAAAAAAGGAAAAGAAAAAAAAGGACATGCCTAAAGCTTAGTATAAGGAATTATGAGCCACATACAAATTCAAATTCAAAAAGGTTTCAGCTCACACCAGTCATTACCATCAGCAAAATGTCTACAAACTATAAATGCTGAAGGGGTTTTAGAGATCTGTGTACCTTCTAGCTACTGGTGGGATGTAAAGTGGAAACAGCACTAACGCAAACTGAATCGAGCTGCTTAAAAAGGTAAAAATTGAGCTACCAAATGATGGGGCAGGGCACCTTTTGGGCCTATAACCTAAGACCACCAAAATTGGAAAGACAGAGGCAGGCAAATATGCACTGCAACAATACTGAAATAGCCAAGATATGGAAGCAAAAAAAAGGTCCATAAACAGATGAATGGACAAAGAAGAAGTGGTATACGGACAGAATGGAATAGTAGCCTCGGGAGAAAAATGAACAATGCTGTTTTCAGGACTACAGTTGAGCCTAGAAAAAATCATATAAGGTTAAGTAAGTCAAAAGGGTACGACAAATATCCTATGATATCATTTATACAAGTTTTCTTAAGATTGCTACCAATGAACATATTTCCACAGAAAAAGACACTCACAGACTTATCAAATAAACTAATGGTTAGCCAAAATGAAAGGTGGGGGGATGGGTAATTTAGGACTATGGGGTTAACATACATATACTAATGTAAGTTAAATGTATATAAACATATAACATATAAACGATATGAATTATATAATCACCAATACCTTCAAAATATATATTCTGTGATCACATACATGGTAACAGGATCCGAAGATGAACAGACATATGTATGAATCATTGAACAGATTCTGTACAGCCAGACAATCAAAACACTCTAATCAAATTTACTCCGATAAAAAATACAAATTAAATTTAAAAAACAAACATAAGTAAGGAGACATAAACTTCTGGGGGCTTGTCCCTGCACATTGCACTCTAATTTAAAAGCTCGGAACACTACCTCCAGGAAGACTGTGTTGTCCTAGTAACAAGACTTGAGAACGTAATAATGCTGCCGCCTTGTGGCTGCTTCCCACAACAGTAGCTTTAAACCCACTACCAATGGTTGCTTATATAGTCACAAGGACTGCAGGGCTGTAAAAGACACAGGCCCTCAAAAAATGCCCTGGTGTAGGGAATAGGCAAGGAAATTCAACACATGAGAAATTTTCAAGAAGTCAATAAGAGTACGGAAGTTGTACTCACTCTAAAAAAAAAGGAAAAGAAAAAAAGGACATGCCTAAAGCTCAGCATAAGGAATTATTAGCCACATGTGTATCCAACCTCCAAAAAGGTTTCAGCTCACACCAGTCATGACCATCAGCAAAAAGTCTACAAACTATAAATGCTGAAGGGGTTTTAGAGAACTGTGTACCTTCTAGCTGCTGTTTGGATGTAAAGTGGTAACAGCAGTAACGCAAACTGAATTGAGCTGCTTGAAAAGGTAAACATTGAGCTACCATATGATGCGGCAGGGCACCTTTTGGGCCTATAACCTAAGACCACCGGATTCGGAAAGACAGAGGCAGGCAAATGTGCACTGCAACAATATTGAAATAGCCAAGACATGGAAGCAAAAAAAAGGTCCATAAACAGATGAAAGGACAAAGACGAAATGGTATACGTACCAAATGGAATAGTAGCCTCTGGAAAAAAATGAACAATGCCGTTTTCAGGACTAGAGTTGAGCCTAGAAATAATCATATAAGGTTAAGTAAGTCAAAAGGGTATGACAAATATCCTATGATATCATTTATACATGTTATCCTAAGATTGCTACCAATGAACATATTTCCACTGAAAAAGACACTCACAGACTTATCAAATAAACTAATGGTTAGCCAAAATGAAAGGTGGGGGGATGGGTAAATTAGGACTATGGGGTTAACATACATATACTAATATAAGTTAAATGTATATAAACATATAACATATAAATGATATGAATTATATAATCACCAATACCTTCAAAATATACATTCTGTAATCACATACATGGTAACAGGATCCGAAGATGAACAGACATATGTATGAATCATTGAACAGATTCTGTACAGCCAGACAATCAAAACACTCTAATCAAATTTACTCCGATAAAAAATACAAATTAAATTTAAAAAACAAACATAAGTAAGGAGACATAAACTTCTGGGGGCTTGTCCCAGCACATTGCACTCCAATTTAAAAGCTCGGAACACTACCTCCAGGAAGACTCTGTTGTCCTAGTAACAAGACTTGAGAACGTAATAATGCTGCCGCCTTGTGGCTGTCTCCAAGAACAGCACCTTTAAACCCAGTGCCAATGGTTGCTTATATAGTCACAAGGACTGTACGGTTGTAAATGACACAGGCACTCAAAAAATGCCCTGGGGTAGGGAATAGGCAAGAAAATTCAACACATAAGAAACTTTTCAAGAAATCAATAAGAGGAGGGAAGTTGTACTCACTCTTTTTAAAAAAAAGGAAAAGAAAAAATAGGACATGCCTAAAGCTCAGCATAAGGAATTATTAGCCACATGCGTATCCAACCTCCAAAAAGGTTTCAGCTCACACCAGTCATGACCATCAGCAAAAAGTCTACAAACTATAAATGCTGAAGGGGTTTTAGAGAAGTGTGTACCTTCTAGCTGCTGGTGGGATATAAAGTCGTAACATCACTAATGCAAACTGAATCGAGCTGCTTGAAAACGTAAAAATTGAGCTACAATATGATGCGGCAGGGCACCTTTTGGGCCTATAACCTAAGACCACCAGATTCGGAAAGACAGAGGCAGGCAAATGTGCACTGCAGCAATACTGAAATAGCCAAGATATGGAAGCAAAAAAAAGGTCCATAAACAGATGAATGGACAAAGAAGAAGTGGTATACGGACAGAATGGAATAGTAGCCTCGGGAGAAAAATGAACAATGCTGTTTTCAGGACTACAGTTGAGCCTAGAAAAAATCATATAAGGTTAAGTAAGTCAAAAGGGTATGACAAATATCCTATGATATCATTTATACAAGTTTTCTTAAGATTGCTACCAATGAACATATTTCCACAGAAAAAGACACTCACAGACTTATCAAATAAACTAATGGTTAGCCAAAATGAAAGGTGGGGGGATGGGTAAGTTAGGACTATGGGGTTAACATACATATACTAATGTAAGTTAAATGTATATAAACATATAACATATAAACGATATGAATTATATAATCACCAATACCTTCAAAATATATATTCTGTGATCACATACATGGTAACAGGATCCGAAGATGAACAGACATATGTATGAATCATTGAGCAGATTCTGTACAGCCAGACAATCAAAACACTCTAATCAAATTTACTCCGATAAGAAATAGAAATTAAATTTAAAAAAAAAACATAAGTTAGGAGACATAAACTTCTGGGGGCTTGTCCCAGCATATTGCACTCTAATTTACAAGCTCAGAACACTACCCCCAGGAAGACTCTGTTCTCCTAGTAACAAGACTTGAGAACGCAATAATGCTGCCGCCTTGTGGCTGCTTCCCACAACAGCACTTTAAACCCAGTGCCAATGATTGCTTATATAGTCACAAGGACTGCAGGTCTGTAAATGACACAAGCCCTCAAAATATGCCCTGGGGTAGGGAATTGGCAAGAACATTCAACACATGAGAAATTTCCAAGAAGTCAATAAAAGGAGGGAAGTTGTACTCACTCTTTAAAGAAAAAAGGAAAAGAAAAAAAAGGACATGCCTAAAGCTTAGTATAAGGAATTATGAGCCACATACAAATTCAAATTCAAAAAGGTTTCAGCTCACACCAATCATTACCATCAGCAAAATGTCTACAAACTATAAATGCTGAAGGGGTTTTAGAGATCTGTGTACCTTCTATCTGCTGGTGGGATGTAAAGTGGAAACAGCACTAACGCAAACTGAATCGAGCTGCTTGAAAAGGTAAAAATTGAGCTACCAAATGATGGGGCAGGGCACCTTTTGGGCCTATAACCTAAGACCACCAAAATTGGAAAGACAGAGGCAGGCAAATATGCACTGCAACAATACTGAAATAGCCAAGATATGGAAGCAAAAAAAAGGTCCATAAACAGATGAATGGACAAAGAAGAAGTGGTATACGGACAGAATGGAATAGTAGCCTCGGGAGAAAAATGAACAATGCTGTTTTCAGGACTACAGTTGAGCCTAGAAAAAATCATATAAGGTTAAGTAAGTCAAAAGGGTATGACAAATATCCTATGATATCATTTATACAAGTTTTCTTAAGATTGCTACCAATGAACATATTTCCACAGAAAAAGACACTCACAGACTTATCAAATAAACTAATGGTTAGCCAAAATGAAAGGTGGGGGGATGGGTAATTTAGGACTATGGGGTTAACATACATATACTAATGTAAGTTAAATGTATATAAACATATAACATATAAACGATATGAATTATATAATCACCAATACCTTCAAAATATATATTCTGTGATCACATACATGGTAACAGGATCCGAAGATGAACAGACATATGTATGAATCATTGAACAGATTCTGTACAGCGAGACAATCAAAACACTCTAATCAAATTTACTCCGATAAAAAATACAAATTAAATTTAAAAAACAAACATAAGTAAGGAGACATAAACTTCTGGGGGCTTGTCCCTGCACATTGCACTCTAATTTAAAAGCTCGGAACACTACCTCCAGGAAGACTCTGTTGTCCTAGTAACAAGAGTTGAGAACGTACTAATGCTGCCGCCTTGTGGCTGTCTCCAAAAACAGCAGCTTTAAACCCAATGACAATGGTTGCTTATATAATCACAAGGACTGCAGGGCTGTAAATGACACAGGCCCTCAAAAATTGCCCTGGGGTAGGGAATAGGCAAGAAAATTCAACACATAAGAAACTTTTCAAGAAATCAATAAGAGGAGGGAAGTTGTACTCACTCTTTTTAAAAAAAAGGAAAAGAAAAAATAGGACATGCCTAAAGCTCAGCATAAGGAATTATTAGCCACATGCGTATCCAACCTCCAAAAAGGTTTCAGCTCACACCAGTCATGACCATCAGCAAAAAGTCTACAAACTATAAATGCTGAAGGGGTTTTAGAGAAGTGTGTACCTTCTAGCTGCTGGTGGGATATAAAGTCGTAACAGCACTAATGCAAACTGAATCGAGCTGCTTGAAAACGTAAAAATTGAGCTACCATATGATGCGGCAGGGCACCTTTTGGGCCTATAACCTAAGACCACCAGAATCGGAAAGACAGAGGCAGGCAAATGTGCACTGCAACAATACTGAAATAGCAAAGACATGGAAGCAAAAAAAAAGGTCCATAAACAGATGAATGGACAAAGACGAAGTGGGATACGTACCAAATGGAATAGTAGCCTCGGGAAAAAAATGAACAATGCCGTTTTCAGGACTACAGTTGAGCCTAGAAATAATCATAGAAGGTTAAGTAAGTCAAAAGGGTATGACAAATATCCTATGACATCATTTATACATGTTATCCTAAGATTGCTACCAATGAACATATTTCCACAGAAAAAGACAGTCACAGACTTATCAAAAATACTAACGGTTAGCCAAAATGAAAGGTGGGAGGATGGGTAAATTAGGACTATGGGGTTAACATACATATACTAATGTATGTTAAATGTATATAAACATATAACATATGAACTATATAAATTATATAATCACCAAACCTTTAAAATATACATTCTGTAATCACATACATAATAACAGGTTCCGAAGATGAACAGATATATGTATGAATCATTGAGCAGATTCTGTACAGCCAATCAAAACACTCTAATCAAATTTACTCCGATAAGAAATAGAAATTAAATTTACAAAGCAAACATAAGTTAGGAGACATAAACTTCTGGGGGCTTGTCCCAGCACATTCCACTCTAATTTACAACCTTGGAAAACTACCTCCAGGAAGACTCTGTTGCCCTAGTAAGAAGAGGTGAGAACGTAATAATGCTGCCGCCTTGTGGCTGTTTCCCACAACAGCAGCTTTAAACCCAGTGCCAAAGGTTGCTTAATAGTCACAAGGACTGAAGGGCTCTAAATGACACCTGCCTTCAAAAAATGCCCTGGGGTAGGGAATAGGCAAAAAAATTCAACACATGAGAAACTTTTCAAGAAGTCAATAAGAGGAGGGAAGTTGTACTCACTCTTTAAAACAAAAGGAAAAGAAAAAAATGACATGCCTAAAGCTCAGTATAAGGAATTATTAGCCACATACAAATTCAAATTCAAAAAGGTTTCAGGTAACACCAGTCATGACCATCATCAAAAAGTCTACAAACTATAAATGCTGAAGGGGTTTTAGAGGAATGTGTACCTTCTAGCTGCTGGTGGGATGTAAAGAAGTAATACCACTAATGCAAACTGAATGGAGCTGCTTGAAAAGGTAAAAATTGAGTTACCATACGATGCAGCAGGGCACCTTTTGGGCCTATAACCTAAGACCACCAGAATCGGAAAGACAGAGGCAGGCAATTGTGCACTGCAACAATACTGAAATAGCCAAGACATGGAAGCAAAAAAAGGTTCATAAACAGATGAATGGACAAAGACGAAATGGTATACGTACCAAATGGAATAGTAGCCTCTGGAAAAAAATGAACAATGCCGTTTTCAGGACTAGAGTTGAGCCTAGAAATAATCATATAAGGTTAAGTAAGTCAAAAGGGTATGACAAATATCCTATGATATCATTTATACATGTTATCCTAAGATTGCTACCAATGAACATATTTCCACAGAAAAAGACACTCACAGACTTATCAAATAAACTAATGGTTAGCCAAAATGAAAGGTGGGGGGATGGGTAAATTAGGACTATGGGGTTAACATACATATACTAATATAAGTTAAATGTATATAAACATATAACACATAAATGATATGAATTATATAATCACCAATACCTTCAAAATATACATTCTGTAATCACATACATGGTAACAGGATCCGAAGATGAACAGACATATGTATGAATCATTGAACAGATTCTGTACAGCCAGACAATCAAAACACTCTAATCAAATTTACTCCGATAAAAAATACAAATTAAATTTAAAAAACAAACATAAGTAAGGAGACATAAACTTCTGGGGGCTTGTCCCAGCACATTGCACTCTAATTTAAAAGCTCGGAACACTACCTCCAGGAAGATTCTGTTGTCCTAGTAACAAGACTTGAGAACGTAACAATGCTGCCGCCTTGTGGCTGTCTTCAAAAACAGCACCTTTAAACCCAGTGCCAATGCTTGCTTATATAGTCACAAGGACTGCACGGTTGTAAATGACACAGGCACTCAAAAAATGCCCTGGGGTAGGGAATAGGCAAGAAAATTCAACACATAAGAAACTTTTCAAGAAATCAATAAGAGGAGGGAAGTTGTACTCACTCTTTTTAAAAAAAAGGAAAAGAAAAAATAGGACATGCCTAAAGCTCAGCATAAGGAATTATTAGCCACATGCGTATCCAAGCTCCAAAAAGGTTTCAGCTCACACCAGTCATGACCATCAGCAAAAAGTCTACAAACTATAAATGCTGAAGGGGTTTTAGAGAAGTGTGTACCTTCTAGCTGCTGGTGGGATATAAAGTTTTAACAGCACTAATGCAAACTGAATCGAGCTGCTTGAAAACGTAAAAATTGAACTACCATATGATGCGGCAGGGCACCTTTTGGGCCTATAACCTAAGACCACCAGAATCGGAAAGACAGAGGCAGCCAAATGTGCACTGCAACAATACTGAAATAGCAAAGGCATGGAAGCAAAAAAAAGGTCCATAAACAGGTGAATGGACAAAGAAGAAGTGGTATATGGACAGAATGAAGAGTAGCCTCGGGAAAAAAATGAACAATGCCGTTTTCAGGACTAGAGTTGAGACTAGAAATAATCATATAAGGTTAAGTAAGACAAAAGGGTATTACAAATATCCTATGATATTATTTATACAAGTTTTCCTAAGATTGCTACCAATGAACATATTTCCACAGAAAAAGACACTCACAGACTTATCAAATAAACTAATGGTTAGCCAAAATGAAAGGTGGGAGGATGGGTAAATTAGGACTATGGGGTTAACATACATATACTAATATAAGTTAAATGTATATAAACATATAACATATAAATGATATGAATTATATAATCACCAATACCTTCAAAATATACATTCTGTAATCACATACATGGTAACAGGATCCGAAAATGAACAGACATATGTGTGAATCATTGAACAGATTCTGTACAGGCAGACAATCAAAACACTCTAATCAAATTTACTCCGATAAAAAATACAAATTAAATTTAAAAAACAAACATAAGTAAGGAGACATAAACTTCTGGGGGCTTGTCCCAGCACATTGCACTCTAATTTACAAGCTCGGAACACTACCTCCAGGAAGACTCTGTTGTCCTAGTAACAAGACTTGAGAACGTAATAATGCTGCTGCCTTGTGGCTGTCTCCCAAAACAGCAGCTTTAAACCCAGTGACAATGGTTGCTTATATAGTCCCAAGGACTGCAGGGCTGTAAATGACACAGGCCCTCAAAAATTGCCCTGGGGTAGGGAATAGGCAAGAAAATCCAACACATGAGAAATTTTTCAAGAAGTCAATAAGAGGAGGGGAGTTGTACTCACTCTTTAAAAAAAAAAAGGAAAAGAAAAAAAAGGACATGCCTAAAGCTTAGTATAAGGAATTATTAGCCACATACAAATTCAAATTCAAAAAGGTTTCAGCTCACACCAGTCATTACCATCAGCAAAATGTCTACAAAGTATAAATGCTGAAGGGGTTTTAGAGATCTGTGTACCTTCTAGCTGCTGGTGGGATGTAAAGTGGAAACAGCACTAACGCAAACTGAATCGAGCTGCTTGAAAAGGTAAAAATTGAGCTACCATATGATGCGGCAGGGCACCTTTTGGGCCTATAACCTAAGACCACCAAAATTGGAAAGACAGAGGCAGGCAAATATGCACTGCAACAATACTGAAATAGCCAAGATATGGAAGCAAAAAAAAGGTCCATAAACAGATGAATGGACAAAGAAGAAGTGGTATACGGACAGAATGGAATAGTAGCCTCGGGAGAAAAATGAACAATGCTGTTTTCAGGACTACAGTTGAGCCTAGAAAAAATCATATAAGGTTAAGTAAGTCAAAAGGGTATGACAAATATCCTATGATATCATTTATACAAGTTTTCTTAAGATTGCTACCAATGAACATATTTCCACAGAAAAAGACACTCACAGACTTATCAAATAAACTAATGGTTAGCCAAAATGAAAGGTGGGGGGATGGGTAAGTTAGGACTATGGGGTTAACATACATATACTAATGTAAGTTAAATGTATATAAACATATAACATATAAACGATATGAATTATATAATCACCAATACGTTTAAAATATATATTCTGTGATCACATACATGGTAACAGGATCCGAAGATGAACAGACATATGTATGAATCATTGAGCAGATTCTGTACAGCCAGACAATCAAAACACTCTAATCAAATTTACTCCGATAAGAAATAGAAATTAAATTTTAAAAAAAAACATAAGTTAGGAGACATAAACTTCTGGGGGCTTGTCCCAGCATATTGCACTCTAATTTACAAGCTCAGAACACTACCTCCAGGAAGACTCTGTTCTCCTAGTAACAAGACTTGAGAACGCAATAATGCTGCCGCCTTGCGGCTGCTTCCCACAACAGCACTTTAAACCCAGTGCCAATGATTGCTTATATAGTCACAAGGACTGCAGGGCTGTAAATGACACAAGCCCTCAAAATATGCCCTGGGGTAGGGAATTGGCAAGAACATTCAACACATGAGAAATTTCCAAGAAGTCAATAAGAGGAGGGAAGTTGTACTCACTCTTTAAAAAAACAAGGAAAAGAAAAAAAAGGACATGCCTAAAGCTTAGTATAAGGAATTATTAGCCACATACAAATTCAAATTCAAAAAGGTTTCAGCTCACACCAGTCATTACCATCAGCAAAATGTCTACAAACTATAAATGCTGAAGGGGTTTTAGAGATCTGTGTACCTTCTAGTTGCTGGTGGGATGTAAAGTGGAAACAGCACTAACGCAAACTGAATCGAGCTGCTTGAAAAGGTAAAAATTGAGCTACCAAATGATGCGGCAGGGCACCTTTTGGGCCTATAACCTAAGACCACCAAAATTGGAAAGACAGAGGCAGGCAAATATGCACTGCAACAATACTGAAATAGCCAAGATATGGAAGCAAAAAAAAGGTCCATAAACAGATGAATGGACAAAGAAGAAGTGGTATACGGACAGAATGGAATAGTAGCCTTGGGAGAAAAATGAACAATGCTGTTTTCAGGACTACAGTTGAGCCTAGAAAAAATCATATAAGGTTAAGTAAGTCAAAAGGGTACGACAAATATCCTATGATATCATTTATACAAGTTTTCTGAAGATTGCTACCAATGAACATATTTCCACAGAAAAAGACACTCACAGACTTATCAAATAAACTAATGGTTAGCCAAAATGAAAGGTGGGGGGATGGGTAAGTTAGGACTATGGGGTTAACATACATATACTAATGTAAGTTAAATGTATATAAACATATAACATATAAACGATATGAATTATATAATCACCAATACCTTCAAAATATATATTCTGTGATCACATACATGGTAACAGGATCCGAAGATGAACAGACATATGTATGAATCATTGAGCAGATTCTGTACAGCCAGACAATCAAAACACTCTAATCAAATTTACTCCGATAAGAAATAGAAATTAAATTTAAAAAAAAAACATAAGTTAGGAGACATAAACTTCTGGGGGCTTGTCCCAGCATATTGCACTCTAATTTACAAGCTCAGAACACTACCTCCAGGAAGACTCTGTTCTCCTAGGAACAAGACTTGAGAACGCAATAATGCTGCCGCCTTGTGGCTGCTTCCCACAACAGCACTTTAAACCCAGTGCCAATGATTGCTTATATAGTCACAAGGACTGCAGGGCTGTAAATGACACAAGCCCTCAAAATATGCCCTGGGGTAGGGAATTGGCAAGAACATTCAACACATGAGAAATTTCCAAGAAGTCAATAAGAGGAGGGAAGTTGTACTCACTCTTTAAAAAAAAAGGAAAAGAAAAAAAAGGACATGCCTAAAGCTTAGTATAAGGAATTATTAGCCACATACAAATTCAAATTCAAAAAGGTTTCAGCTCACACCAGTCATTACCATCAGCAAAATGTCTACAAACTATAAATGCTGAAGGGGTTTTAGAGATCTGTGTACCTTCTAGCTGCTGGTGGGATGTAAAGTGGAAACAGCACTAACGCAAACTGAATCGAGCTGCTTGAAAAGGTAAAAATTGAGCTACCAAATGATGTGGCAGGGCACCTTTTGGGCCTATAACCTAAGACCACCAAAATTGGAAAGACAGAGGCAGGCAAATATGCACTGCAACAATACTGAAATAGCCAAGATATGGAAGCAAAAAAAAGGTCCATAAACAGATGAATGGACAAAGAAGAAGTGGTATACGGACAGAATGGAATAGTAGCCTCGGGAGAAAAATGAATAATGCTGTTTTCAGGACTACAGTTGAGCCTAGAAAAAATCATATAAGGTTAAGTAAGTCAAAAGGGTATGACAAATATCCTATGATATCATTTATACAAGTTTTCTTAAGATTGCTACCAATGAACATATTTCCACAGAAAAAGACACTCACAGACTTATCAAATAAACTAATGGTTAGCCAAAATGAAAGGTGGGGGGATGGGTAAGTTAGGACTATGGGGTTAACATACATATACTAATGTAAGTTAAATGTATATAAACATATAACATATAAACGATATGAATTATATAATCACCAATACCTTCAAAATATATATTCTGTGATCACATACATGGTAACAGGACCCGAAGATGAACAGACATATGTATGAATCATTGAACAGATTCTGTACAGCCAGACAATCAAAACACTCTAATCAAATTTACTCCGATAAAAAATACAAATTAAATTTAAAAAACAAACATAAGTAAGGAGACATAAACTTCTGGGGGCTTGTCCCAGCACATTGCACTCTAATTTAAAAGCTCGGAACACTACCTCCAGGAAGACTCTGTTGTCCTAGTAACAAGACTTGAGAACGTAATAATGCTGCCGCCTTGTGGCTGTCTCCAAAAACAGCACCTTTAAACCCAGTGCCAATGGTTGCTTATATAGTCACAAGGACTGCACGGTTGTAAATGACACAGGCACTCAAAAAATGCCCTGGGGTAGGGAATAGGCAAGAAAATTCAACACATAAGAAACTTTTCAAGAAATCAATAAGAGGAGGGAAGTTGTACTCACTCTTTTTAAAAAAAAGGAAAAGAAAAAATAGGACATGCCTAAAGCTCAGCATAAGGAATTATTAGCCACATGCGTATCCAACCTCCAAAAAGGTTTCAGCTCACACCAGTCATGACCATCAGCAAAAAGTCTACAAACTATAAATGCTGAAGGGGTTTTAGAGAAGTGTGTACCTTCTAGCTGCTGGTGGGATATAAAGTCGTAACAGCACTAATGCAAACTGAATCGAGCTGCTTGAAAACGTAAAAATTGAGCTACCATATGATGCGGCAGGGCACCTTTTGGGCCTATAACCTAAGACCACCAGAATCGGAAAGACAGAGGCAGGCAAATGTGCACTGCAACAATACTGAAATAGCAAAGACATGGAAGCAAAAAAAAGGTCCATAAACAGATGAATGGACAAAGACGAAGTGGGACACGTACCAAATGGAATAGTAGCCTCGGGAAAAAAATGAACAATGCCGTTTTCAGGACTACAGTTGAGCCTAGAAATAATCATATAAGGTTAAGTAAGTCAAAAGGGTATGACAAATATCCTATGACATCATTTATACATGTTATCCTAAGATTGCTACCAATGAACATATTTCCACAGAAAAAGACACTCACAGACTTATCAAATAAACTAATGGCTAGCCAAAATGAAAGGTGGGAGGATGGGTAAATTAGGACAATGGGGTTAAAATACATATACTAATGTATGTTAAATGTATATAAACATATAACATATGAAATATATAAATTATATAATCACCAATACCTTTAAAATATACATTCTGTAATCACATACATGCTAACAGGTTCGAAGATGAACAGACATATGTATGAATCATTGAGCAGATTCTGTACAGCCAGAAAACCACAACACTCTAATCAAATTTAGTCCGATAAGAAATAGAAATTAAATTTAAAAAACAAACATAAGTTAGGAGACATAAACTTCTGGGGGCTTGTCCCAGCACATTGCACTCTAATTTACAAGCTCGGAACACTACCTCCAGGAAGACTGTGTTGTCCTAGTAACAAGACTTGAGAACGTAATAATGCTGCCGCCTTGTGGCTGCTTCCCACAACAGTAGCTTTAAACCCAGTGCCAATGGTTGCTTATATAGTCACAAGGACTGCAGGGCTGTAAAAGACACAGGCCCTCAAAAAATGCCCTGGGGTATGGAATTGGCAAGAAAATTCAACACATGAGAAATTTTCAAGAAGTCAATAAGAGGAGGGAAGTTGTAGTCACTCTTTAAAAAAAAAGGAAAAGAAAAAAAGGACATGCCTAAAGCTCAGCATAAGGAATTATTAGCCACATGCGTATCCAACCTCCAAAAAGGTTTCAGCTCACACCAGTCATGACCATCAGCAAAAAGTCTACAAACTATAAATGCTGAAGGGGTTTTAGAGAACTGTGTACCTTCTAGCTGCTGGTGGGATGTAAAGTGGTAACAGCAGTAACGCAAACTGAATCGAGCTGCTTGAAAAGGTAAACATTGAGCTACCATATGATGCGGCAGGGCACATTTTGGGCCTATAACCTAAGACAACTGGATTCGGAAAGACAGAGGCAGGCAAATGTGCACTGCAACAATATTGAAATAGCCAAGACATGGAAGCAAAAAAAAGGTCCATAAACAGATGAATGGACAAAGACGAAATGGTACACGTACCAAATGGAATAGAAGCCTCTGGAAAAAAATGAACAATGCCGTTTTCAGGACTAGAGTTGAGCCTAGAAATAATCATATAAGGTTAAGTAAGTCAAAAGGGTATGACAAATATCCTATGATATCATTAATACATGTTATCCTAAGATTGCTACCAATGAACATATTTCCACAGAAAAAGACACTCACAGACTTATCAAATAAACTAATGGTTAGCCAAAATGAAAGGTGGGAGGATGGGTAAATTAGGACAATGGGGTTAACATACATATACTAATGTATGTTAAATGTATATAAACATATAATATATAAACTATATAAATAATATAATCACCAATACCTTTAAAATATACATTCTGTAATCACATACATGCTAACAGGTTCCGAAGATGAACAGATATATGTATGAATCATTGAGCAGATTCTGTACAGTCAAACAATAAAAACACTCTAATCAAATTTACTCCTATAAGAAATAGAAATTAAATTTAAAAAGCAAACATAAGTTAGGAGACATAAACTTCTGGGGACTTCTCCCAGAACATTCCACTCTAATTTACAACCTTGGAAACTACCTCCAGGAAGACTCTGTTGCCCTAGTAACAAGAGTTGAGAACGTAATAATGCTGCCGCCTTGTGGCTGTTTCCCACAACAGCAGCTTTAAACCCAGTGCCAATGGTTGCTTAATAGTCACAAGGACTGCAGGGCTCTAAAAGACACCTGCCCTCAAAAAATGCCCTGGGCAAGGGAATAGGCAAGAAAATTCAACACATGAGAAACTTTTCAAGAAGTCAATAAGAGGAGGGAAGTTGTACTCACTCTTTAAGAAAAAAAGGAAAAGAAAAAATAGGACATGCCTAAAGCTCATTATAAGGAATTATTACTAACATGCAATTTCAAATTCAAAAAGGTTTCAGCTCACACCAGTCATGACCATCAGGAAAAAGTCTACAAACTATAAATGGTGAAGGGGTTTTAGAGAACTGTGTACCTTCTAGCTGCTGGGGGGATGTAAAGTGGTAACAGCAGTAACGCAACCTGAATCGAGCTGCTTGAAAACGTAAAAATTGAGCTACCATATGATGCGGCAGGGCACCTTTTGGGCCTATAACCTAAGACCACCAGATTCGGAAAGACAGAGGCAGGCAAATGTGCACTGCAGCAATACTGAAATAGCCAAGACATGGAAGCAAAAAAAAGGTCCATAAACAGATGAATGGACAAAGACGAAGTGGTATACGTACCAAATGGAATAGTAGCCTCGGAAAAAAAATGAACATTGCCGTTTCCAGGACTACAGTTGAGACTAGAAATAATCATATAAGGTTAAGTAAGTCAAAAGGGTATGACAAATATCCTACGATATCATTTATAAAAGTTATCCTAAGATTGCTACCCATGAACATATTTCCACAGAAAAAGACACTCACAGACTAATCAAATAAACTAATGGTTAGCCAAAATGAAAGGTGGGAGAATAGGTAAATTAGGACTATGGGGTTAACATACATATACTAATGTATGTTAAATGTATATAAACATATCACATATAAACTATATGCATTATATCATCACCAATAGCTTTAAAATATACATTCTGTAATCACGTACATGGTAGCAGGATCCGAAGATGAACAGACATATGTATGAATCATTGAGCAGATTCTGTACAGCCAGACAATCAAAACACTCTAATCAAATTGACTCTGATAAGAAATAGAAATTAAATTTAAAAAGCAAACATAAGTTAGGAGACATAAACTTCTGGGGGCTTGTCCCAGCACATTCCACTCTAATTTACAACCTTGGAAAACTACCTCCAGGAAGACTCTGTTGCCCTAGTAACAAGAGTTGAGAACGTAATAATGCTGCCACCTTGTGGCTGTTTCCCACAACAGCAGCTTTAAACCCAGTGCCAAAGGTTGCTTAATAGTCACAAGGACTGCAGGGCTCTAAATGACACCGGCCCTCAAAGAATGCCCTGGAGTAGGGAATAGGCAAAAAAATTCAACACATGAGTAACTTTTCAAGAAGTCAATAAGAGGAGGGAAGTTGTACTCACTCTTTAAAAAAAAAGGAAAAGAAAAAAAAAGGACATGCCTAAAGCTCAGTATAAGGAATTATTAGCCACATGCAAATTCAAATTCAAAAAGGTTTCAGGTGACACCAGTCATGACCATCAGCAAAAAGTCTACAAACTATAAATGCTGAAGGGGTTTTAGAGAATTGTGTACATTCTACCTGCTGGTGGGATGTAAAGTGGTAACAGCACTAACGCATACTGAATGGAGCTGCTTGAAAAGGTAAAAATTGAGTTACCATATGATGCGGCAGGGCACCTTTTGGGCCTATAACCTAAGACCACCAAAATCGGAAATACAGAGGCAGGCAAATGTGCACTGCAACAATACTGAAATACCCAAGACATGGAAGCAAAAAATGGTCCATAAACAGGTGAATGGACAAAGAAGAAGTGGTATATGGACAGAATGGAAGAGTTGCCTCGGGAAAAAAATGAACAATGCCGTTTTCAGAACTACAGTTGAGACTAGAAATAGTCATATAAGGTTAAGTAAGTCAAAAGGGTGTGACAAATATCCTATGAAATCATTTATACATGTTTTCCTAAGATTACTACCAATGAACATATTTCCACAGAAAAAGACAGTCACAGACTTATCAAAAATACTAACGGTTAGCCAAAATGAAAGGTGGGAGGATGGGTAAATTAGGACTATGGGGTTAACATACATATACTAATGTAAGTTAAATGTATATAAACATATAACATATAAATGATATGAATTATATAATCACCAATCCCTTCAAAATATACATTCTGTAATCACATACATGGTAACAGGATCCGCAGATGAACAGACATATGTATGAATCATTGAGCAGATTCTGTACAGCCAGACAATCAAAACACTCTAATCAAATTTACTCCGATAAAAAGTAGAAGTTAAATTTAAAAAACAAACATAAGTAAGGAGACATAAACTTCTGGGGGCTTGTCCCAGCACATTCCACTCTAATTTACAACCTCGGAACACTACCTAAAGGAAGACTCTGCTGCCCTATTAACAAGAGTTGAGAACCTAATAATGCTGCTGCCTTGTGGCTATTTCCCACAACAGCAGCTTTAAACCGAGTGCCAATGGTTGCTTATATTGTCACAAGGACTGCAGGGCTGTAAATGATACAGGCCCTCAAAAAATGCCTTGGGGTAGGGAATAGGCGAGAAAATTCAACACATGAGAAATTTTTCAAGAAGTCAATAAGAGGAGGGAGGTTGTACTCACTCTCTAAAAAAAAAGGAAAAGAAAAAAAAGGGCATGCCTAAAGCTCAGTAAAGGAAATTATTAGGCACATGCAAATTCAAATTCAATAAGGTTTCAGCTCACACCAGTCATGACCATCAGCAAAAAATCTACAAACTATAAATGCTGAACGGGTTTTAGAGAACTGTGTACCTTCTAGGTTCCGGTGGGATGTAAACTGGTAAGAGCACTAACGAAAACTGAATGCAGCTACTTGAAAAGGTAAAAATTGAGTTACCGTATGATGCGGCAGGGCACCTTTTGGGCCTATAATATAAGACCACCAAAATCGGAAAGACAGATGCAGGCAAATATGCACTGCAACAATATTGAAATAGCCAAGACATAGAAGCAAAAAAAAGGTCCATAAACAAATGAATGGACAAAGACGAAGTGGTATACGTACCAAATGGAATAGTAGCCTCGGGAAAAAAATGAACAATGCCGTTTTCATGACTACAGTTGAGCCTAGAAATAATCATATAAGGGTAAGTTAGTCAAAAGGGTATGACAAATATCCTATGATATCATTTATACATGTTATCCTAAGATTGCTACCAATGAACATATTTCCACAAAAAAAGACACTCACAGACTTATCAAATAAACTAATGGTTAGCCAAAATGAAAGGTGGGAGGATGGGTAAATTAGGACTATGGGGTTAACATACATATACTAATGTATGTTAAATGTATATAAACATATAACATATGAACTATATAAATTATATAATCACCAAACCTTTAAAATATATATTCTGTAATCACATACATGATAACAGGTTCCGAAGATGAACAGATATATGTATGAATCATTGAGCAGATTCTGTACAGCCAATCAAAACACTCTAATCAAATTTACTCCGATAAGAAATAGAAATTAAATTTAAAAAGCAAACATAAGTTAGGAGACATAAACTTCTGGGGGCTTGTCCCAGCACATTCCACTCTAATTTACAACCTTGGAAAACTACCTCCAGGAAGACTCTGTTGCCCTAGTAAGAGGAGTAGAGAACGTAATAATGCTGCCGCCTTGTGCTGTTGCTGTTTCCCACAACAGCAGCTTTAAACCCAGTGCCAAAGGTTGCTTAATAGTCACAAGGACTGAAGGGCTCTAAATGACACCTGCCTTCAAAAAATGCCCTGGGGTAGGGAATAGGCAAAAAAATTCAACACATGAGAAACTTTTCAAGAAGTCAATAAGAGGAGGGAAGTTGTACTCACTCTTTAAAACAAAAGGAAAAGAAAAAAATGACATGCCTAAAGCTGAGTATAAGGAATTATTAGCCACATGCAAATTCAAATTCAAAAAGGTTTCAGGTAACACCAGTCATGACCATAATCAAAAAGTCTACAAACTATAAATACTGAAGGGGTTTTAGAGGAATGTGTACCTTTTAGCTGCTGGTGGGATGTAAAGAAGTAATACCACTAATGCAAACTGAATGGAGCTGCTTGAAAAGGTAAAAATTGAGTTACCACACGATGCGGCAGGGCACCTTTTGGGCCTATAACCTAAGACCACCAGAATCGGAAAGACAGAGGCAGGCAAATGTGCACTGCAACAATACTGAAATAGCCAAGACATGGAAGCAAAAAAAAAGGTCCATAAACAGATGAATGGACAAAGAAGAAGTGGGATACGTACCAAATGGAATAGTAGCCTCGGGAAAAAAATGAACAATGCCGTTTTCAGGACTAGAGTTGAGCCTAGAAATAATCATATAAGGTTAAGTAAGTCAAAAGGGTATGACAAATATCCTATGACATCATTTATACATGTTATCCTAAGATTGCTACCAATGAACATATTTCCACAGAAAAAGACACTCACAGACTTATCAAATAAACTAATGGCTAGCCAAAATGAAAGGTGGGAGGATGGGTAAATTAGGACTATGGGGTTAAAATACATATACTAATGTATGTTAAATGTATATAAACATATAACATATGAAATATATAAATTATATAATCACCAATACCTTTAAAATATACATTCTGTAATCACATACATGCTAACAGGTTCGAAGATGAACAGACATATGTATGAATCATTGAGCAGATTCTGTACAGCCAGAAAACCACAACACTCTAATCAAATTTACTCCGATAAGAAATAGAAATTAAATTTAAAAAACAAACATAAGTTAGGAGACATAAACTTCTGGGGGCTTGTCCCAGCACATTGCACTCTAATTTACAAGCTCGGAACACTACCTCCAGGAAGACTGTGTTGTCCTAGTAACAAGACTTGAGAACGTAATAATGCTGCCGCCTTGTGGCTGCTTCCCACAACAGTAGCTTTAAACCCAGTGCCAATGGTTGCTTATATAGTCACAAGGACTGCAGGGCTGTAAAAGACACAGGCCCTCAAAAAATGCCCTGGGGTATGGAATTGGCAAGAAAATTCAACACATGAGAAATTTTCAAGAAGTCAATAAGAGGAGGGAAGTTGTAGTCACTCTTTAAAAAAAAAGGAAAAGAAAAAAAGGACATGCCTAAAGCTCAGCATAAGGAATTATTAGCCACATGCGTATCCAACCTCCAAAAAGGTTTCAGCTCACACCAGTCATGACCATCAGCGAAAAGTCTACAAACTATAAATGCTGAAGGGGTTTTAGAGAACTGTGTACCTTCTAGCTGCTGGTGGGATGTAAAGTGGTAACAGCAGTAACACAAACTGAATCGAGCTGCTTGAAAAGGTAAACATTGCGCTACCATATGATGCGGCAGGGCACATTTTGGGCCTATAACCTAAGACAACTGGATTCGGAAAGACAGAGGCAGGCAAATGTGCACTGCAACAATATTGAAATAGCCAAGACATGGAAGCAAAAAAAGGTCCATAAACAGATGAATGGACAAAGACGAAATGGTACACGTACCAAATGGAATAGAAGCCTCTGGAAAAAAATGAACAATGCCGTTTTCAGGACTAGAGTTGAGCCTAGAAATAATCATATAAGGTTAAGTAAGTCAAAGGGGTATGACAAATATCCTATGATATCATTTATACATGTTATCCTAAGATTGCTACCAATGAACATATTTCCACAGAAAAAGACACTCACAGACTTATCATATAAACTAATGGTTAGCCAAAATGAAAGGTGGGAGGATGGGTAAATTAGGACTATGGGGTTAACATACATATACTAATGTAAGTTAAATGTATATAAACATATAACATATAAACTATATAAATAATATAATCACCAATACCTTCAAAATATATATTCTGTGATCACATACATGGTAACAGGATCCGAAGATGAACAGACATATGTATGAATCATTGAGCAGATTCTGTACAGCCAGACAATCAAAACACTCTAATCAAATTTACTCCGATAAGAAATAGAAATTAAATTTAAAAAAAAAACATAAGTTAGGAGACATAAACTTCTGGGTGCTTGTCTCAGCATATTGCACTCTAATTTACAAGCTCAGAACACTACCCCCAGGAAGACTCTGTTCTCCTAGTAACAAGACTTGAGAACGCAATAATGCTGCCGCCTTGTGGCTGCTTCCCACAACAGCACTTTAAACCCAGTGCCAATGATTGCTTATATAGTCACAAGGACTGCAGGGCTGTAAATGACACAAGCCCTCAAAATATGCCCTGGGGTAGGGAATTGGCAAGAACATTCAACACATGAGAAATTTCCAAGAAGTCAATAAGAGGAGGGAAGTTGTACTCACTCTTTAAAAAAAAAAGGAAAAGAAAAAAAAGGACATGCCTAAAGCTTAGTATAAGGAATTATTAGCCACATACAAATTCAAATTCAAAAAGGTTTCAGCTCACACCAGTCATTACCATCAGCAAAATGTCTACAAACTATAAATGCTGAAGGGGTTTTAGAGATCTGTGTACCTTCTAGCTGCTGGTGGGATGTAAAGTGGAAACAGCACTAACGCAAACTGAATCGAGCTGCTTGAAAAGGTAAAAATTGAGCTACCAAATGATGGGGCAGGGCACCTTTTGGGCCTATAACCTAAGACCACCAAAATTGGAAAGACAGAGGCAGGCAAATATGCACTGCAACAATACTGAAATAGCCAAGATATGGAAGCAAAAAAAAGGTCCATAAACAGATGAATGGACAAAGAAGAAGTGGTATACGTACCAAATGGAATAGAAGCCTCTGCAAAAAAATGAACAATGCCGTTTTCAGGACTACAGTTGAGCCTAGAAATAATCATATAAGCTTAAGTAAGTCAAAAGGGTATGACAAATATCCTATGATATCATTAATACATGTTATCCTAAGATTGCTACCAATGAACATATTTCCACAGAAAAAGACACTCACAGACTTATCAAATAAACTAATGGTTAGCCAAAATGAAAGGTGGGAGGATGGGTAAATTAGGACAATGGGGTTAAAAGACATATACTAATGTATGTTAAATGTATATAAACATATAATATATAAACTATATAAATAATATAATCACCAATACCTTTAAAATATACATTCTGTAATCACATACATGCTAACAGGTTCCGAAGATGAACAGATATATGTATGAATCATTGAACAGATTCTGTACAGCCAGACAATCAAAACACTCTAATCAAATTTACTCCGATAAAAAATACAAATTAAATTTTAAAAACAAACATAAGTAAGGAGACATAAACTTCTGGGGGCTTGTCCCAGCACATTGCACTCTAATTTAAAAGCTCGGAACACTACCTCCAGGAAGACTCTGTTGTCCTAGTAACAAGACTTGAGAACGTAATAATGCTGCCGCCTTGTGGCTGTCTCCAAAAACAGCACCTTTAAACCCAGTGCCAAAGGTTGCTTATATAGTCACAAGGACTGCACGGTTGTAAATGACACAGGCACTCAAAAAATGCCCTGGGGTAGGGAATAGGCAAGAAAATTCAACACATAAGAAACTTTTCAAGAAATCAATAAGAGGAGGGAAGTTGTACTCACTCATTTTAAAAAAAAGGAAAAGAAAAAATAGGACATGCCTAAAGCTCAGCATAAGGAATTATTAGCCACATGCGTATCCAACCTCCAAAAAGGTTTCAGCTCACACCAGTCATGACCATCAGCAAAAAGTCTACAAACTATAAATGCTGAAGGGGTTTTAGAGAAGTGTGTACCTTCTAGCTGCTGGTGGGATATAAAGTCGTAACAGCACTAATGCAAACTGAATCGAGCTGCTTGAAAACGTAAAAATTGAGCTACCATATGATGCGGCAGGGCACCTTTTGGGCCTATAACCTAAGACCACCAGAATCGGAAAGACAGAGGCAGGCAAATGTGCACTGCAACAATACTGAAATAGCAAAGACATGGAAGCAAAAAAAAAGGTCCATAAACACATGAATGGACAAAGACGAAGTGGGATACGTACCAAATGGAATAGTAGCCTCGGGAAAAAAATGAACAATGCCGTTTTCAGGACTACAGTTGAGCCTAGAAATAATCATATAAGGTTAAGTAAGTCAAAAGGGTATGACAAATATCCTATGACATCATTTATACATGTTATCCTAAGATTGCTACCAATGAACATATTTCCACAGAAAAAGACACTCACAGACTTATCAAATAAACTAATGGCTAGCCAAAATGAAAGGTGGGAGGATGGGTAAATTAGGACAATGGGGTTAAAATACATATACTAATGTATGTTAAATGTATATAAACATATAACATATGAAATATATAAATAATATAATCACCAATACCTTTAAAATATACATTCTGTAATCACATACATGCTAACAGGTTCGAAGATGAACAGACATATGTATGAATCATTGAGCAGATTCTGTACAGCCAGAAAACCACAACACTCTAATCAAATTTACTCCGATAAGAAATAGAAATTAAATTTAAAAAACAAACATAAGTTAGGAGACATAAACTTCTGGGGGCTTGTCCCAGCACATTGCACTCTAATTTACAAGCTCGGAACACTACCTCCAGGAAGACTGTGTTGTCCTAGTAACAAGACTTGAGAACGTAATAATGCTGCCGCCTTGTGGCTGCTTCCCTCAACAGTAGCTTTAAACCCAGTGCCAATGGTTGCTTATATAGTCACAAGGACTGCAGGGCTGTAAAAGACACAGGCCCTCAAAAAATGCCCTGGGGTATGGAATTGGCAAGAAAATTCAACACATGAGAAATTTTCAAGAAGTCAATAAGAGGAGGGAAGTTGTACTCACTCTTTAAAAAAAAAGGAAAAGAAAAAAAAAGGACATGCCTAAAGCTCAGTATAAGGAATTATTAGCCACATGCAAATTCAAATTCAAAAAGGTTTCAGGTGACACCAGTCATGACCATCAGCAAAAAGTCTACAAACTATAAATGCTGAAGGGGTTTTAGAGAATTGTGTACATTCTAGCTGCTGGTGGGATGTAAAGTGGTAACAGCACTAACGCATACTGAATGGAGCTGCTTGAAAAGGTAAAAATTGAGTTACCATATGATGCGGCAGGGCACCTTTTGGGCCTATAACCTAAGACCACCAAAATCGGAAATACAGAGGCAGGCAAATGTGCACTGCAACAATACTGAAATACCCAAGACATGGAAGCAAAAAATGGTCCATAAACAGGTGAATGGACAAAGAAGAAGTGGTATATGGACAGAATGGAAGAGTAGCCTCGGGAAAAAAATGAACAATGCCGTTTTCAGAACTACAGTTGAGACTAGAAATAGTCATATAAGGGTAAGTTAGTCAAAAGGGTATGACAAATATCCTATGATATCATTTATACATGTTATCCTAAGATTGCTACCAATGAACATATTTCCACAAAAAAAGACACTCACAGACTTATCAAATAAACTAATGGTTAGCCAAAATGAAAGGTGGGAGGATGGGTAAATTAGGACTATGGGGTTAACATACATATACTAATGTATGTTAAATGTATATAAACATATAACATATGAACTATATAAAATATATAATCACCAAACCTTTAAAATATACATTCTGTAATCACATACATGATAACAGGTTCCGAAGATGAACAGATATATGTATGAATCATTGAGCAGATTCTGTACAGCCAGACAATCAAAACACTCTAATCAAATTTACTCCGATAAGAAATAGAAATTAAATTTAAAAAGCAAACATAAGTTAGGAGACATAAACTTCTGGGGGCTTGTCCCAGCACATTCCACTCTAATTTACAACCTTGGAAAACTACCTCCAGGAAGACTCTGTTGCCCTAGTAACAAGAGTTGAGAACGTAATAATGCTGCCGCCTTGTGGCTGTTTCCCACAACAGCAGCTTTAAACCCAGTGCCAAAGGTTGCTTAATAGTCACAAGGACTGAAGGGCTCTAAATGACACCTGCCTTCAAAAAATGCCCTGGGGTAGGGAATAGGCAAAAAAATTCAACACATGAGAAACTTTTCAAGAAGTCAATAAGAGGAGGGAAGTTGTACTCACTCTTTAAAACAAAAGGGAAAGAAAAAAATGACATGCCTAAAGCTCAGTATAAGGAATTATTAGCCACATGCAAATTCAAATTCAAAAAGGTTTCAGGTAACACCAGTCATGACCATCATCAAAAAGTCTACAAACTATAAATGCTGAAGGGGTTTTAGAGGAATGTGTACCTTCTAGCTGCTGGTGGGATGTAAAGAAGTAATACCACTAATGCAAACTGAATGGAGCTGCTTGAAAAGGTAAACATTGAGCTACCATATGATGCGGCAGGGCACCTTTTGGGCCTATAACCTAAGACCACCGGATTCGGAAAGACAGAGGCAGGCAAATGTGCACTGCAACCATATTGAAATAGCCAAGACATGGAAGCAAAAAAAAGGTCCATAAACAGATGAATGGACAAAGACGAAATGGTATACGTACCAAATGGAATAGTAGCCTCTGGAAAAAAATGAACAATGCCGTTTTCAGGACTAGAGTTGAGCCTAGAAATAATCATATAAGGTTAAGTAAGTCAAAAGGGTATGACAAATATCCTATGATATCATTTATACATGTTATCCTAAGATTGCTACCAATGAACATATTTCCACAGAAAAAGACACTCACAGACTTATCAAATAAACTAATGGTTAGCCAAAATAAAAGGTGGGAGGATGGGTAAATTAGGACTATGGGGTTAACATACATATACTAATATAAGTTAAATGTATATAACCATATAACATATAAATGATATGAATTATATAATCACCAATACCTTCAAAATATACATTCTGTAATCACATACATGGTAACAGGATCCGAAGATGAACAGACATATGTATGAATCATTGAGCAGATTCTGTACAGCCAGACAATCAAAACACTCTAATCAAATTTACTCCGATAAGAAATAGAAATTAAATTAAAAAAAAAAAAATAAGTTAGGAGACATAAACTTCTGGGGGCTTGTCCCAGCATATTGCACTCTAATTTACAAGCTCAGAACACTATCCCCAGGAAGACTCTGTTCTCCTAGTAACAAGACTTGAGAACGCAATAATGCTGCCGCCTTGTGGCTGCTTCCCACAACAGCACTTTAATCCCAGTGCCAATGATTGCTTATATAGTCACAAGGACTGCAGGGTTGTAAATGACACAAGCCCTCAAAATATGCCCTGGGGTAGGGAATTGGCAAGAACATTCAACACATGAGAAATTTCCAAGAAGTCAATAAGAGGAGGGAAGTTGTACTCACTCTTTAAAAAAAAAAGGAAAAGAAAAAAAAGGACATGCCTAAAGCTTAGTATAAGGAATTATTAGCCACATACCAATTCAAATTCAAAAAGGTTTCAGCTCACACCAGTCATTACCATCAGCAAAATGTCTACAAACTATAAATGCTGAAGGGGTTTTAGAGATCTGTGTACCTTCTAGCTGCTGGTGGGATGTAAAGTGGAAACAGCACTAACGCAAACTGAATCGAGCTGCTTGAAAAGGTAAAAATTGAGCTACCAAATGATGGGGCAGGGCACCTTTTGGGCCTATAACCTAAGACCACCAAAATTGGAAAGACAGAGGCAGGCAAATATGCACTGCAACAATACTGAAATGGCCAAGATATGGAAGCAAAAAAAAGGTCCATAAACAGATGAATGGACAAAGAAGAAGTGGTATACGGACAGAATGGAATAGTAGCCTCGGGAGAAAAATGAACAATGCTGTTTTCAGGACTACAGTTGAGCCTAGAAAAAATCATATAAGGTTAAGTAAGTCAAAAGGGTATGACAAATATCCTATGATATCATTTATACATGTTATCCTAAGATTGCTACCAATGAACATATTTCCACAGAAAAAGACACTCACAGACTTATCAAATAAACTAATGGTTAGCCAAAATGAAAGGTGGGGGGATGGGTAAGTTAGGACTATGGGGTTAACATACATATACTAATGTAAGTTAAATGTATATAAACATATAACATATAAACGATATGAATTATATTATCACCAATACCTTCAAAATATATATTCTGTGATCACATACATGGTAACAGGATCCGAAGATGAACAGACATATGTATGAATCATTGAACAGATTCTGTACAGCCAGACAATCAAAACACTCTAATCAAATTTACTCCGATAAAAAATACAAATTAAATTTAAAAAACAAACATAAGTAAGGAGACATAAACTTCTGGGGGCTTGTCCCAGCACATTGCACTCTAATTTAAAAGCTCGAAACACTACCTCCAGGAAGACTCTGTTGTCCTAGTAACAAGACTTGAGAACGTAATAATGCTGCCGCCTTGTGGCTGTCTCCCAAAACAGCAGCTTTAAACCCAGTGACAATGGTTGCTTATATAGTCACAAGGACTGCAGGGCTGTAAATGACACAGGCCCTCAAAAATTGCCCTGGGGTAGGGAATAGGCAAGAAAATCCAACACATGAGAAATTTTTCAAGAAGTCAATAAGAGGAGGGGAGTTGTACTCACTCTTTAAAAAAAAAAGGAAAAGAAAAAAAAGGACATGCCTAAAGCTTAGTATAAGGAATTATTAGCCACATACAAATTCAAATTCAAAAAGGTTTCAGCTCACACCAGTCATTACCATCAGAAAAATGTCTACAAACTATAAATGCTGAAGGGGTTTTAGAGATTTGTGTACCTTCTAGCTGCTGGTGGGATGTAAAGTGGCAACAGCACTAACGCAAACTGAATGGAGCTGCTTGAAAAGGTAAAAATTGAGCTACCATATGATGCGGCAGGGCACCTTTTGGGCCTATAACCTAAGACCACCAGATTCGGAAAGAGAGAGGCAGGCAAATGTGCATTGCAACAATATTGAAATAGCCAAGACATGGAAGCAAAAAAAAGGTCCATAAACAGATGAATGGACAAAGACGAAGTGGGATACGTACCAAATGGAATAGTAGCCTCGGAAAAAAAATGAACAATGCCGTTTTCAGGACTAGAGTTGAGCCTAGAAATAATCATATAAGGTTAAGTAAGTCAAAAGGGTATGACAAATATCCTATGATATCATTAATACATGTTATCCTAAGATTGCTACCAATGAACATATTTCCACAAAAAAAGACACTCACAGACTTATCAAATAAACTAATGGTTAGCCAAAATGAAAGGTGGGAGGATGGGTAAATTAGGACAATGGGGTTAACATACATATACTAATGTATGTTAAATGTATATAAACATATCACATATAAACTATATGCATTATATCATCACCAATAGCTTCAAAAATATACATTCTGTAATCACGTACATGGTAGCAGGATCCGAAGATGAACAGACATATGTATGAATCATTGAGCACATTCTGTACAGCCAGAGAATCAAAACACTCTAAGCAAACTGACTCTGATAAGAAATAGAAATTAAATTTAAAAAGCAAACATAAGTTAGGAGACATAAACTTCTGGGGGCTTGTCCCAGCACATTCCACTCTAATTTACAACCTTGGAAAACTACCTCCAGGAAGATTCTGTTGCCCTAGTAACAAGAGTTGAGAACGTAATAATGCTGCCACCTTGTGGCTGTTTCCCACAACAGCAGCTTTAAACCCAGTGCCAAAGGTTGCTTAATAGTCACAAGGACTGCAGGGGTCTAAATGACACCGGCCCTCAAAGAATGCCCTGGAGTAGGGAATAGGCAAAAAAATTCAACACATGAGTAACTTTTCAAGAAGTCAATAAGAGGAGGGAAGTTGTACTCACTCTTTAAAAAAAAAAGGAAAAGAATAAAAAAGGACATGCCTAAAGCTCAGTATAAGGAATTATTAGCCACATGCAAATTCAAATTCAAAAAGGTTTCAGGTGACACCAGTCATGACCATCAGCAAAAAGTCTACAAACTATAAATGCTGAAGGGGTTTTAGAGAATTGTGTACCTTCTAGCTGCTGGTGGGATGTAAAGTGGAAACAGCACTAACGCAAACTGAATCGAGCTGCTTGAAAAGGTAAAAATTGAGCTACCAAATGATGGGGCAGGGCACCTTTTGGGCCTATAACCTAAGACCACCAAAATTGGAAAGACAGAGGCAGGCAAATATGCACTGCAACAATACTGAAATAGCCAAGATATGGAAGCAAAAAAAAGGTCCATAAACAGATGAATGGACAAAGAAGAAGTGGTATACGGACAGAATGGAATAGTAGCCTCGGGAGAAAAATGAACAATGCTGTTTTCAGGACTACAGTTGAGCCTAGAAAAAATCATATAAGGTTAAGTAAGTCAAAAGGGTATGACAAATATCCTATGATATCATTTATACAAGTTTTCTTAAGATTGCTACCAATGAACATATTTCCACAGAAAAAGACACTCACAGACTTATCAAATAAACTAATGGTTAGCCAAAATGAAAGGTGGGGGGATGGGTAAGTTAGGACTATGGGGTTAACATACATATACTAATGTAAGTTAAATGTATATAAACATATAACATATAAACGATATGAATTATATAATCACCAATACCTTCAAAATATATATTCTGTGATCACATACATGGTAACAGGATCCGAAGATGAACAGACATATGTATGAATCATTGAACAGATTCTGTACAGCCAGACAATCAAAACACTCTAATCAAATTTACTCCGATAAAAAATACAAATTAAATTTAAAAAACAAACATAAGTAAGGAGACATAAACTTCTGGGGGCTTGTCCCAGCACATTGTACTCTAATTTAAAAGCTCGGAACACTACCTCCAGGAAGACTCTGTTGTCCTAGTAACAAGACTTGAGAACGTAATAATGCTGCCGCCTTGTGGCTGTCTCCAAAAACAGCACCTTTAAACCCAGTGCCAATGGTTGCTTATATAGTCACAAGGACTGCACGGTTGTAAATGACACAGGCACTCAAAAAATGCCCTGGGGTAGGGAATAGGCAAGAAAATTCAACACATAAGAAACTTTTCAAGAAATCAATAAGAGGAGGGAAGTTGTACTCACTCTTTTTAAAAAAAAGGAAAAGAAAAAATAGGACATGCCTAAAGCTCAGCATAAGGAATTATTAGCCACATGCGTATCCAACCTCCAAAAAGGTTTCAGCTCACACCAGTCATGACCATCAGCAAAAAGTCTACAAACTATAAATGCTGAAGGGGTTTTAGAGAAGTGTGTACCTTCTAGCTGCTGGTGGGATATAAAGTCGTAACAGCACTAATGCAAACTGAATCGAGCTGCTTGAAAACGTAAAAATTGAGCTACCATATGATGCGGCAGGGCACCTTTTGGGCCTATAACCTAAGACCACCAGAATCGGAAAGACAGAGGCAGGCAAATGTGCACTGCAACAATACTGAAATAGCAAAGACATGGAAGCAAAAAAAAGGTCCATAAACAGGTGAATGGACAAAGAAGAAGTGGTATATGGACAGAATGGAAGAGTAGCCTCGGGAAAAAAATGAACAATGCCGTTTTCAGGACTAGAGTTGAGACTAGAAATAATCATATAAGGTTAAGTAAGACAAAAGGGTATTACAAATATCCTATGATATTATTTATACAAGTTTTCCTAAGATTGCTACCAATGAACATATTTCCACAGAAAAAGACACTCACAGACTTATCAAATAAACTAATGGTTAGCCAAAATGAAAGGTGGGAGGATGGGTAAATTAGGACTATGGGGTTAACATACATATACTAATGTAAGTTAAATGTATATAAACATATAACATATAAATGATATGAATTATATATTCACCAATACCTTCAAAATATACATTCTGTAATCACATACATGGTAACAGGATCCGAAGATGAACAGACATATGTGTGAATCATTGAGCAGATTCTGTACAGCCAGACAATCAAAACACTCTAATCAAATTTACTCCGATAAGAAAGACAAATTAAATTTAAGAAACAAACATAAGTAAGGAGACATAAACTTCTGGGGGCTTGTCCCAGCACATTGCACTCTAATTTACAAGCTCGGAACACTACCTCCAGGAAGACTCTGTTGTCCTAGTAACAAGACTTGAGAACGTAATAATGCTGCCGCCTTGTGGCTGTCTCCCAAAACAGCAGCTTTAAACCCATTGACAATGGTTGCTTATATAGTCCCAAGGACTCCAGGGCTGTAAATGACACAGGCCCTCAAAAATTGCCCTGGGGTAGGGAATAGGCAAGAAAATCCAACACATGAGAAATTTTTCAAGAACTCAATAAGAGGAGGGGAGTTGTACTCACTCTTTAAAAAAAAAAAAGGAAAAGAAAAAAAAGGACATGCCTAAAGCTTAGTATAAGGAATTATTAGCCACATACAAATTCAAATTCAAAAAGGTTTCAGCTCACACCAGTCATTACCATCAGCAAAATGTCTACAAAGTATAAATGCTGAAGGGGTTTTAGAGATCTGTGTACCTTCTAGCTGCTGGTGGGATGTAAAGTGGAAACAGCACTAACGCAAACTGAATCGAGCTGCTTGAAAAGGTAAAAATTGAGCTACCAAATGATGCGGCAGGGCACCTTTTGGGCCTATAACCTAAGACCACCAAAATTGGAAAGACAGAGGCAGGCAAATATGCACTGCAACAATACTGAAATAGCTAAGATATGGAAGCAAAAAAAAGGTCCATAAACAGATGAATGGACAAAGAAGAAGTGGTATACGGACAGAATGGAATAGTAGCCTCGGGAGAAAAATGAACAATGCTGTTTTCAGGACTACAGTTGAGCCTAGAAAAAATCATATAAGGTTAAGTAAGTCAAAAGGGTATGACAAATATCCTATGATATCATTTATACAAGTTTTCTTAAGATTGCTACCAATGAACATATTTCCACAGAAAAAGACACTCACAGACTTATCAAATAAACTAATGGTTAGCCAAAATGAAAGGTGGGGGGATGGGTAAGTTAGGACTATGGGGTTAACATACATATACTAATGTAAGTTAAATGTATATAAACATATAACATATAAACGATGTGAATTATATAATCACCAATACGTTCAAAATATATATTCTGTGATCACATACATGGTAACAGGATCCGAAGATGAACAGACATATGTATGAATCATTGAGCAGATTCTGTACAGCCAGACAATCAAAACACTCTAATCAAATTTACTCCGATAAGAAATAGAAATTAAATTTAAAAAAAAAACATAAGTTAGGAGACATAAACTTCTGGGGGCTTGTCCCAGCATATTGCACTCTAATTTACAAGCTCAGAACACTACCTCCAGGAAGACTCTGTTCTCCTAGTAACAAGACTTGAGAACGCAATAATGCTGCCGCCTTGTGGCTGCTTCCCACAACAGCACTTTAAACCCAGTGCCAATGATTGCTTATATAGTCACAAGGACTGCAGGGCTGTAAATGACACAAGCCCTCAAAATATGCCCTGGGGTAGGGAATTGGCAAGAACATTCAACACATGAGAAATTTCCAAGAAGTCAATAAGAGGAGGGAAGTTGTACTCACTCTTTAAAAAAAAAAGGAAAAGAAAAAAAAGGACATGCCTAAAGCTTAGTATAAGGAATTATTAGCCACATACAAATTCAAATTCAAAAAGGTTTCAGCTCACACCAGTCATTACCATCAGCAAAATGTCTACAAACTATAAATGCTGAAGGGGTTTTAGAGATCTGTGTACCTTCTAGCTGCTGGTGGGATGTAAAGTGGAAACAGCACTAACGCAAATTGAATCGAGCTGCTTGAAAAGGTAAAAATTGAGCTACCAAATGATGCGGCAGGGCACCTTTTGGGCCTATAACCTAAGACCACCAAAATTGGAAAGACAGAGGCAGGCAAATATGCACTGCAACAATACTGAAATAGCCAAGATATGGAAGCAAAAAAAAGGTCCATAAACAGATGAATGGACAAAGAAGAAGTGGTATACGGACAGAATGGAATAGTAGCCTCGGGAGAAAAATGAACAATGCTGTTTTCAGGACTACAGTTGAGCCTAGAAAAAATCATATAAGGTTAAGTAAGTCAAAAGGGTATGACAAATATCCTATGATATCATTTATACAAGTTTTCTTAAGATTGCTACCAATGAACATATTTCCACAGAAAAAGACACTCACAGACTTATCAAATAAACTAATGGTTAGCCAAAATGAAAGGTGGGGGGATGGGTAAGTTAGGACTATGGGGTTAACATACATATACTAATGTAAGTTAAATGTATATAAACATATAACATATAAACGATATGAATTATATAATCACCAATACCTTCAAAATATATATTCTGTAATCACATACTTGATAACAGGTTCCGAAGATGAACAGATATATGTATGAATCATTGAGCAGATTCTGTACAGCCAATCAAAACACTCTAATCAAATTTACTCCGATAAGAAATAGAAATTAAATTTAAAAAGCAAACATAAGTTAGGAGACATAAACTTCTGGGGGCTTGTCCCACCACATTCCACTCTAATTTACAACCTTGGAAAACTACCTCCAGGAAGACTCTGTTGCCCTAGTAACAAGAGTTGAGAACGTAATAATGCTGCCGCCTTGTGGCTGTTTCCCACAACAGCAGCTTTAAACCCAGTGCCAAAGGTTGCTTAATAGTCACAAGGACTGAAGGGCTCTAAATGACACCTGCCTTCAAAAAATGCCCTGGGGTAGGGAATAGGCAAAAAAATTCAACACATGAGAAACTTTTCAAGAAGTCAATAAGAGGAGGGAAGTTGTACTCACTCTTTAAAACAAAAGGAAAAGAAAAAAATGACATGCCTAAAGCTCAGTATAAGGAATTATTAGCCACATGCAAATTCAAATTCAAAAAGGTTTCAGGTAACACCAGTCATGACCATCATCAAAAAGTCTACAAACTATAAATGCTGAAGGGGTTTTAGAGGAATGTGTACCTTCTAGCTGCTGGTGGGATGTAAAGAAGTAATACCACTAATGCAAACTGAATGGAGCTGCTTGAAAAGGTAAAAATTGAGTTACCATACGATGCGGCAGGGCACCTTTTGGGCCTATAACCTAAGACCACCAGAATCGGAAAGACAGAGGCAGGCAAATGTGCACTGCAACAATACTGAAATAGCCAAGACATGGAAGCAAAAAAAGGTCCATAAACAGATGAATGGACAAAGACGAAATGGTATACGTACCAAATGGAATAGTAGCCTCTGGAAAAAAATGAACAATGTTGTTTTCAGGACTAGAGTTGAGCCTAGAAATAATCATATAAGGTTAAGTAAGTCAAAAGGATATGACAAATATCCTATGATATCATTTATACATGTTATCCTAAGATTGCTACCAATGAACATATTTCCACAGAAAAAGACACTCACAGACTTATCATATAAACTAATGGTTAGCCAAAATGAAAGGTGGGAGGATGGGTAAATTAGGACTATGGGGTTAACATACATATACTAATGTATGTTAAATGTATATAAACATATAACATATAAATGATATGAATTATATATTCACCAATACCTTCAAAATATACATTCTGTAATCACATACATGGTAACAGGATCCGAAGATGAACAGACATATGTATGAATCATTGAGCAGATTCTGTACAGCCAGAAAACCACAACACTCTAATCAAATTTACTCCGATAAGAAATAGAAATTAAATTTAAAAAACAAACATAAGTTAGGAGACATAAACTTCTGGGGGCTTGTCCCAGGACATTGCACTCTAATTTACAGGCTCGGAACACTACCTCCAGGAAGACTGTGTTGTCCTAGTAACAAGACTTGAGAACGTAATAATGCTGCCACCTTGTGGCTGCTTCCCACAACAGTAGCTTTAAACCCAGTACCAATGGTTGCTTATATAGTCACAAGGACTGCAGGGCTGTAAAAGACACAGGCCCTCAAAAAATGCCCTGGTGTAGGGAATAGGCAAGGAAATTCAACACATGAGAAATTTTCAAGAAGTCAATAAGAGTACGGAAGTTGTACTCAGTCTAAAAAAAAAGGAAAAGAAAAAAAGGACATGCCTAAAGCTCAGCATAAGGAATTATTAGCCACATGTGTATCCAACCTCCAAAAAGGTTTCAGCTCACACCAGTCATGACCATCAGCAAAAAGTCTACAAACTATAAATGCTGAAGGGGTTTTAGAGAACTGTGTACCTTCTAGCTGCTGTTTGGATGTAAAGTGGTAACAGCAGTAACGCAAACTGAATTGAGCTGCTTGAAAAGGTAAACATTGAGCTACCATATGATGCGGCAGGGCACCTTTTGGGCCTATAACCTAAGACCACCGGATTCGGAAAGACAGAGGCAGGCAAATGTGCACTGCAACAATATTGAAATAGCCAAGACATGGAAGCAAAAAAAAGGTCCATAAACAGATGAAAGGACAAAGACGAAATGGTATACGTACCAAATGGAATAGTAGCCTCTGGAAAAAAATGAACAATGCCGTTTTCAGGACTAGAGTTGAGCCTAGAAATAATCATATAAGGTTAAGTAAGTCAAAAGGGTATGACAAATATCCTATGATATCATTTATACATGTTATCCTAAGATTGCTACCAATGAACATATTTCCACTGAAAAAGACACTCACAGACTTATCAAATAAACTAATGGTTAGCCAAAATGAAAGGTGGGGGGATGGGTAAATTAGGACTATGGGGTTAACATACATATACTAATATAAGTTAAATGTATATAAACATATAACATATAAATGATATGAATTATATAATCACCAATACCTTCAAAATATACATTCTGTAATCACATACATGGTAACAGGATCCGAAGATGAACAGACATATGTATGAATCATTGAACAGATTCTGTACAGCCAGACAATCAAAACACTCTAATCAAATTTACTCCGATAAAAAATACAAATTAAATTTAAAAAACAAACATAAGTAAGGAGACATAAACTTCTGGGGGCTTGTCCCAGCACATTGCACTCTAATTTAAAAGCTCGGAACACTACCTCCAGGAAGACTCTGTTGTCCTAGTAACAAGACTTGAGAACGTAATAATGCTGCCGCCTTGTGGCTGTCTCCAAAAACAGCACCTTTAAACCCAGTGCCAATGGTTGCTTATATAGTCACAAGGACTGTACGGTTGTAAATGACACAGGCACTCAAAAAATGCCCTGGGGTAGGGAATAGGCAAGAAAATTCAACACATAAGAAACTTTTCAAGAAATCAATAAGAGGAGGGAAGTTGTAATCACTCTTTTTAAAAAAAAGGAAAAGAAAAAATAGGACATGCCTAAAGCTCAGCATAAGGAATTATTAGCCACATGCGTATCCAACCTCCAAAAAGGTTTCAGCTCACACCAGTCATGACCATCAGCAAAAAGTCTACAAACTATAAATGCTGAAGGGGTTTTAGAGAAGTGTGTACCTTCTAGCTGCTGGTGGGATATAAAGTCGTAACATCACTAATGCAATCTGAATCGAGCTGCTTGAAAACGTAAAAATTGAGCTACCATATGATGCGGCAGGGCACCTTTTGGGCCTATAACCTAAGACCACCAGAATCGGAAAGACAGAGGCAGGCAAATGTGCACTGCAACAATACTGAAATAGCCAAGACATGGAAGCAAAAAAAAGGTCCATAAACAGATGAAAGGCCAAAGAAGAAATGGTATACGTACCAAATGGAATAGTAGCCTCTGGAAAAAAATGAACAATGCCGTTTTCAGGACTAGAGTTGAGCCTAGAAATAATCATATAAGGTTAAGTAAGTCAAAAGGGTATGACAAATATCCTATGATATCATTTATACATGTTATCCTAAGATTGCTACCAATGAACATATTTCCACTGAAAAAGACACTCACAGACTTATCAAATAAACTAATGGTTAGCCAAAATGAAAGGTGGGGGGATGGGTAAATTAGGACTATGGGGTTAACATACATGTACTAATATAAGTTAAATGTATATAAACATATAACATATAAATGATATGAATTATATAATCACCAATACCTTCAAAATATACATTCTGTAATCACATACATGGTAACAGGATCCGAAGATGAACAGACATATGTATGAATCATTGAACAGATTCTGTACAGCCAGACAATAAAAACACTCTAATCAAATATACTCCGATAAAAAATACAAATTAAATTTAAAAAACAAACATAAGTAAGGAGACATAAACTTCTGGGGGCTTGTCCCAGCACATTGCACTCTAATTTAAAAGCTCGAAACACTACCTCCAGGAAGACTCTGTTGTCCTAGTAACAAGACTTGAGAACGTAATAATGCTGCCGCCTTGTGGCTGTCTCCCAAAACAGCAGCTTTAAACCCAGTGACAATGGTTGCTTATATAGTCACAAGGACTGCAGGGCTGTAAATGACACAGGCCCTCAAAAATTGCCCTGGGGTAGGGAATAGGCAAGAAAATCCAACACATGAGAAATTTTTCAAGAAGTCAATAAGAGGAGGGGAGTTGTACTCACTCTTTAAAAAAAAAAGGAAAAGAAAAAAAAGGACATGCCTAAAGCTTAGTATAAGGAATTATTAGCCACATACAAATTCAAATTCAAAAAGGTTTCAGCTCACACCAGTCATTACCATCAGAAAAATGTCTACAAACTATAAATGCTGAAGGGGTTTTAGAGATCTGTGTACCTTCTAGCTGCTGATGGGATGTAAAGTGGCAACAGCACTAACGCAAACTGAATGGAGCTGCTTGAAAAGGTAAAAATTGAGCTACCATATGATGCGGCAGGGCACCTTTTGGGCCTATAACCTAAGACCACCAGATTCGGAAAGAGAGAGGCAGGCAAATGTGCATTGCAACAATATTGAAATAGCCAAGACATGGAAGCAAAAAAAAGGTCCATAAACAGATGAATGGACAAAGACGAAGTGGGATACGTACCAAATGGAATAGTAACCTCGGGAAAAAAATGAACAATGCCGTTTTCAGGACTACAGTTGAGCCTAGAAATAATCATATAAGGTTAAGTAAGTCAAAAGGGTATGACAAATATCCTAGGACATCATTTATACATGTTATCCTAAGATTGCTACCAATGAACATATTTCCACAGAAAAAAAACACTCACAGACTTATCAAATAAACTAATGGCTAGCCAAAATGAAAGGTGGGAGGATGGGTAAATTAGGACTATGGGGTTAAAATACATATACTAATGTATGTTAAATGTATATAAACATATAACATATGATATATATAAATTATATAATCACCAATACCTTTAAAATATACATTCTGTAATCACATACATGCTAACAGGTTCGAAGATGAACAGATATATGTATGAATCATTGAGCAGATTCTGTACAGCCAGAAAACCACAACACTCTAATCAAATTTACTCCGATAAGAAATAGAAATTAAATTTAAAAAAAAAACATAAGTTAGGAGACATAAACTTCTGGGGGCTTGTCCCAGCATATTGCACTCTAATTTACAAGCTCAGAACACTACCTCCAGGAAGACTCTGTTCTCCTAGTAACAAGACTTGAGAACGCTATAATGCTGCCGCCTTGTGGCTGCTTCCCACAACAGCACTTTAAACCCAGTGCCAATGATTGCTTATATAGTCACAAGGACTGCAGGGCTGTAAATGACACAAGCCCTCAAAATATGCCCTGAGGTAGGGAATTGGCAAGAACATTCAACACATGAGAAATTTCCAAGAAGTCAATAAGAGGAGGGAAGTTGTACTCACTCTTTAAAAAAAAAAGGAAAAGAAAAAAAGGACATGCCTAAAGCTCAGTATAAGGAATTATTAGCCACATGCAAATTCAAATTCAAAAAGGTTTCAGCTCACTCCAGTCATGACCATCAGCAAAAAGTCTACAAACAATAAATGCTGAAGGGGTTTTAGAGAAGTGTGTACCTTCTAGCTGCTGGTGGGATGTAAAGTGGTAACAGCAGTAACGCAAACTGAATCGTGCTGCTTGAAAAGGTAAAAATTGAGTTACCATATGGTGCGGCAGGGCACCTTTTGGGCCTATAACCTAAGACCACCAGATTCGGAAAGAGAGAGGCAGGCAAATGTGCATTGCAACAATATTGAAATAGCCAAGACATGGAAGCAAAAAAAAAGGTCCATAAACAGATGAATGGACAAAGACGAAGTGGGATACGTACCAAATGGAATAGTAGCCTCGGGAAAAAAATGAACAATGCCGTTTTCAGGACTACAGTTGAGCCTAGAAATAATCATATAAGGTTAAGTAAGTCAAAAGGGTATGACAAATATCCTATGACATCATTTATACATGTTATCCTAAGATTGCTACCAATGAACATATTTCCACAGAAAAAGACAGTCACAGACTTATCAAATAAACTAATGGCTAGCCAAAATGAAAGGTGGGAGGATGGGTAAATTAGGACTATGGGGTTAAAATACATATACTAATGTATGTTAAATGTATATAAACATATAACATATGAAATATATAAATTATATAATCACCAATACCTTTAAAATATACATTCTGTAATCACATACATGCTAACAGGTTCAAAGATGAACAGACATATGTATGAATCATTGAGCAGATTCTGTACAGCCAGAAAACCACAACACTCTAATCAAATTTACTCCGATAAGAAATAGAAATTAAATTTAAAAAACAAACATAAGTTAGGAGACATAAACTTCTGGGGGCTTGTCCCAGCACATTGCACTCTAATTTACAAGCTCGGAACACTACCTCCAGGAAGACTGTGTTGTCCTAGTAACAAGACTTGAGAACGTAATAATGCTGCCGCCTTGTGGCTGCTTCCCACAACAGTAGCTTTAAACCCAGTGCCAATGGTTGCTTATATAGTCACAAGGACTGCAGGGCTGTAAAAGACACAGGCCCTCAAAAAATGCCCTGGGGTATGGAATTGGCAAGAAAATTCAACACATGAGAAATTTTCAAGAAGTCAATAAGAGGAGGGAAGTTGTAGTCACTCTTTAAAAAAAAAGGAAAAGAAAAAAAGGACATGCCTAAAGCTCAGCATAAGGAATTATTAGCCACATGCGTATCCAACCTCCAAAAAGGTTTCAGCTCACACCAGTCATGACCATCAGCAAAAAGTCTACAAACTATAAATGCTGAAGGGGTTTTAGAGAACTGTGTACGTTCTAGCTGCTGGTGGGATGTAAAGTGGTAACAGCAGTAACGCAAACTGAATCGAGCTGCTTGAAAAGGTAAACATTGAGCTACCATATGATGCGGCAGGGCACATTTTGGGCCTATAACCTAAGACAACTGGATTCGGAGAGACAGAGGCAGGCAAATGTGCACTGCAACAATATTGAAATAGCCAAGACATGGAAGCAAAAAAAAGGTCCATAAACAGATGAATGGACAAAGACGAAATGGTACACGTACCAAATGGAATAGAAGCCTCTGGAAAAAAATGAACAACGCCGTTTTCAGGACTAGAGTTGAGCCTAGAAATAATCATATAAGGTTAAGTAAGTCAAAAGGGTATGACAAATATCCTATGATATCATTAATACATGTTATCCTAAGATTGCTACCAATGAACATATTTCCACAAAAAAAGACACTCACAGACTTATCAAATAAACTAATGGTTAGCCAAAATGAAAGGTGGGAGGATGGGTAAATTAGGACAATGGGGTTAACATACATATACTAATGTATGTTAAATGTATATAAACATATCACATATAAACTATATGCATTATATCATCACCAATAGCTTCAAAAATATACATTCTGTAATCACGTACATGGTAGCAGGATCCGAAGATGAACAGACATATGTATGAATCATTGAGCACATTCTGTACAGCCAGAGAATCAAAACACTCTAAGCAAACTGACTCTGATAAGAAATAGAAATTAAATTTAAAAAGCAAACATAAGTTAGGAGACATAAACTTCTGGGGGCTTGTCCCAGCACATTCCACTCTAATTTACAACCTTGGAAAACTACCTCCAGGAAGACTCTGTTGCCCTAGTAACAAGAGTTGAGAACGTAATAATGCTGCCACCTTGTGGCTGTTTCCCACAACAGCAGCTTTAAACCCAGTGCCAAAGGTTGCTTAATAGTCACAAGGACTGCAGGGGTCTAAATGACACCGGCCCTCAAAGAATGCCCTGGAGTAGGGAATAGGCAAAAAAATTCAACACATGAGTAACTTTTCAAGAAGTCAATAAGAGGAGGGAAGTTGTACTCACTCTTTAAAAAAAAAAGGAAAAGAATAAAAAAGGACATGCCTAAAGCTCAGTATAAGGAATTATTAGCCACATGCAAATTCAAATTCAAAAAGGTTTCAGGTGACACCAGTCATGACCATCAGCAAAAAGTCTACAAACTATAAATGCTGAAGGGGTTTTAGAGAATTGTGTACCTTCTAGCTGCTGGTGGGATGTAAAGTGGAAACAGCACTAACGCAAACTGAATCGAGCTGCTTGAAAAGGTAAAAATTGAGCTACCAAATGATGGGGCAGGGCACCTTTTGGGCCTATAACCTAAGACCACCAAAATTGGAAAGACAGAGGCAGGCAAATATGCACTGCAACAATACTGAAATAGCCAAGATATGGAAGCAAAAAAAAGGTCCATAAACAGATGAATGGACAAAGAAGAAGTGGTATACGGACAGAATGGAATAGTAGCCTCGGGAGAAAAATGAACAATGCTGTTTTCAGGACTACAGTTGAGCCTAGAAAAAATCATATAAGGTTAAGTAAGTCAAAAGGGTATGACAAATATCCTATGATATCATTTATACAAGTTTTCTTAAGATTGCTACCAATGAACATATTTCCACAGAAAAAGACACTCACAGACTTATCAAATAAACTAATGGTTAGCCAAAATGAAAGGTGGGGGGATGGGTAAGTTAGGACTATGGGGTTAACATACATATACTAATGTAAGTTAAATGTATATAAACATATAACATATAAACGATATGAATTATATAATCACCAATACCTTCAAAATATATATTCTGTGATCACATACATGGTAACAGGATCCGAAGATGAACAGACATATGTATGAATCATTGAACAGATTCTGTACAGCCAGACAATCAAAACACTCTAATCAAATTTACTCCGATAAAAAATACAAATTAAATTTAAAAAACAAACATAAGTAAGGAGACATAAACTTCTGGGGGCTTGTCCCAGCACATTGTACTCTAATTTAAAAGCTCGGAACACTACCTCCAGGAAGACTCTGTTGTCCTAGTAACAAGACTTGAGAACGTAATAATGCTGCCGCCTTGTGGCTGTCTCCAAAAACAGCACCTTTAAACCCAGTGCCAAAGGTTGCTTAATAGTCACAAGGACTGAAGGGCTCTAAATGACACCTGCCTTCAAAAAATGCCCTGGGGTAGGGAATAGGCAAAAAAATTCAACACATGAGAAACTTTTCAAGAAGTCAATAAGAGGAGGGAAGTTGTACTCACTCTTTAAAACAAAAGGAAAAGAAAAAAATGACATGCCTAAAGCTCAGTATAAGGAATTATTAGCCACATGCAAATTCAAATTCAAATTCAAAAAGGTTTCAGGTAACACCACTCATGACCATCATCAAAAAGTCTACAAACTATAAATGCTGAAGGGGTTTTAGAGGAATGTGTACCTTCTAGCAGCTGGTGGGATGTAAAGAAGTAATACCACTAATGCAAACTGAATGGAGCTGCTTGAAAAGGTAAAAATTGAGTTACCATACGATGCGGCAGGGCACCTTTTGGGCCTATAACCTAAGACCACCAGAATCGGAAAGACAAAGGCAGGCAAATGTGCACTGCAACAATACTGAAATAGCCAAGACATGGAAGCAAAAAAAGGTCCATAAACAGATGAATGGACAAAGACGAAATGGTATACGTACCAAATGGAATAGTAGCCTCTGGAAAAAAATGAACAATGCTGTTTTCAGGAGTAGAGTTGAGCCTAGAAATAATCATATAAGGTTAAGTAAGTCAAAAGGGTATGACAAATATCCTATGATATCATTTATACATGTTATCCTAAGATTGCTACCAATGAACATATTTCCACAGAAAAAGACACTCACAGACTTATCATATAAACTAATGGTTAGCCAAAATGAAAGGTGGGAGGATGGGTAAATTAGGACTATGGGGTTAACATACATATACTAATGTATGTTAAATGTATATAAACATATAACATATAAATGATATGAATTATATATTCACCAATACCTTCAAAATATACATTCTGTAATCACATACATGGTAACAGGATCCGAAGATGAACAGACATATGTATGAATCATTGAGCAGATTCTGTACAGTCAGAAAACCACAACACTCTAATCAAATTTACTCCGATAAGAAATAGAAATTAAATTTAAAAAACAAACATAAGTTAGGAGACATAAACTTCTGGGGGCTTGTCCCAGGACATTGCACTCTAATTTACAGGCTCGGAACACTACCTCCAGGAAGACTGTGTTGTCCTAGTAACAAGACTTGAGAACGTAATAATGCTGCCGCCTTGTGGCTGCTTCCCACAACAGTAGCTTTAAACCCAGTACCAATGGTTGCTTATATAGTCACAAGGACTGCAGGGCTGTAAAAGACACAGGCCCTCAAAAAATGCCCTGGTGTAGGGAATAGGCAAGGAAATTCAACACATGAGAAATTTTCAAGAAGTCAATAAGAGTACGGAAGTTGTACTCACTCTAAAAAAAAAGGAAAAGAAAAAAAGGACATGCCTAAAGCTCAGCATAAGGAATTATTAGCCACATGTGTATCCAACCTCCAAAAAGGTTTCAGCTCACAACAGTCATGACCATCAGCAAAAAGTCTACAAACTATAAATGCTGAAGGGGTTTTAGAGAACTGTGTACCTTCTAGCTGCTGTTTGGATGTAAAGTGGTAACAGCAGTAACGCAAACTGAATTGAGCTGCTTGAAAAGGTAAACATTGAGCTACCATATGATGCGGTAGGGCACCTTTTGGGCCTATAACGTAAGACCACCGGATTCGGAAAGACAGAGGCAGGCAAATGTGCACTGCAACAATATTGAAATAGCCAAGACATGGAAGCAAAAAAAAGGTCCATAAACAGATGAAAGGACAAAGACGAAATGGTATACGTACCAAATGGAATAGTAACCTCTGGAAAAAAATGAACAATGCCGTTTTCAGGACTAGAGTTGAGCCTAGAAATAATCATATAAGGTTAAGTAAGTCAAAAGGGTATGACAAATATCCTATGATATCATTTATACATGTTATCCTAAGATTGCTACCAATGAACATATTTCCACTGAAAAAGACACTCACAGACTTATCAAATAAACTAATGGTTAGCCAAAATGAAAGGTGGGGGGATGGGTAAATTAGGACTATGGGGTTAACATACATATACTAATATAAGTTAAATGTATATAAACATATAAAATATAAATGATATGAATTATGTAATCACCAATACCTTCAAAATATACATTCTGTAATCACATACATGGTAACAGGATCCGAAGATGAACAGACATATGTATGAATCATTGAACAGATTCTGTACAGCCAGACAATAAAAACACTCTAATCAAATTTACTCCGATAAAAAATACAAATTAAATTTAAAAAACAAACATAAGTAAGGAGACATAAACTTCTTGGGGCTTGTCCCAGCACATTGCACTCTAATTTAGAAGCTCGGAACACTACCTCCAGGAAGACTCTGTTGTCCTAGTAACAAGACTTGAGAACGTAATAATGCTGCCGCCTTGTGGCTGTCTCCAAAAACAGCACCTTTAAACCCAGTGCCAATGGTTGCTTATATAGTCACAAGGACTGCACGGTTGTAAATGACACAGGCACTCAAAAAATGCCCTGGGGTAGGGAATAGGCAAGAAAATTCAACACATAAGAAACTTTTCAAGAAATCAATAAGAGGAGGGAAGTTGTACTCACTCTTTTTAAAAAAAAGGAAAAGAAAAAATAGGACATGCCTAAAGCTCAGCATAAGGAATTATTAGCCACATGCGTATCCAACCTCCAAAAAGGTTTCAGCTCACACCAGTCATGACCATCAGCAAAAAGTCTACAAACTATAAATGCTGAAGGGGTTTTAGAGAAGTGTGTACCTTCTAGCTGCTGGTGGGATATAAAGTCGTAACAGCACTAATGCAAACTGAATCGAGCTGCTTGAAAACGTAAAAATTGAGCTACCATATGATGCGGCAGGGCACCTTTTGGGCCTATAACCTAAGACCACCAGAATCGGAAAGACAGAGGAAGGCAAATGTGCACTGCAACAATACTGAAATAGCAAAGACATGGAAGCAAAAAAAAGGTCCATAAACAGGTGAATGGACAAAGAAGAAGTGGTATATGGACAGAATGGAAGAGTAGCCTCGGGAAAAAAATGAACAATGCCGTTTTCAGGACTAGAGTTGAGACTAGAAATAATCATATAAGGTTAAGTAAGACAAAAGGGTATTACAAATATCCTATGATATTATTTATACAAGTTTTCCTAAGATTGCTACCAATGAACATATTTCCACAGAAAAAGACACTCACAGACTTATCAAATAAACTAATGGTTAGCCAAAATGAAAGGTGGGAGGATGGGTAAATTAGGACTATGGGGTTAACATACATATACTAATGTAAGTTAAATGTATATAAACATATAACATATAAATGATATGAATTATATATTCACCAATACCTTCAAAATATACATTCTGTAATCACATACATGGTAACAGGATCCGAAGATGAACAGACATATGTGTGAATCATTGAGCAGATTCTGTACAGCCAGACAATCAAAACACTCTAATCAAATTTACTCCGATAAGAAAGACAAATTAAATTTAAAAAACAAGCATAAGTAAGGAGACATAAACTTCTGGGGGCTTGTCCCAGCACATTGCACTCTAATTTACAAGCTCGGAACACTACCTCCAGGAAGACTCTGTTGTCCTAGTAACAAGACTTGAGAACGTAATAATGCTGCCGCCTTGTGGCTGTCTCCAAAAACAGCACCTTTAAACCCAGTGCCAATGGTTGCTTATATAGTCACAAGGACTGCACGGTTGTAAATGACACAGGCACTCAAAAAATGCCCTGGGGTAGGGAATAGGCAAGAAAATTCAACACATAAGAAACTTTTCAAGAAATCAATAAGAGGAGGGAAGTTGTACTCACTCTTTTTAAAAAAAAGGAAAAGAAAAAATAGGACATGCCTAAAGCTCAGCATAAGGAATTATTAGCCACATGCGTATCCAACCTCCAAAAAGGTTTCAGCTCACACCAGTCATGACCATCAGCAAAAAGTCTACAAACTATAAATGCTGAAGGGGTTTTAGAGAAGTGTGTACCTTCTAGCTGCTGGTGGGATATAAAGTCGTAACAGCACTAATGCAAACTGAATCGAGCTGCTTGAAAACGTAAAAATTGAGCTACCATATGATGCGGCAGGGCACCTTTTGGGCCTATAACCTAAGACCACCAGAATCGGAAAGACAGAGGCAGGCAAATGTGCACTGCAACAATACTGAAATAGCAAAGACATGGAAGCAAAAAAAAGGTCCATAAACAGGTGAATGGACAAAGAAGAAGTGGTATATGGACAGAATGGAAGAGTAGCCTCGGGAAAAAAATGAACAATGCCGTTTTCAGGACTAGAGTTGAGACTAGAAATAATCATATAAGGTTAAGTAAGACAAAAGGGTATTACAAATATCCTATGATATTATTTATACAAGTTTTCCTAAGATTGCTACCAATGAACATATTTCCACAGAAAAAGACACTCACAGACTTATCAAATAAACTAATGGTTAGCCAAAATGAAAGGTGGGAGGATGGGTAAATTAGGACTATGGGGTTAACATACATATACTAATGTAAGTTAAATGTATATAAACATATAACATATAAATGATATGAATTATATATTCACCAATACCTTCAAAATATACATTCTGTAATCACATACATGGTAACAGGATCCGAAGATGAACAGACATATGTGTGAATCATTGAGCAGATTCTGTACAGCCAGACAATCAAAACACTCTAATCAAATTTACTCCGATAAGAAAGACAAATTAAATTTAAGAAACAAACATAAGTAAGGAGACATAAACTTCTGGGGGCTTGTCCCAGCACATTGCACTCTAATTTAAAAGCTCGGAACACTACCTCCAGGAAGACTCTGTTGTCCTAGTAACAAGACTTGAGAACGTAATAATGCTGCCGCCTTGTGGCTGTCTCCCAAAACAGCAGCTTTAAACCCATTGACAATGGTTGCTTATATAGTCCCAAGGACTCCAGGGCTGTAAATGACACAGGCCCTCAAAAATTGCCCTGGGGTAGGGAATAGGCAAGAAAATCCAACACATGAGAAATTTTTCAAGAAGTCAATAAGAGGAGGGGAGTTGTACTCACTCTTTAAAAAAAAAAAAGGAAAAGAAAAAAAAGGACATGCCTAAAGCTTAGTATAAGGAATTATTAGCCACATACAAATTCAAATTCAAAAAGGTTTCAGCTCACACCAGTCATTACCATCAGCAAAATGTCTACAAAGTATAAATGCTGAAGGGGTTTTAGAGATCTGTGTACCTTCTAGCTGCTGGTGGGATGTAAAGTGGAAACAGCACTAACGCAAACTGAATCGAGCTGCTTGAAAAGGTAAAAATTGAGCTACCAAATGATGCGGCAGGGCACCTTTTGGGCCTATAACCTAAGACCACCAAAATTGGAAAGACAGAGGCAGGCAAATATGCACTGCAACAATACTGAAATAGCCAAGATATGGAAGCAAAAAAAAGGTCCATAAACAGATGAATGGACAAAGAAGAAGTGGTATACGGACAGAATGGAATAGTAGCCTCGGGAGAAAAATGAACAATGCTGTTTTCAGGACTACAGTTGAGCCTAGAAAAAATCATATACGGTTAAGTAAGTCAAAAGGGTATGACAAATATCCTATGATATCATTTATACAAGATTTCTTAAGATTGCTACCAATGAACATATTTCCACAGAAAAAGACACTCACAGACTTATCAAATAAACTAATGGTTAGCCAAAATGAAAGGTGGGGGGATGGGTAAGTTAGGACTATGGGGTTAACATACATATACTAATGTAAGTTAAATGTATATAAACATATAACATATAAACGATATGAATTATATAATCACCAATACCTTCAAAATATATATTCTGTGATCACATACATGGTAACAGGATCCGAAGATGAACAGACATATGTATGAATCATTGAACAGATTCTGTACAGCCAGACAATCAAAACACTCTAATCAAATTTACTCCGATAAAAAATACAAATTAAATTTAAAAAACAAACATAAGTAAGGAGACATAAACTTCTGGGGGCTTGTCCCAGCACATTGTACTCTAATTTAAAAGCTCGGAACACTACCTCCAGGAAGACTCTGTTGTCCTAGTAACAAGACTTGAGAACGTAATAATGCTGCCGCCTTGTGGCTGTCTCCAAAAACAGCACCTTTAAACCCAGTGCCAAAGGTTGCTTAATAGTCACAAGGACTGAAGGGCTCTAAATGACACCTGCCTTCAAAAAATGCCCTGGGGTAGGGAATAGGCAAAAAAATTCAACACATGAGAAACTTTTCAAGAAGTCAATAAGAGGAGGGAAGTTGTACTCACTCTTTAAAACAAAAGGAAAAGAAAAAAATGACATGCCTAAAGCTCAGTATAAGGAATTATTAGCCACATGCAAATTCAAATTCAAATTCAAAAAGGTTTCAGGTAACACCACTCATGACCATCATCAAAAAGTCTACAAACTATAAATGCTGAAGGGGTTTTAGAGGAATGTGTACCTTCTAGCAGCTGGTGGGATGTAAAGAAGTAATACCACTAATGCAAACTGAATGGAGCTGCTTGAAAAGGTAAAAATTGAGTTACCATACGATGCGGCAGGGCACCTTTTGGGCCTATAACCTAAGACCACCAGAATCGGAAAGACAAAGGCAGGCAAATGTGCACTGCAACAATACTGAAATAGCCAAGACATGGAAGCAAAAAAAGGTCCATAAACAGATGAATGGACAAAGACGAAATGGTATACGTACCAAATGGAATAGTAGCCTCTGGAAAAAAATGAACAATGCTGTTTTCAGGAGTAGAGTTGAGCCTAGAAATAATCATATAAGGTTAAGTAAGTCAAAAGGGTATGACAAATATCCTATGATATCATTTATACATGTTATCCTAAGATTGCTACCAATGAACATATTTCCACAGAAAAAGACACTCACAGACTTATCATATAAACTAATGGTTAGCCAAAATGAAAGGTGGGAGGATGGGTAAATTAGGACTATGGGGTTAACATACATATACTAATGTATGTTAAATGTATATAAACATATAACATATAAATGATATGAATTATATATTCACCAATACCTTCAAAATATACATTCTGTAATCACATACATGGTAACAGGATCCGAAGATGAACAGACATATGTATGAATCATTGAGCAGATTCTGTACAGTCAGAAAACCACAACACTCTAATCAAATTTACTCCGATAAGAAATAGAAATTAAATTTAAAAAACAAACATAAGTTAGGAGACATAAACTTCTGGGGGCTTGTCCCAGGACATTGCACTCTAATTTACAGGCTCGGAACACTACCTCCAGGAAGACTGTGTTGTCCTAGTAACAAGACTTGAGAACGTAATAATGCTGCCGCCTTGTGGCTGCTTCCCACAACAGTAGCTTTAAACCCAGTACCAATGGTTGCTTATATAGTCACAAGGACTGCAGGGCTGTAAAAGACACAGGCCCTCAAAAAATGCCCTGGTGTAGGGAATAGGCAAGGAAATTCAACACATGAGAAATTTTCAAGAAGTCAATAAGAGTACGGAAGTTGTACTCACTCTAAAAAAAAAGGAAAAGAAAAAAAGGACATGCCTAAAGCTCAGCATAAGGAATTATTAGCCACATGTGTATCCAACCTCCAAAAAGGTTTCAGCTCACAACAGTCATGACCATCAGCAAAAAGTCTACAAACTATAAATGCTGAAGGGGTTTTAGAGAACTGTGTACCTTCTAGCTGCTGTTTGGATGTAAAGTGGTAACAGCAGTAACGCAAACTGAATTGAGCTGCTTGAAAAGGTAAACATTGAGCTACCATATGATGCGGTAGGGCACCTTTTGGGCCTATAACGTAAGACCACCGGATTCGGAAAGACAGAGGCAGGCAAATGTGCACTGCAACAATATTGAAATAGCCAAGACATAGAAGCAAAAAAAAGGTCCATAAACAGATGAAAGGACAAAGACGAAATGGTATACGTACCAAATGGAATAGTAACCTCTGGAAAAAAATGAACAATGCCGTTTTCAGGACTAGAGTTGAGCCTAGAAATAATCATATAAGGTTAAGTAAGTCAAAAGGGTATGACAAATATCCTATGATATCATTTATACATGTTATCCTAAGATTGCTACCAATGAACATATTTCCACTGAAAAAGACACTCACAGACTTATCAAATAAACTAATGGTTAGCCAAAATGAAAGGTGGGGGGATGGGTAAATTAGGACTATGGGGTTAACATACATATACTAATATAAGTTAAATGTATATAAACATATAAAATATAAATGATATGAATTATGTAATCACCAATACCTTCAAAATATACATTCTGTAATCACATACATGGTAACAGGATCCGAAGATGAACAGACATATGTATGAATCATTGAACAGATTCTGTACAGCCAGACAATAAAAACACTCTAATCAAATTTACTCCGATAAAAAATACAAATTAAATTTAAAAAACAAACATAAGTAAGGAGACATAAACTTCTTGGGGCTTGTCCCAGCACATTGCACTCTAATTTAGAAGCTCGGAACACTACCTCCAGGAAGACTCTGTTGTCCTAGTAACAAGACTTGAGAACGTAATAATGCTGCCGCCTTGTGGCTGTCTCCAAAAACAGCACCTTTAAACCCAGTGCCAATGGTTGCTTATATAGTCACAAGGACTGCACGGTTGTAAATGACACAGGCACTCAAAAAATGCCCTGGGGTAGGGAATAGGCAAGAAAATTCAACACATAAGAAACTTTTCAAGAAATCAATAAGAGGAGGGAAGTTGTACTCACTCTTTTTAAAAAAAAGGAAAAGAAAAAATAGGACATGCCTAAAGCTCAGCATAAGGAATTATTAGCCACATGCGTATCCAACCTCCAAAAAGGTTTCAGCTCACACCAGTCATGACCATCAGCAAAAAGTCTACAAACTATAAATGCTGAAGGGGTTTTAGAGAAGTGTGTACCTTCTAGCTGCTGGTGGGATATAAAGTCGTAACAGCACTAATGCAAACTGAATCGAGCTGCTTGAAAACGTAAAAATTGAGCTACCATATGATGCGGCAGGGCACCTTTTGGGCCTATAACCTAAGACCACCAGAATCGGAAAGACAGAGGAAGGCAAATGTGCACTGCAACAATACTGAAATAGCAAAGACATGGAAGCAAAAAAAAGGTCCATAAACAGGTGAATGGACAAAGAAGAAGTGGTATATGGACAGAATGGAAGAGTAGCCTCGGGAAAAAAATGAACAATGCCGTTTTCAGGACTAGAGTTGAGACTAGAAATAATCATATAAGGTTAAGTAAGACAAAAGGGTATTACAAATATCCTATGATATTATTTATACAAGTTTTCCTAAGATTGCTACCAATGAACATATTTCCACAGAAAAAGACACTCACAGACTTATCAAATAAACTAATGGTTAGCCAAAATGAAAGGTGGGAGGATGGGTAAATTAGGACTATGGGGTTAACATACATATACTAATGTAAGTTAAATGTATATAAACATATAACATATAAATGATATGAATTATATATTCACCAATACCTTCAAAATATACATTCTGTAATCACATACATGGTAACAGGATCCGAAGATGAACAGACATATGTGTGAATCATTGAGCAGATTCTGTACAGCCAGACAATCAAAACACTCTAATCAAATTTACTCCGATAAGAAAGACAAATTAAATTTAAAAAACAAGCATAAGTAAGGAGACATAAACTTCTGGGGGCTTGTCCCAGCACATTGCACTCTAATTTACAAGCTCGGAACACTACCTCCAGGAAGACTCTGTTGTCCTAGTAACAAGACTTGAGAACGTAATAATGCTGCCGCCTTGTGGCTGTCTCCAAAAACAGCACCTTTAAACCCAGTGCCAATGGTTGCTTATATAGTCACAAGGACTGCACGGTTGTAAATGACACAGGCACTCAAAAAATGCCCTGGGGTAGGGAATAGGCAAGAAAATTCAACACATAAGAAACTTTTCAAGAAATCAATAAGAGGAGGGAAGTTGTACTCACTCTTTTTAAAAAAAAGGAAAAGAAAAAATAGGACATGCCTAAAGCTCAGCATAAGGAATTATTAGCCACATGCGTATCCAACCTCCAAAAAGGTTTCAGCTCACACCAGTCATGACCATCAGCAAAAAGTCTACAAACTATAAATGCTGAAGGGGTTTTAGAGAAGTGTGTACCTTCTAGCTGCTGGTGGGATATAAAGTCGTAACAGCACTAATGCAAACTGAATCGAGCTGCTTGAAAACGTAAAAATTGAGCTACCATATGATGCGGCAGGGCACCTTTTGGGCCTATAACCTAAGACCACCAGAATCGGAAAGACAGAGGCAGGCAAATGTGCACTGCAACAATACTGAAATAGCAAAGACATGGAAGCAAAAAAAAGGTCCATAAACAGGTGAATGGACAAAGAAGAAGTGGTATATGGACAGAATGGAAGAGTAGCCTCGGGAAAAAAATGAACAATGCCGTTTTCAGGACTAGAGTTGAGACTAGAAATAATCATATAAGGTTAAGTAAGACAAAAGGGTATTACAAATATCCTATGATATTATTTATACAAGTTTTCCTAAGATTGCTACCAATGAACATATTTCCACAGAAAAAGACACTCACAGACTTATCAAATAAACTAATGGTTAGCCAAAATGAAAGGTGGGAGGATGGGTAAATTAGGACTATGGGGTTAACATACATATACTAATGTAAGTTAAATGTATATAAACATATAACATATAAATGATATGAATTATATATTCACCAATACCTTCAAAATATACATTCTGTAATCACATACATGGTAACAGGATCCGAAGATGAACAGACATATGTGTGAATCATTGAGCAGATTCTGTACAGCCAGACAATCAAAACACTCTAATCAAATTTACTCCGATAAGAAAGACAAATTAAATTTAAGAAACAAACATAAGTAAGGAGACATAAACTTCTGGGGGCTTGTCCCAGCACATTGCACTCTAATTTAAAAGCTCGGAACACTACCTCCAGGAAGACTCTGTTGTCCTAGTAACAAGACTTGAGAACGTAATAATGCTGCCGCCTTGTGGCTGTCTCCCAAAACAGCAGCTTTAAACCCATTGACAATGGTTGCTTATATAGTCCCAAGGACTCCAGGGCTGTAAATGACACAGGCCCTCAAAAATTGCCCTGGGGTAGGGAATAGGCAAGAAAATCCAACACATGAGAAATTTTTCAAGAAGTCAATAAGAGGAGGGGAGTTGTACTCACTCTTTAAAAAAAAAAAAGGAAAAGAAAAAAAAGGACATGCCTAAAGCTTAGTATAAGGAATTATTAGCCACATACAAATTCAAATTCAAAAAGGTTTCAGCTCACACCAGTCATTACCATCAGCAAAATGTCTACAAAGTATAAATGCTGAAGGGGTTTTAGAGATCTGTGTACCTTCTAGCTGCTGGTGGGATGTAAAGTGGAAACAGCACTAACGCAAACTGAATCGAGCTGCTTGAAAAGGTAAAAATTGAGCTACCAAATGATGCGGCAGGGCACCTTTTGGGCCTATAACCTAAGACCACCAAAATTGGAAAGACAGAGGCAGGCAAATATGCACTGCAACAATACTGAAATAGCCAAGATATGGAAGCAAAAAAAAGGTCCATAAACAGATGAATGGACAAAGAAGAAGTGGTATACGGACAGAATGGAATAGTAGCCTCGGGAGAAAAATGAACAATGCTGTTTTCAGGACTACAGTTGAGCCTAGAAAAAATCATATACGGTTAAGTAAGTCAAAAGGGTATGACAAATATCCTATGATATCATTTATACAAGATTTCTTAAGATTGCTACCAATGAACATATTTCCACAGAAAAAGACACTCACAGACTTATCAAATAAACTAATGGTTAGCCAAAATGAAAGGTGGGGGGATGGGTAAGTTAGGACTATGGGGTTAACATACATATACTAATGTAAGTTAAATGTATATAAACATATAACATATAAACGATATGAATTATATAATCACCAATACCTTCAAAATATATATTCTGTGATCACATACATGGTAACAGGATCCGAAGATGAACAGACATATGTATGAATCATTGAGCAGATTTTGTACAGCCAGACAATCAAAACACTCTAATCAAATTTACTCCGATAAGAAATAGAAATTAAATTTTAAAAAGAAAACATAAGTTAGGAGACATAAACTTCTGGGGGCTTGTCCCAGCATATTGCACTCTAATTTACAAGCTCAGAACACTACCTCCAGTAATACTCTGTTCTCCTAGTAACAAGACTTGAGAACGCAATAATGCTGCCGCCTTGTGGCTGCTTCCCACAACAGCACTTTAAACCCAGTGCCAATGATTGCTTATATAGTCACAAGGACTGCAGGGCTGTAAATGACACAAGCCCTCAAAATATGCCCTGGGGTAGGGAATTGGCAAGAACATTCAACACATGAGAAATTTCCAAGAAGTCAATAAGAGGAGGGAAGTTGTACTCACTCTTTAAAAAAAAAGGAAAAGAAAAAAAAGGACATGCCTAAAGCTTAGTATAAGGAATTATTAGCCACATACAAATTCAAATTCAAAAAGGTTTCAGCTCACACCAGTCATTACCATCAGCAAAATGTCTACAAACTATAAATGCTGAAGGGGTTTTAGAGATCTGTGTACCTTCTAGGTGCTGGTGGGATGTAAAGTGGAAACAGCACTAACGCAAACTGAATCGAGCTGCTTGAAAAGGTAAAAATTGAGCTACCAAATGATGCGGCAGGGCACCTTTTGGGCCTATAACCTAAGACCACCAAAATTGGAAAGACAGAGGCAGGCAAATATGCACTGCAACAATACTGAAATAGCCAAGATATGGAAGCAAAAAAAAGGTCCATAAACAGATGAATGGACAAAGAAGAAGTGGTATACGGACAGAATGGAATAGTAGCCTCGGGAGAAAAATGAACAATGCTGTTTTCAGGACTACAGTTGAGCCTAGAAAAAATCATATAAGGTTAAGTAAGTCAAAAGGGTATGACAAATATCCTATGATATCATTTATACAAGTTTTCTTAAGATTGCTACCAATGAACATATTTCCACAGAAAAAGACACTCACAGACTTATCAAATAAACTAATGGTTAGCCAAAATGAAAGGTGGGGGGATGGGTAAGTTAGGACTATGGGGTTAACATACATATACTAATGTAAGTTAAATGTATATAAACATATAACATATAAACGATATGAATTATATAATCACCAATACCTTCAAAATATATATTCTGTGATCACATACTTGATAACAGGTTCCAAAGATGAACAGATATATGTATGAATCATTGAGCAGATTCTGTACAGCCAATCAAAACACTCTAATCAAATTTACTCCGATAAGAAATAGAAATTAAATTTAAAAAGCAAACATGAGTTAGGAGACATAAACTTCTGGGGGCTTGTCCCAGCACATTCCACTCTAATTTACAACCTTGGAAACTACCTCCAGGAAGACTCTGTTGCCCTAGTAACAAGAGTTGAGAACGTAATAATGCTGCCGCCTTGTGGCTGTTTCCCACAACAGCAGCTTTAAACCCAGTGCCAAAGGTTGCTTAATAGTCACAAGGACTGAAGGGCTCTAAATGACACCTGCCTTCAAAAAATGCCCTGGGGTAGGGAATAGGCAAAAAAATTCAACACATGAGAAACCTTTCAAGAAGTCAATAAGAGGAGGGAAGTTGTACTCACTCTTTAAAACAAAAGGAAAAGAAAAAAATGACATGCCTAAAGCTCAGTATAAGGAATTATTAGCCACATGCAAATTCAAATTCAAATTCAAAAAGGTTTCAGGTAACACCACTCATGACCATCATCAAAAAGTCTACAAACTATAAATGCTGAAGGGGTTTTAGAGGAATGTGTACCTTCTAGCAGCTGGTGGGATGTAAAGAAGTAATACCACTAATGCAAACTGAATGGAGCTGCTTGAAAAGGTAAAAATTGAGTTACCATACGATGCGGCAGGGCACCTTTTGGGCCTATAACCTAAGACCACCAGAATCGGAAAGACAAAGGCAGGCAAATGTGCACTGCAACAATACTGAAATAGCCAAGACATGGAAGCAAAAAAAGGTCCATAAACAGATGAATGGACAAAGACGAAATGGTATACGTACCAAATGGAATAGTAGCCTCTGGAAAAAAATGAACAATGCTGTTTTCAGGAGTAGAGTTGAGCCTAGAAATAATCATATAAGGTTAAGTAAGTCAAAAGGGTATGACAAATATCCTATGATATCATTTATACATGTTATCCTAAGATTGCTACCAATGAACATATTTCCACAGAAAAAGACACTCACAGACTTATCATATAAACTAATGGTTAGCCAAAATGAAAGGTGGGAGGATGGGTAAATTAGGACTATGGGGTTAACATACATATACTAATGTATGTTAAATGTATATAAACATATAACATATAAATGATATGAATTATATATTCACCAATACCTTCAAAATATACATTCTGTAATCACATACATGGTAACAGGATCCGAAGATGAACAGACATATGTATGAATCATTGAGCAGATTCTGTACAGTCAGAAAACCACAACACTCTAATCAAATTTACTCCGATAAGAAATAGAAATTAAATTTAAAAAACAAACATAAGTTAGGAGACATAAACTTCTGGGGGCTTGTCCCAGGACATTGCACTCTAATTTACAGGCTCGGAACACTACCTCCAGGAAGACTGTGTTGTCCTAGTAACAAGACTTGAGAACGTAATAATGCTGCCGCCTTGTGGCTGCTTCCCACAACAGTAGCTTTAAACCCAGTACCAATGGTTGCTTATATAGTCACAAGGACTGCAGGGCTGTAAAAGACACAGGCCCTCAAAAAATGCCCTGGTGTAGGGAATAGGCAAGGAAATTCAACACATGAGAAATTTTCAAGAAGTCAATAACAGTACGGAAGTTGTACTCACTCTAAAAAAAAAGGAAAAGAAAAAAAGGACATGCCTAAAGCTCAGCATAAGGAATTATTAGCCACATGTGTATCCAACCTCCAAAAAGGTTTCAGCTCACAACAGTCATGACCATCAGCAAAAAGTCTACAAACTATAAATGCTGAAGGGGTTTTAGAGAACTGTGTACCTTCTAGCTGCTGTTTGGATGTAAAGTGGTAACAGCAGTAACGCAAACTGAATTGAGCTGCTTGAAAAGGTAAACATTGAGCTACCATATGATGCGGTAGGGCACCTTTTGGGCCTATAACGTAAGACCACCGGATTCGGAAAGACAGAGGCAGGCAAATGTGCACTGCAACAATATTGAAATAGCCAAGACATGGAAGCAAAGAAAAGGTCCATAAACAGATGAAAGGACAAAGACGAAATGGTATACGTACCAAATGGAATAGTAACCTCTGGAAAAAAATGAACAATGCCGTTTTCAGGACTAGAGTTGAGCCTAGAAATAATCATATAAGGTTAAGTAAGTCAAAAGGGTATGACAAATATCCTATGATATCATTTATACATGTTATCCTAAGATTGCTACCAATGAACATATTTCCACTGAAAAAGACACTCACAGACTTATCAAATAAACTAATGGTTAGCCAAAATGAAAGGTGGGGGGATGGGTAAATTAGGACTATGGGGTTAACATACATATACTAATATAAGTTAAATGTATATAAACATATAAAATATAAATGATATGAATTATGTAATCACCAATACCTTCAAAATATACATTCTGTAATCACATACATGGTAACAGGATCCGAAGATGAACAGACATATGTATGAATCATTGAACAGATTCTGTACAGCCAGACAATAAAAACACTCTAATCAAATTTACTCCGATAAAAAATACAAATTAAATTTAAAAAACAAACATAAGTAAGGAGACATAAACTTCTGGGGGCTTGTCCCAGCACATTGCACTCTAATTTAGAAGCTCGGAACACTACCTCCAGGAAGACTCTGTTGTCCTAGTAACAAGACTTGAGAACGTAATAATGCTGCCGCCTTGTGGCTGTCTCCAAAAACAGCACCTTTAAACCCAGTGCCAATGGTTGCTTATATAGTCACAAGGACTGCACGGTTGTAAAAGACACAGGCACTCAAAAAATGCCCTGGGGTAGGGAATAGGCAAGAAAATTCAACACATAAGAAACTTTTCAAGAAATCAATAAGAGGCGGGAAGTTGTACTCACTCTTTTTAAAAAAAAGGAAAAGAAAAAATAGGACATGCCTAAAGCTCAGCATAAGGAATTATTAGCCACATGCGTATCCAACCTCCAAAAAGGTTTCAGCTCACACCAGTCATGACCATCAGCAAAAAGTCTACAAACTATAAATGCTGAAGGGGTTTTAGAGAAGTGTGTACCTTCTAGCTGCTGGTGGGATATAAAGTCGTAACAGCACTAATGCAAACTGAATCGAGCTGCTTGAAAACGTAAAAATTGAGCTACCATATGATGCGGCAGGGCACCTTTTGGGCCTATAACCTAAGACCACCAGAATCGGAAAGACAGAGGAAGGCAAATGTGCACTGCAACAATACTGAAATAGCAAAGACATGGAAGCAAAAAAAAGGTCCATAAACAGGTGAATGGACAAAGAAGAAGTGGTATATGGACAGAATGGAAGAGTAGCCTCGGGAAAAAAATGAACAATGCCGTTTTCAGGACTAGAGTTGAGACTAGAAATAATCATATAAGGTTAAGTAAGACAAAAGGGTATTACAAATATCCTATGATATTATTTATACAAGTTTTCCTAAGATTGCTACCAACGAACATATTTCCACAGAAAAAGACACTCACAGACTTATCAAATAAACTAATGGTTAGCCAAAATGAAAGGTGGGAGGATGGGTAAATTAGGACTATGGGGTTAACATACATATACTAATGTAAGTTAAATGTATATAAACATATAACATATAAATGATATGAATTATATATTCACCAATACCTTCAAAATATACATTCTGTAATCACATACATGGTAACAGGATCCGAAGATGAACAGACATATGTGTGAATCATTGAGCAGATTCTGTACAGCCAGACAATCAAAACACTCTAATCAAATTTACTCCGATAAGAAAGACAAATTAAATTTAAAAAACAAGCATAAGTAAGGAGACATAAACTTCTGGGGGCTTGTCCCAGCACATTGCACTCTAATTTACAAGCTCGGAACACTACCTCCAGGAAGACTCTGTTGTCCTAGTAACAAGACTTGAGAACGTAATAATGCTGCCGCCTTGTGGCTGTCTCCCAAAAGAGCAGCTTTAAACCCATTGACAATGGTTGCTTATATAGTCACAAGGACTGCAGGGCTGTAAATGACACAGGCCCTCAAAAATTGCCCTGGGGTAGGGAATAGGCAAAAAATCCAACACATGAGAAATTTTTCAAGAAGTCAATAAGAGGAGGGGAGTTGTACTCACTCTTTAAAAAAAAAAAAGGAAAAGAAAAAAAAGGACATGCCTAAAGCTTAGTATAAGGAATTATTAGCCACATACAAATTCAAATTCAAAAAGGTTTCAGCTCACACCAGTCATTACCATCAGCAAAATGTCTACAAAGTATAAATGCTGAAGGGGTTTTAGAGATCTGTGTACCTTCTAGCTGCTGGTGGGATGTAAAGTGGAAACAGCACTAACGCAAACTGAATCGAGCTGCTTGAAAAGGTAAAAATTGAGCTACCAAACGATGCGGCAGGGCACCTTTTGGGCCTATAAACTAAGACCACCAAAATTGGAAAGACAGAGGCAGGCAAATATGCACTGCAACAATACTGAAATAGCTAAGATATGGAAGCAAAAAAAAGGTCCATAAACAGATGAATGGACAAAGAAGAAGTGGTATACGGACAGAATGGAATAGTAGCCTCGGGAGAAAAATGAACAATGCTGTTTTCAGGACTACAGTTGAGCCTAGAAAAAATCATATAAGGTTAAGTAAGTCAAAAGGGTATGACAAATATCCTATGATATCATTTATACAAGTTTTCTTAAGATTGCTACCAATGAACATATTTCCACAGAAAAAGACACTCACAGACTTATCAAATAAACTAATGGTTAGCCAAAATGAAAGGTGGGGGGATGGGTAAGTTAGGACTATGGGGTTAACATACATATACTAATGTAAGTTAAATGTATATAAACATATAACATATAAACGATGTGAATTATATAATCACCAATACGTTCAAAATATATATTCTGTGATCACATACATGGTAACAGGATCCGAAGATGAACAGACATATGTATGAATCATTGAGCAGATTCTGTACAGCCAGACAATCAAAACACTCTAATCAAATTTACTCCGATAAGAAATAGAAATTAAATTTAAAAAAAAAACATAAGTTAGGAGACATAAACTTCTGGGGGCTTGTCCCAGCATATTGCACTCTAATTTACAAGCTCAGAACACTACCTCCAGGAAGACTCTGTTCTCCTAGTAACAAGACTTGAGAACGCAATAATGCTGCCGCCTTGCGGCTGCTTCCCACAACAGCACTTTAAACCCAGTGCCAATGATTGCTTATATAGTCACAGGGACTGCAGGGCTGTAAATGACACAAGCCCTCAAAATATGCCCTGGGGTAGGGAATTGGCAAGAACATTCAACACATGAGAAATTTCCAAGAAGTCAATAAGAGGAGGGAAGTTGTACTCACTCTTTAAAAAAAAAAGGAAAAGAAAAAAAGGACATGCCTAAAGCTTAGTATAAGGAATTATTAGCCACATACAAATTCAAATTCAAAAAGGTTTCAGCTCACATCAGTCATTACCATCAGCAAAATGTCTACAAACTATAAATGCTGAAGGGGTTTTAGAGATCTGTGTACCTTCTAGCTGCTGGTGGGATGTAAAGTGGAAACAGCACTAACGCAAATTGAATCGAGCTGCTTGAAAAGGTAAAAATTGAGCTACCAAATGATGCGGCAGGGCACCTTTTGGGCCTATAACCTAAGACCACCAAAATTGGAAAGACAGAGGCAGGCAAATATGCACTGCAACAATACTGAAATAGCCAAGATATGGAAGCAAAAAAAAGGTCCATAAACAGATGAATGGACAAAGAAGAAGTGGTATACGGACAGAATGGAATAGTAGCCTCGGGAGAAAAATGAACAATGCTGTTTTCAGGACTACAGTTGAGCCTAGAAAAAATCATATAAGGTTAAGTAAGTCAAAAGGGTATGACAAATATCCTATGATATCATTTATACAAGTTTTCTTAAGATTGCTACCAATGAACATATTTCCACAGAAAAAGACACTCACAGACTTATCAAATAAACTAATGGTTAGCCAAAATGAAAGGTGGGGGGATGGGTAAGTTAGGACTATGGGGTTAACATACATATACTAATGTAAGTTAAATGTATATAAACATATAACATATAAACGATATGAATTATATAATCACCAATACCTTCAAAATATATATTCTGTAATCACATACTTGATAACAGGTTCCGAAGATGAACAGATATATGTATGAATCATTGAGCAGATTCTGTACAGCCAATCAAAACACTCTAATCAAATTTACTCCGATAAGAAATAGAAATTAAATTTAAAAAGCAAACATAAGTTAGGAGACATAAACTTCTGGGGGCTTGTCCCACCACATTCCACTCTAATTTACAACCTTGGAAAACTACCTCCAGGAAGACTCTGTTGCCCTAGTAACAAGAGTTGAGAACGTAATAATGCTGCCGCCTTGTGGCTGTTTCCCACAACAGCAGCTTTAAACCCAGTGCCAAAGGTTGCTTAATAGTCACAAGGACTGAAGGGCTCTAAATGACACCTGCCTTCAAAAAATGCCCTGGGGTAGGGAATAGGCAAAAAAATTCAACACATGAGAAACTTTTCAAGAAGTCAATAAGAGGAGGGAAGTTGTACTCACTCTTTAAAACAAAAGGAAAAGAAAAAAATGACATGCCTAAAGCTCAGTATAAGGAATTATTAGCCACATGCAAATTCAAATTCAAAAAGGTTTCAGGTAACACCAGTCATGACCATCATCAAAAAGTCTACAAACTATAAATGCTGAAGGGGTTTTAGAGGAATGTGTACCTTCTAGCTGCTGGTGGGATGTAAAGAAGTAATACCACTAATGCAAACTGAATGGAGCTGCTTGAAAAGGTAAAAATTGAGTTACCATACGATGCGGCAGGGCACCTTTTGGGCCTATAACCTAAGACCACCAGAATCGGAAAGACAGAGGCAGGCAAATGTGCACTGCAACAATACTGAAATAGCCAAGACATGGAAGCAAAAAAAGGTCCATAAACAGATGAATGGACAGACGAAATGGTATACGTACCAAATGGAATAGTAGCCTCTGGAAAAAAATGAACAATGTTGTTTTCAGGACTAGAGTTGAGCCTAGAAATAATCATATAAGGTTAAGTAAGTCAAAAGGATATGACAAATATCCTATGATATCATTTATACATGTTATCCTAAGATTGCTACCAATGAACATATTTCCACAGAAAAAGACACTCACAGACTTATCATATAAACTAATGGTTAGCCAAAATGAAAGGTGGGAGGATGGGTAAATTAGGACTATGGGGTTAACATACATATACTAATGTATGTTAAATGTATATAAACATATAACATATAAATGATATGAATTATATATTCACCAATACCTTCAAAATATACATTCTGTAATCACATACATGGTAACAGGATCCGAAGATGAACAGACATATGTATGAATCATTGAGCAGATTCTGTACAGCCAGAAAACCACAACACTCTAATCAAATTTACTCCGATAAGAAATAGAAATTAAATTTAAAAAACAAACATAAGTTAGGAGACATAAACTTCTGGGGGCTTGTCCCAGGACATTGCACTCTAATTTACAGGCTCGGAACACTACCTCCAGGAAGACTGTGTTGTCCTAGTAACAAGACTTGAGAACGTAATAATGCTGCCACCTTGTGGCTGCTTCCCACAACAGTAGCTTTAAACCCAGTACCAATGGTTGCTTATATAGTCACAAGGACTGCAGGGCTGTAAAAGACACAGGCCCTCAAAAAATGCCCTGGTGTAGGGAATAGGCAAGGAAATTCAACACATGAGAAATTTTCAAGAAGTCAATAAGAGTACGGAAGTTGTACTCACTCTAAAAAAAAAGGAAAAGAAAAAAAGGACATGCCTAAAGCTCAGCATAAGGAATTATTAGCCACATGTGTATCCAACCTCCAAAAAGGTTTCAGCTCACACCAGTCATGACCATCAGCAAAAAGTCTACAAACTATAAATGCTGAAGGGGTTTTAGAGAACTGTGTACCTTCTAGCTGCTGTTTGGATGTAAAGTGGTAACAGCAGTAACGCAAACTGAATTGAGCTGCTTGAAAAGGTAAACATTGAGCTACCATATGATGCGGCAGGGCACCTTTTGGGCCTATAACCTAAGACCACCGGATTCGGAAAGACAGAGGCAGGCAAATGTGCACTGCAACAATATTGAAATAGCCAAGACATGGAAGCAAAAAAAAGGTCCATAAACAGATGAAAGGACAAAGACGAAATGGTATACGTACCAAATGGAATAGTAGCCTCTGGAAAAAAATGAACAATGCCGTTTTCAGGACTAGAGTTGAGCCTAGAAATAATCATATAAGGTTAAGTAAGTCAAAAGGGTATGACAAATATCCTATGATATCATTTATACATGTTATCCTAAGATTGCTACCAATGAACATATTTCCACTGAAAAAGACACTCACAGACTTATCAAATAAACTAATGGTTAGCCAAAATGAAAGGTGGGGGGATGGGTAAATTAGGACTATGGGGTTAACATACATATACTAATATAAGTTAAATGTATATAAACATATAACATATAAATGATATGAATTATATAATCACCAATACCTTCAAAATATACATTCTGTAATCACATACATGGTAACAGGATCCGAAGATGAACAGACATATGTATGAATCATTGAACAGATTCTGTACAGCCAGACAATCAAAACACTCTAATCAAATTTACTCCGATAAAAAATACAAATTAAATTTAAAAAACAAACATAAGTAAGGAGACATAAACTTCTGGGGGCTTGTCCCAGCACATTGCACTCTAATTTAAAAGCTCGGAACACTACCTCCAGGAAGACTCTGTTGTCCTAGTAACAAGACTTGAGAACGTAATAATGCTGCCGCCTTGTGGCTGTCTCCAAAAACAGCACCTTTAAACCCAGTGCCAATGGTTGCTTATATAGTCACAAGGACTGTACGGTTGTAAATGACACAGGCACTCAAAAAATGCCCTGGGGTAGGGAATAGGCAAGAAAATTCAACACATAAGAAACTTTTCAAGAAATCAATAAGAGGAGGGAAGTTGTAATCACTCTTTTTAAAAAAAAGGAAAAGAAAAAATAGGACATGCCTAAAGCTCAGCATAAGGAATTATTAGCCACATGCGTATCCAACCTCCAAAAAGGTTTCAGCTCACACCAGTCATGACCATCAGCAAAAAGTCTACAAACTATAAATGCTGAAGGGGTTTTAGAGAAGTGTGTACCTTCTAGCTGCTGGTGGGATATAAAGTCGTAACATCACTAATGCAATCTGAATCGAGCTGCTTGAAAACGTAAAAATTGAGCTACCATATGATGCGGCAGGGCACCTTTTGGGCCTATAACCTAAGACCACCAGAATCGGAAAGACAGAGGCAGGCAAATGTGCACTGCAACAATACTGAAATAGCCAAGACATGGAAGCAAAAAAAAGGTCCATAAACAGATGAAAGGCCAAAGAAGAAATGGTATACGTACCAAATGGAATAGTAGCCTCTGGAAAAAAATGAACAATGCCGTTTTCAGGACTAGAGTTGAGCCTAGAAATAATCATATAAGGTTAAGTAAGTCAAAAGGGTATGACAAATATCCTATGATATCATTTATACATGTTATCCTAAGATTGCTACCAATGAACATATTTCCACTGAAAAAGACACTCACAGACTTATCAAATAAACTAATGGTTAGCCAAAATGAAAGGTGGGGGGATGGGTAAATTAGGACTATGGGGTTAACATACATGTACTAATATAAGTTAAATGTATATAAACATATAACATATAAATGATATGAATTATATAATCACCAATACCTTCAAAATATACATTCTGTAATCACATACATGGTAACAGGATCCGAAGATGAACAGACATATGTATGAATCATTGAACAGATTCTGTACAGCCAGACAATAAAAACACTCTAATCAAATATACTCCGATAAAAAATACAAATTAAATTTAAAAAACAAACATAAGTAAGGAGACATAAACTTCTGGGGGCTTGTCCCAGCACATTGCACTCTAATTTAAAAGCTCGAAACACTACCTCCAGGAAGACTCTGTTGTCCTAGTAACAAGACTTGAGAACGTAATAATGCTGCCGCCTTGTGGCTGTCTCCCAAAACAGCAGCTTTAAACCCAGTGACAATGGTTGCTTATATAGTCACAAGGACTGCAGGGCTGTAAATGACACAGGCCCTCAAAAATTGCCCTGGGGTAGGGAATAGGCAAGAAAATCCAACACATGAGAAATTTTTCAAGAAGTCAATAAGAGGAGGGGAGTTGTACTCACTCTTTAAAAAAAAAAGGAAAAGAAAAAAAAGGACATGCCTAAAGCTTAGTATAAGGAATTATTAGCCACATACAAATTCAAATTCAAAAAGGTTTCAGCTCACACCAGTCATTACCATCAGAAAAATGTCTACAAACTATAAATGCTGAAGGGGTTTTAGAGATCTGTGTACCTTCTAGCTGCTGGTGGGATGTAAAGTGGCAACAGCACTAACGCAAACTGAATGGAGCTGCTTGAAAAGGTAAAAATTGAGCTACCATATGATGCGGCAGGGCACCTTTTGGGCCTATAACCTAAGACCACCAGATTCGGAAAGAGAGAGGCAGGCAAATGTGCATTGCAACAATATTGAAATAGCCAAGACATGGAAGCAAAAAAAAGGTCCATAAACAGATGAATGGACAAAGACGAAGTGGGATACGTACCAAATGGAATAGTAACCTCGGGAAAAAAATGAACAATGCCGTTTTCAGGACTACAGTTGAGCCTAGAAATAATCATATAAGGTTAAGTAAGTCAAAAGGGTATGACAAATATCCTAGGACATCATTTATACATGTTATCCTAAGATTGCTACCAATGAACATATTTCCACAGAAAAAAAACACTCACAGACTTATCAAATAAACTAATGGCTAGCCAAAATGAAAGGTGGGAGGATGGGTAAATTAGGACTATGGGGTTAAAATACATATACTAATGTATGTTAAATGTATATAAACATATAACATATGATATATATAAATTATATAATCACCAATACCTTTAAAATATACATTCTGTAATCACATACATGCTAACAGGTTCGAAGATGAACAGATATATGTATGAATCATTGAGCAGATTCTGTACAGCCAGAAAACCACAACACTCTAATCAAATTTACTCCGATAAGAAATAGAAATTAAATTTAAAAAAAAAACATAAGTTAGGAGACATAAACTTCTGGGGGCTTGTCCCAGCATATTGCACTCTAATTTACAAGCTCAGAACACTACCTCCAGGAAGACTCTGTTCTCCTAGTAACAAGACTTGAGAACGCTATAATGCTGCCGCCTTGTGGCTGCTTCCCACAACAGCACTTTAAACCCAGTGCCAATGATTGCTTATATAGTCACAAGGACTGCAGGGCTGTAAATGACACAAGCCCTCAAAATATGCCCTGAGGTAGGGAATTGGCAAGAACATTCAACACATGAGAAATTTCCAAGAAGTCAATAAGAGGAGGGAAGTTGTACTCACTCTTTAAAAAAAAAAGGAAAAGAAAAAAAGGACATGCCTAAAGCTCAGTATAAGGAATTATTAGCCACATGCAAATTCAAATTCAAAAAGGTTTCAGCTCACTCCAGTCATGACCATCAGCAAAAAGTCTACAAACAATAAATGCTGAAGGGGTTTTAGAGAAGTGTGTACCTTCTAGCTGCTGGTGGGATGTAAAGTGGTAACAGCAGTAACGCAAACTGAATCGAGCTGCTTGAAAAGGTAAAAATTGAGTTACCATATGGTGCGGAAGGGCACCTTTTGGGCCTATAACCTAAGACCACCAGATTCGGAAAGAGAGAGGCAGGCAAATGTGCATTGCAACAATATTGAAATAGCCAAGACATGGAAGCAAAAAAAAAGGTCCATAAACAGATGAATGGACAAAGACGAAGTGGGATACGTACCAAATGGAATAGTAGCCTCGGGAAAAAAATGAACAATGCCGTTTTCAGGACTACAGTTGAGCCTAGAAATAATCATATAAGGTTAAGTAAGTCAAAAGGGTATGACAAATATCCTATGACATCATTTATACATGTTATCCTAAGATTGCTACCAATGAACATATTTCCACAGAAAAAGACAGTCACAGACTTATCAAATAAACTAATGGCTAGCCAAAATGAAAGGTGGGAGGATGGGTAAATTAGGACTATGGGGTTAAAATACATATACTAATGTATGTTAAATGTATATAAACATATAACATATGAAATATATAAATTATATAATCACCAATACCTTTAAAATATACATTCTGTAATCACATACATGCTAACAGGTTCAAAGATGAACAGACATATGTATGAATCATTGAGCAGATTCTGTACAGCCAGAAAACCACAACACTCTAATCAAATTTACTCCGATAAGAAATAGAAATTAAATTTAAAAAACAAACATAAGTTAGGAGACATAAACTTCTGGGGGCTTGTCCCAGCACATTGCACTCTAATTTACAAGCTCGGAACACTACCTCCAGGAAGACTGTGTTGTCCTAGTAACAAGACTTGAGAACGTAATAATGCTGCCGCCTTGTGGCTGCTTCCCACAACAGTAGCTTTAAACCCAGTGCCAATGGTTGCTTATATAGTCACAAGGACTGCAGGGCTGTAAAAGACACAGGCCCTCAAAAAATGCCCTGGGGTATGGAATTGGCAAGAAAATTCAACACATGAGAAATTTTCAAGAAGTCAATAAGAGGAGGGAAGTTGTAGTCACTCTTTAAAAAAAAAGGAAAAGAAAAAAAGGACATGCCTAAAGCTCAGCATAAGGAATTATTAGCCACATGCGTATCCAACCTCCAAAAAGGTTTCAGCTCACACCAGTCATGACCATCAGCAAAAAGTCTACAAACTATAAATGCTGAAGGGGTTTTAGAGAACTGTGTACCTTCTAGCTGCTGGTGGGATGTAAAGTGGTAACAGCAGTAACGCAAACTGAATCGAGCTGCTTGAAAAGGTAAACATTGAGCTACCATATGATGCGGCAGGGCACATTTTGGGCCTATAACCTAAGACAACTGGATTCGGAAAGACAGAGGCAGGCAAATGTGCACTGCAACAATATTGAAATAGCCAAGACATGGAAGCAAAAAAAAGGTCCATAAACAGATGAATGGACAAAGACGAAATGGTACACGTACCAAATGGAATAGAAGCCTCTGGAAAAAAATGAACAACGCCGTTTTCAGGACTAGAGTTGAGCCTAGAAATAATCATATAAGGTTAAGTAAGTCAAAAGGGTATGACAAATATCCTATGATATCATTAATACATGTTATCCTAAGATTGCTACCAATGAACATATTTCCACAAAAAAAGACACTCACAGACTTATCAAATAAACTAATGGTTAGCCAAAATGAAAGGTGGGAGGATGGGTAAATTAGGACAATGGGGTTAACATACATATACTAATGTATGTTAAATGTATATAAACATATCACATATAAACTATATGCATTATATCATCACCAATAGCTTCAAAAATATACATTCTGTAATCACGTACATGGTAGCAGGATCCGAAGATGAACAGACATATGTATGAATCATTGAGCACATTCTGTACAGCCAGAGAATCAAAACACTCTAAGCAAACTGACTCTGATAAGAAATAGAAATTAAATTTAAAAAGCAAACATAAGTTAGGAGACATAAACTTCTGGGGGCTTGTCCCAGCACATTCCACTCTAATTTACAACCTTGGAAAACTACCTCCAGGAAGACTCTGTTGCCCTAGTAACAAGAGTTGAGAACGTAATAATGCTGCCACCTTGTGGCTGTTTCCCACAACAGCAGCTTTAAACCCAGTGCCAAAGGTTGCTTAATAGTCACAAGGACTGCAGGGGTCTAAATGACACCGGCCCTCAAAGAATGCCCTGGAGTAGGGAATAGGCAAAAAAATTCAACACATGAGTAACTTTTCAAGAAGTCAATAAGAGGAGGGAAGTTGTACTCACTCTTTAAAAAAAAAAGGAAAAGAATAAAAAAGGACATGCCTAAAGCTCAGTATAAGGAATTATTAGCCACATGCAAATTCAAATTCAAAAAGGTTTCAGGTGACACCAGTCATGACCATCAGCAAAAAGTCTACAAACTATAAATGCTGAAGGGGTTTTAGAGAATTGTGTACCTTCTAGCTGCTGGTGGGATGTAAAGTGGAAACAGCACTAACGCAAACTGAATCGAGCTGCTTGAAAAGGTAAAAATTGAGCTACCAAATGATGGGGCAGGGCACCTTTTGGGCCTATAACCTAAGACCACCAAAATTGGAAAGACAGAGGCAGGCAAATATGCACTGCAACAATACTGAAATAGCCAAGATATGGAAGCAAAAAAAAGGTCCATAAACAGATGAATGGACAAAGAAGAAGTGGTATACGGACAGAATGGAATAGTAGCCTCGGGAGAAAAATGAACAATGCTGTTTTCAGGACTACAGTTGAGCCTAGAAAAAATCATATAAGGTTAAGTAAGTCAAAAGGGTATGACAAATATCCTATGATATCATTTATACAAGTTTTCTTAAGATTGCTACCAATGAACATATTTCCACAGAAAAAGACACTCACAGACTTATCAAATAAACTAATGGTTAGCCAAAATGAAAGGTGGGGGGATGGGTAAGTTAGGACTATGGGGTTAACATACATATACTAATGTAAGTTAAATGTATATAAACATATAACATATAAACGATATGAATTATATAATCACCAATACCTTCAAAATATATATTCTGTGATCACATACATGGTAACAGGATCCGAAGATGAACAGACATATGTATGAATCATTGAACAGATTCTGTACAGCCAGACAATCAAAACACTCTAATCAAATTTACTCCGATAAAAAATACAAATTAAATTTAAAAAACAAACATAAGTAAGGAGACATAAACTTCTGGGGGCTTGTCCCAGCACATTGTACTCTAATTTAAAAGCTCGGAACACTACCTCCAGGAAGACTCTGTTGTCCTAGTAACAAGACTTGAGAACGTAATAATGCTGCCGCCTTGTGGCTGTCTCCAAAAACAGCACCTTTAAACCCAGTGCCAATGGTTGCTTATATAGTCACAAGGACTGCACGGTTGTAAATGACACAGGCACTCAAAAAATGCCCTGGGGTAGGGAATAGGCAAGAAAATTCAACACATAAGAAACTTTTCAAGAAATCAATAAGAGGAGGGAAGTTGTACTCACTCTTTTTAAAAAAAAGGAAAAGAAAAAATAGGACATGCCTAAAGCTCAGCATAAGGAATTATTAGCCACATGCGTATCCAACCTCCAAAAAGGTTTCAGCTCACACCAGTCATGACCATCAGCAAAAAGTCTACAAACTATAAATGCTGAAGGGGTTTTAGAGAAGTGTGTACCTTCTAGCTGCTGGTGGGATATAAAGTCGTAACAGCACTAATGCAAACTGAATCGAGCTGCTTGAAAACGTAAAAATTGAGCTACCATATGATGCGGCAGGGCACCTTTTGGGCCTATAACCTAAGACCACCAGAATCGGAAAGACAGAGGCAGGCAAATGTGCACTGCAACAATACTGAAATAGCAAAGACATGGAAGCAAAAAAAAGGTCCATAAACAGGTGAATGGACAAAGAAGAAGTGGTATATGGACAGAATGGAAGAGTAGCCTCGGGAAAAAAATGAACAATGCCGTTTTCAGGACTAGAGTTGAGACTAGAAATAATCATATAAGGTTAAGTAAGACAAAAGGGTATTACAAATATCCTATGATATTATTTATACAAGTTTTCCTAAGATTGCTACCAATGAACATATTTCCACAGAAAAAGACACTCACAGACTTATCAAATAAACTAATGGTTAGCCAAAATGAAAGGTGGGAGGATGGGTAAATTAGGACTATGGGGTTAACATACATATACTAATGTAAGTTAAATGTATATAAACATATAACATATAAATGATATGAATTATATATTCACCAATACCTTCAAAATATACATTCTGTAATCACATACATGGTAACAGGATCCGAAGATGAACAGACATATGTGTGAATCATTGAGCAGATTCTGTACAGCCAGACAATCAAAACACTCTAATCAAATTTACTCCGATAAGAAAGACAAATTAAATTTAAGAAACAAACATAAGTAAGGAGACATAAACTTCTGGGGGCTTGTCCCAGCACATTGCACTCTAATTTAAAAGCTCGGAACACTACCTCCAGGAAGACTCTGTTGTCCTAGTAACAAGACTTGAGAACGTAATAATGCTGCCGCCTTGTGGCTGTCTCCCAAAACAGCAGCTTTAAACCCATTGACAATGGTTGCTTATATAGTCCCAAGGACTCCAGGGCTGTAAATGACACAGGCCCTCAAAAATTGCCCTGGGGTAGGGAATAGGCAAGAAAATCCAACACATGAGAAATTTTTCAAGAAGTCAATAAGAGGAGGGGAGTTGTACTCACTCTTTAAAAAAAAAAAGGAAAAGAAAAAAAAGGACATGCCTAAAGCTTAGTATAAGGAATTATTAGCCACATACAAATTCAAATTCAAAAAGGTTTCAGCTCACACCAGTCATTACCATCAGCAAAATGTCTACAAAGTATAAATGTTGAAGGGGTTTTAGAGATCTGTGTACCTTCTAGCTGCTGGTGGGATGTAAAGTGGAAACAGCACTAACGCAAACTGAATCGAGCTGCTTGAAAAGGTAAAAATTGAGCTACCAAATGATGCGGCAGGGCACCTTTTGGGCCTATAACCTAAGACCACCAAAATTGGAAAGACAGAGGCAGGCAAATATGCACTGCAACAATACTGAAATAGCCAAGATATGGAAGCAAAAAAAAGGTCCATAAACAGATGAATGGACAAAGAAGAAGTGGTATACGGACAGAATGGAATAGTAGCCTCGGGAGAAAAATGAACAATGCTGTTTTCAGGACTACAGTTGAGCCTAGAAAAAATCATATACGCTTAAGTAAGTCAAAAGGGTATGACAAATATCCTATGATATCATTTATACAAGATTTCTTAAGATTGCTACCAATGAACATATTTCCACAGAAAAAGACACTCACAGACTTATCAAATAAACTAATGGTTAGCCAAAATGAAAGGTGGGGGGATGGGTAAGTTAGGACTATGGGGTTAACATACATATACTAATGTAAGTTAAATGTATATAAACATATAACATATAAACGATATGAATTATATAATCACCAATACCTTCAAAATATATATTCTGTGATCACATACATGGTAACAGGATCCGAAGATGAACAGACATATGTATGAATCATTGAGCAGATTTTGTACAGCCAGACAATCAAAACACTCTAATCAAATTTACTCCGATAAGAAATAGAAATTAAATTTTAAAAAGAAAACATAAGTTAGGAGACATAAACTTCTGGGGGCTTGTCCCAGCATATTGCACTCTAATTTACAAGCTCAGAACACTACCTCCAGTAATACTCTGTTCTCCTAGTAACAAGACTTGAGAACGCAATAATGCTGCCGCCTTGTGGCTGCTTCCCACAACAGCACTTTAAACCCAGTGCCAATGATTGCTTATATAGTCACAAGGACTGCAGGGCTGTAAATGACACAAGCCCTCAAAATATGCCCTGGGGTAGGGAATTGGCAAGAACATTCAACACATGAGAAATTTCCAAGAAGTCAATAAGAGGAGGGAAGTTGTACTCACTCTTTAAAAAAAAAGGAAAAGAAAAAAAAGGACATGCCTAAAGCTTAGTATAAGGAATTATTAGCCACATACAAATTCAAATTCAAAAAGGTTTCAGCTCACACCAGTCATTACCATCAGCAAAATGTCTACAAACTATAAATGCTGAAGGGGTTTTAGAGATCTGTGTACCTTCTAGGTGCTGGTGGGATGTAAAGTGGAAACAGCACTAACGCAAACTGAATCGAGCTGCTTGAAAAGGTAAAAATTGAGCTACCAAATGATGCGGCAGGGCACCTTTTGGGCCTATAACCTAAGACCACCAAAATTGGAAAGACAGAGGCAGGCAAATATGCACTGCAACAATACTGAAATAGCCAAGATATGGAAGCAAAAAAAAGGTCCATAAACAGATGAATGGACAAAGAAGAAGTGGTATACGGACAGAATGGAATAGTAGCCTCGGGAGAAAAATGAACAATGCTGTTTTCAGGACTACAGTTGAGCCTAGAAAAAATCATATAAGGTTAAGTAAGTCAAAAGGGTATGACAAATATCCTATGATATCATTTATACAAGTTTTCTTAAGATTGCTACCAATGAACATATTTCCACAGAAAAAGACACTCACAGACTTATCAAATAAACTAATGGTTAGCCAAAATGAAAGGTGGGGGGATGGGTAAGTTAGGACTATGGGGTTAACATACATATACTAATGTAAGTTAAATGTATATAAACATATAACATATAAACGATATGAATTATATAATCACCAATACCTTCAAAATATATATTCTGTGATCACATACTTGATAACAGGTTCCAAAGATGAACAGATATATGTATGAATCATTGAGCAGATTCTGTACAGCCAATCAAAACACTCTAATCAAATTTACTCCGATAAGAAATAGAAATTAAATTTAAAAAGCAAACATGAGTTAGGAGACATAAACTTCTGGGGGCTTGTCCCAGCACATTCCACTCTAATTTACAACCTTGGAAACTACCTCCAGGAAGACTCTGTTGCCCTACTAACAAGAGTTGAGAACGTAATAATGCTGCCGCCTTGTGGCTGTTTCCCACAACAGCAGCTTTAAACCCAGTGCCAAAGGTTGCTTAATAGTCACAAGGACTGAAGGGCTCTAAATGACACCTGCCTTCAAAAAATGCCCTGGGGTAGGGAATAGGCAAAAAAATTCAACACATGAGAAACTTTTCAAGAAGTCAATAAGAGGAGGGAAGTTGTACTCACTCTTTAAAACAAAAGGAAAAGAAAAAAATGACATGCCTAAAGCTCAGTATAAGGAATTATTAGCCACATGCAAATTCAAATTCAAATTCAAAAAGGTTTCAGGTAACACCACTCATGACCATCATCAAAAAGTCTACAAACTATAAATGCTGAAGGGGTTTTAGAGGAATGTGTACCTTCTAGCAGCTGGTGGGATGTAAAGAAGTAATACCACTAATGCAAACTGAATGGAGCTGCTTGAAAAGGTAAAAATTGAGTTACCATACGATGCGGCAGGGCACCTTTTGGGCCTATAACCTAAGACCACCAGAATCGGAAAGACAAAGGCAGGCAAATGTGCACTGCAACAATACTGAAATAGCCAAGACATGGAAGCAAAAAAAGGTCCATAAACAGATGAATGGACAAAGACGAAATGGTATACGTACCAAATGGAATAGTAGCCTCTGGAAAAAAATGAACAATGCTGTTTTCAGGAGTAGAGTTGAGCCTAGAAATAATCATATAAGGTTAAGTAAGTCAAAAGGGTATGACAAATATCCTATGATATCATTTATACATGTTATCCTAAGATTGCTACCAATGAACATATTTCCACAGAAAAAGACACTCACAGACTTATCATATAAACTAATGGTTAGCCAAAATGAAAGGTGGGAGGATGGGTAAATTAGGACTATGGGGTTAACATACATATACTAATGTATGTTAAATGTATATAAACATATAACATATAAATGATATGAATTATATATTCACCAATACCTTCAAAATATACATTCTGTAATCACATACATGGTAACAGGATCCGAAGATGAACAGACATATGTATGAATCATTGAGCAGATTCTGTACAGTCAGAAAACCACAACACTCTAATCAAATTTACTCCGATAAGAAATAGAAATTAAATTTAAAAAACAAACATAAGTTAGGAGACATAAACTTCTGGGGGCTTGTCCCAGGACATTGCACTCTAATTTACAGGCTCGGAACACTACCTCCAGGAAGACTGTGTTGTCCTAGTAACAAGACTTGAGAACGTAATAATGCTGCCGCCTTGTGGCTGCTTCCCACAACAGTAGCTTTAAACCCAGTACCAATGGTTGCTTATATAGTCACAAGGACTGCAGGGCTGTAAAAGACACAGGCCCTCAAAAAATGCCCTGGTGTAGGGAATAGGCAAGGAAATTCAACACATGAGAAATTTTCAAGAAGTCAATAACAGTACGGAAGTTGTACTCACTCTAAAAAAAAAGGAAAAGAAAAAAAGGACATGCCTAAAGCTCAGCATAAGGAATTATTAGCCACATGTGTATCCAACCTCCAAAAAGGTTTCAGCTCACAACAGTCATGACCATCAGCAAAAAGTCTACAAACTATAAATGCTGAAGGGGTTTTAGAGAACTGTGTACCTTCTAGCTGCTGTTTGGATGTAAAGTGGTAACAGCAGTAACGCAAACTGAATTGAGCTGCTTGAAAAGGTAAACATTGAGCTACCATATGATGCGGTAGGGCACCTTTTGGGCCTATAACGTAAGACCACCGGATTCGGAAAGACAGAGGCAGGCAAATGTGCACTGCAACAATATTGAAATAGCCAAGACATGGAAGCAAAGAAAAGGTCCATAAACAGATGAAAGGACAAAGACGAAATGGTATACGTACCAAATGGAATAGTAACCTCTGGAAAAAAATGAACAATGCCGTTTTCAGGACTAGAGTTGAGCCTAGAAATAATCATATAAGGTTAAGTAAGTCAAAAGGGTATGACAAATATCCTATGATATCATTTATACGTGTTATCCTAAGATTGCTACCAATGAACATATTTCCACTGAAAAAGACACTCACAGACTTATCAAATAAACTAATGGTTAGCCAAAATGAAAGGTGGGGGGATGGGTAAATTAGGACTATGGGGTTAACATACATATACTAATATAAGTTAAATGTATATAAACATATAAAATATAAATGATATGAATTATGTAATCACCAATACCTTCAAAATATACATTCTGTAATCACATACATGGTAACAGGATCCGAAGATGAACAGACATATGTATGAATCATTGAACAGATTCTGTACAGCCAGACAATAAAAACACTCTAATCAAATTTACTCCGATAAAAAATACAAATTAAATTTAAAAAACAAACATAAGTAAGGAGACATAAACTTCTGGGGGCTTGTCCCAGCACATTGCACTCTAATTTAGAAGCTCGGAACACTACCTCCAGGAAGACTCTGTTGTCCTAGTAACAAGACTTGAGAACGTAATAATGCTGCCGCCTTGTGGCTGTCTCCAAAAACAGCACCTTTAAACCCAGTGCCAATGGTTGCTTATATAGTCACAAGGACTGCACGGTTGTAAATGACACAGGCACTCAAAAAATGCCCTGGGGTAGGGAATAGGCAAGAAAATTCAACACATAAGAAACTTTTCAAGAAATCAATAAGAGGCGGGAAGTTGTACTCACTCTTTTTAAAAAAAAGGAAAAGAAAAAATAGGACATGCCTAAAGCTCAGCATAAGGAATTATTAGCCACATGCGTATCCAACCTCCAAAAAGGTTTCAGCTCACACCAGTCATGACCATCAGCAAAAAGTCTACAAACTATAAATGCTGAAGGGGTTTTAGAGAAGTGTGTACCTTCTAGCTGCTGGTGGGATATAAAGTCGTAACAGCACTAATGCAAACTGAATCGAGCTGCTTGAAAACGTAAAAATTGAGCTACCATATGATGCGGCAGGGCACCTTTTGGGCCTATAACCTAAGACCACCAGAATCGGAAAGACAGAGGAAGGCAAATGTGCACTGCAACAATACTGAAATAGCAAAGACATGGAAGCAAAAAAAAGGTCCATAAACAGGTGAATGGACAAAGAAGAAGTGGTATATGGACAGAATGGAAGAGTAGCCTCGGGAAAAAAATGAACAATGCCGTTTTCAGGACTAGAGTTGAGACTAGAAATAATCATATAAGGTTAAGTAAGACAAAAGGGTATTACAAATATCCTATGATATTATTTATACAAGTTTTCCTAAGATTGCTACCAATGAACATATTTCCACAGAAAAAGACACTCACAGACTTATCAAATAAACTAATGGTTAGCCAAAATGAAAGGTGGGAGGATGGGTAAATTAGGACTATGGGGTTAACATACATATACTAATGTAAGTTAAATGTATATAAACATATAACATATAAATGATATGAATTATATATTCACCAATACCTTCAAAATATACATTCTGTAATCACATACATGGTAACAGGATCCGAAGATGAACAGACATATGTGTGAATCATTGAGCAGATTCTGTACAGCCAGACAATCAAAACACTCTAATCAAATTTACTCCGATAAGAAAGACAAATTAAATTTAAAAAACAAGCATAAGTAAGGAGACATAAACTTCTGGGGGCTTGTCCCAGCACATTGCACTCTAATTTACAAGCTCGGAACACTACCTCCAGGAAGACTCTGTTGTCCTAGTAACAAGACTTGAGAACGTAATAATGCTGCCGCCTTGTGGCTGCTTCCCACAACAGTAGCTTTAAACCCAGTGCCAATGGTTGCTTATATAGTCACAAGGACTGCAGGGCTGTAAAAGACACAGGCCCTCAAAAAATGCCCTGGGGTATGGAATTGGCAAGAAAATTCAACACATGAGAAATTTTCAAGAAGTCAATAAGAGGAGGGAAGTTGTAGTCACTCTTTAAAAAAAAAGGAAAAGAAAAAAAGGACATGCCTAAAGCTCAGCATAAGGAATTATTAGCCACATGCGTATCCAACCTCCAAAAAGGTTTCAGCTCACACCAGTCATGACCATCAGCAAAAAGTCTACAAACTATAAATGCTGAAGGGGTTTTAGAGAACTGTGTACCTTCTAGCTGCTGGTGGGATGTAAAGTGGTAACAGCAGTAACGCAAACTGAATCGAGCTGCTTGAAAAGGTAAACATTGAGCTACCATATGATGCGGCAGGGCACATTTTGGGCCTATAACCTAAGACCACCGGAATCGGAAAGACAGAGGCAGGCAAATGTGCACTGCAACAATACTGAAATAGCCAAGACATGGAAGCAAAAAAAAAGGTCCATAAACAGATGAATGGACAAAAAAGAAGTGGGATACGTACCAAATGGAATAGTAGCCTCGGGAAAAAAATGAACAATGCCGTTTTCAGGACTACAGTTGAGCCTAGAAATAATCATATAAGGTTAAGTAAGTCAAAAGGGTATGACAAATATCCTATGACATCATTTATACATGTTATCCTAAGATTGCTACCAATGAACATATTTCCACAGAAAAAGACACTCACAGACTTATCAAATAAACTAATGGCTAGCCAAAATGAAAGGTGGGAGGATGGGTAAATTAGGACTACGGGGTTAAAATACATATACTAATGTATGTTAAATGTATATAAACATATAATATATAAACTATATAAATAATATAATCACCAATACCTTTAAAATATACATTCTGTAATCACATACATGCTAACAGGTTCCAAAGATGAACAGATATATGTATGAATCATTGAACAGATTCTGTACAGCCAGACAATCAAAACACTCTAATCAAATTTACTCCGATAAAAAATACAAATTAAATTTAAAAAACAAACATAAGTAAGGAGACATAAACTTCTGGGGGCTTGTCCCAGCACATTGCACTCTAATTTAAAAGCTCGGAACACTACCTCCAGGAAGACTCTGTTGTCCTAGTAACAAGACTTGAGAATGTAATAATGCTGCCGCCTTGTGGGTGTCTCCAAAAACAGCACCTTTAAACCCAGTGCCAATGGTTGCTTATATAGTCACAAGGACTGCACGGTTGTAAATGACACAGGCACTCAAAAAATGCCCTGGGGTAGGGAATAGGCAAGAAAATTCAACACATAAGAAACTTTTCAAGAAATCAATAAGAGGAGGGAAGTTGTACTCACTCATTTTAAAAAAAAGGAAAAGAAAAAATAGGACATGCCTAAAGCTCAGCATAAGGAATTATTAGCCACATGCGTATCCAACCTCCAAAAAGGTTTCAGCTCACACCAGTCATGACCATCAGCAAAAAGTCTACAAACTATAAATGCTGAAGGGGTTTTAGAGAAGTGTGTACCTTCTAGCTGCTGGTGGGATATAAAGTCGTAACAGCACTAATGCAAACTGAATCGAGCTGCTTGAAAACGTAAAAATTGAGCTACCATATGATGCGGCAGGGCACCTTTTGGGCCTATAACCTAAGACCACCAGAATCGGAAAGACAGAGGCAGGCAAATGTGCACTGCAACAATACTGAAATAGCAAAGACATGGAAGCAAAAAAAAAGGTCCATAAACAGATGAATGGACAAAGACGAAGTGGGATACGTACCAAATGGAATAGTAGCCTCTGGAAAAAAATGAACAATGCCGTTTTCAGGACTATAGTTGAGCCTAGAAATAATCATATAAGGTTAAGTAAGTCAAAAGGGTATGACAAATATCCTATGACATCATTTATACATGTTATCCTAAGATTGCTACCAATGAACATATTTCCACAGAAAAAGACACTCACAGACTTATCAAATAAACTATTGGCTAGCCAAAATGAAAGGTGGGAGGATGGGTAAATTAGGACAATGGGGTTAAAATACATATACTAATGTATGTTAAATGTATATAAACATATAACATATGAAATATATAAATAATATAATCACCAATACCTTTAAAATATACATTCTGTAATCACATACATGCTAACAGGTTCGAAGATGAACAGACATATGTATGAATCATTGAGCAGATTCTGTACAGCCAGAAAACCACAACACTCTAATCAAATTTACTCCGATAAGAAATAGAAATTAAATTTAAAAAACAAACATAAGTTAGGAGATATAACCTTCTGGGGGCTTGTCCCAGCACACTGCACTCTAATTTACAAGCTCGGAACACTACCTCCAGGAAGACTGTGTTGTCCTAGTAACAAGACTTGAGAACGTAATAATGCTGCCGCCTTGTGGCTGCTTCCCACAACAGTAGCTTTAAACCCAGTGCCAATGGTTGCTTATATAGTCACAAGGACTGCAGGGCTGTAAAAGACACAGGCCCTCAAAAAATGCCCTGGGGTATGGAATTGGCAAGAAAATTCAACACATGAGTAACTTTTCAAGAAGTCAATAAGAGGAGGGAAGTTGTACTCCCTCTTTAAAAAAAAAGGAAAAGAAAAAAAAAGGACATGCCTAAAGCTCAGTATAAGGAATTATTAGCCACATGCAAATTCAAATTCAAAAAGGTTTCAGGTGACACCAGTCATGACCATCAGCAAATAGTCTACAAACTATAAATGCTGAAGGGGTTTTAGAGAATTGTGTACATTGTAGCTGCTGGTGGGATGTAAAGTGGTAACAGCACTAACGCATACTGAATGGAGCTGCTTGAAAAGGTAAAAATTGAGTTACCATATGATGCGGCAGGGCACCTTTTGGGCCTATAACCTAAGACCACCAAAATCGGAAATACAGAGGCAGGCAAATGTGCACTGCAACAATACTGAAATACCCAAGACATGGAAGCAAAAAATGGTCCATAAACAGGTGAATGGACAAAGAAGAAGTGGTATATGGACAGAATGGAAGAGTAGCCTCGGGAAAAAAATGAACAATGCCGTTTTCAGAACTACAGTTGAGACTAGAAATAGTCATATAAGGTTAAGTAAGTCAAAAGGGTGTGACAAATATCCTATGAAATCATTTATACATGTTTTCCTAAGATTACTACCAATGAACATATTTCCACAGAAAAAGACAGTCACAGACTTATCAAAAATACTAACGGTTAGCCAAAATGAAAGGTGGGAGGATGGGTAAATTAGGACTATGGGGTTAACATACATATACTAATATAAGTTAAATGTATATAAACATATAACATATAAATGATATGAATTATATAATCACCAATACCTTCAAAATATACATTCTGTAATCACATACATGGTAACAGGATCCGAAGATGAACAGACATATGTATGAATCATTGAACAGATTCTGTACAGCCAGACAATCAAAACACTCTAATCAAATTTACTCCGATAAAAAATACAAATTAAATTTAAAAAACAAACATAAGTAAGGAGACATAAACTTCTGGGGGCTTGTCCCAGCACATTGCACTCTAATTTAAAAGCTCGGAACACTACCTCCAGGAAGACTCTGTTGTCCTAGTAACAAGACTTGAGAACGTAATAATGCTGCCGCATTGTGGCTGTCTCCAAAAACAGCACCTTTAAACCCAGTGCCAATGGTTGCTTATATAGTCACAAGGACTGTACGGTTGTAAATGACACAGGCACTCAAAAAATGCCCTGGGGTAGGGAATAGGCAAGAAAATTCAACACATAAGAAACTTTTCAAGAAATCAATAAGAGGAGGGAAGTTGTACTCACTCTTTTTAAAAAAAAGGAAAAGAAAAAATAGGACATGCCTAAAGCTCAGCATAAGGAATTATTAGCCACATGCGTATCCAACCTCCAAAAAGGTTTCAGCTCACACCAGTCATGACCATCAGCAAAAAGTCTACAAACTATAAATGCTGAAGGGGTTTTAGAGAAGTGTGTACCTTCTAGCTGCTGGTGGGATATAAAGTTGTAACAGCACTAATGCAAACTGAATCGAGCTGCTTGAAAACGTAAAAATTGAACTACCATATGATGCGGCAGGGCACCTTTTGGGCCTATAACCTAAGACCACCAGAATCGGAAAGACAGAGGCAGGCAAATGTGCACTGCAACAATACTGAAATAGCAAAGACATGGAAGCAAAAAAAAGGTCCATAAACAGGTGAATGGACAAAGAAGAAGTGGTATATGGACAGAATGGAAGAGTAGCCTCGGGAAAAAAATGAACAATGCCGTTTTCAGGACCTGAGTTGAGACTAGAAATAATCATATAAGGTTAAGTAAGACAAAAGGGTATTACAAATATCCTATGATATTATTTACACAAGTTTTCCTAAGATTGCTACCAATGAACATATTTCCACAGAAAAAGACACTCACAGACTTATCAAATAAACTAATGGTTAGCCAAAATGAAAGGTGGGAGGATGGGTAAATTAGGACTATGGGGTTAACATACATATATTAATATAAGTTAAATGTATATAAACATATAACATATAAATGATATGAATTATATAATCACCAATACCTTCAAAATATACATTCTGTAATCACATACATGGTAACAGGATCCGAAGACGAACAGACATATGTGTGAATCATTGAACAGATTCTGTACAGCCAGACAATCAAAACACTCTAATCAAATTTACTCCGATAAAAAATACAAATTAAATTTAAAAAACAAACATAAGTAAGGAGACATAAACTTCTGGGGGCTTGTCCCAGCACATTGCACTCTAATTTACAAGCTCAGAACACTACCTCCAGGAAGACTCTGTTCTCCTAGTAACAAGACTTGAGAACGCAATAATGCTGCCGCCTTGTGGCTGCTTCCCACAACAGCACTTTAAACCCAGTGCCAATGATTGCTTATATAGTCACAAGGACTGCAGGGCTGTAAATGACACAAGCCCTAAAAATATGCCCTGGGGTAGGGAATTGGCAAGAACATTCAACACATGAGAAATTTCCAAGAAGTCAATAAGAGGAGGGAAGTTGTACTCACTCTTTAAAAAAAAAGGAAAAGAAAAAAAGGACATGCCTAAAGCTCAGTATAAGGAATTATTAGCCACATGCAAATTCAAATTCAAAAAGGTTTCAGCTCACTCCAGTCATGACCATCAGCAAAAAGTCTACAAACCATAAATGCTGAAGGGGTTTTAGAGAAGTGTGTACCTTCTAGCTGCTGGTGGGATGTAAAGTGGTAACAGCAGTAACGCAAACTGAATCGAGCTGCTTGAAAAGGTAAACATTGAGCTACCATATGATGCGGCAGGGCACATTTTGGGCCTATAACCTAAGACAACTGGATTCGGAAAGACAGAGGCTGGCAAATGTGCACTGCAACAATATTGAAATAGCCAAGACATGGAAGCAAAAAAAAGATCCATAAACAGATGAATGGACAAAGACGAAATGGTACACGTACCAAATGGAATAGTAGCCTCTGGAAAAAAATGAACAATGCCGTTTTCAGGACTAGAGTTGAGCCTAGAAATAATCATATAAGGTTAAGTAAGTCAAAAGGGTATGACAAATATCCTATGATATCATTAATACATGTTATCCTAAGATTGCTACCAATGAACATATTTCCACAGAAAAAGACACTCACAGACTTATCAAATAAACTAATGGTTAGCCAAAATGAAAGGTGGGAGGATGGGTAAATTAGGACAATGGGGTTAACATACATATACTAATGTATGTTAAATGTATATAAACATATAATATATAAACTATATAAATAATATAATCACCAATACCTTTAAAATATACATTCTGTAATCACATACATGCTAACAGGTTCCGAAGATGAACAGATATATATATGAATCATTGAGCAGATTCTGTACAGTCAAACAATAAAAACACTCTAATCAAATTTACTCCGATAAGAAATAGAAATTAAATTTAAAAAGCAAACATAAGTTAGGAGACATAAACTTCTGGGGACTTCTCCCAGAACATTCCACTCTAATTTACAACCTTGGAACACTACCTCCAGGAAGACTCTGTTGCCCTAGTAACAAGAGTTGAGAACGTAATAATGCTGCCGCCTTGTGGCTGTTTCCCACAACAGCAGCTTTAAACCCAGTGCCAATGGTTGCTTAATAGTCACAAGGACTGCAGGGCTCTAAATGACACCTGCCCTCAAAAAATGCCCTGGGCAAGGGAATAGGCAAGAAAATTCAACACATGAGAAACTTTTCAAGAAGTCAATAAGAGGAGGGAAGTTGTACTCACTCTTTAAAAAAAAAAGGAAAAGAAAAAATAGGACATGCCTAAAGCTCAGTATAAGGAATTATTACTAACATGCAATTTCAAATTCAAAAAGGTTTCAGCTCACACCAGTCATGACCATCAGGAAAAAGTCTACAAACTATAAATGGTGAAGGGGTTGTAGAGAACTGTGTACCTTCTAGCTGCTGGGGGGATGTAAAGTGGTAACAGCAGTAACGCAACCTGAATCGAGCTGCTTGAAAACGTAAAAATTGAGCAACCATATGATGCGGCAGGGCACCTTTTGGGCCTATAACCTAAGACCACCAGATTCGGAAAGACAGAGGCAGGCAAATGTGCACTGCAGCAATACTGAAATAGCCAAGACATGGAAGCAAAAAAAAGGTCCATAAACAGATGAATGGACAAAGACGAAGTGGGATACGTACCAAATGGAATAGTAGCCTCGGAAAAAAAATGAACATTGCCGTTTCCAGGACTACAGTTGAGACTAGAAATAATTATATAAGGTTAAGTAAGTCAAAAGGGTATCACAAATATCCTACGATATCATTTATAAAAGTTATCCTAAGATTGCTACCCATGAACATATTTCCACAGAAAAAGACACTCACAGACTAATCAAATAAACTAATGGTTAGCCAAAATGAAAGGTGGGAGAATAGGTAAATTAGGACTATGGGGTTAACATACATATACTAATGTATGTTAAATGTATATAAACATATCACATATAAACTATATGCATTATATCATCACCAATAGCTTTAAAATATACATTCTGTAATCACGTACATGGTAGCAGGATCCGAAGATGAACAGACATATGTATGAATCATTGAGCAGATTCTGTACAGGCAGACAATCAAAACACTCTAATCAAATTGACTCTGATAAGAAATAGCAATTAAATTTAAAAAGCAAACATAAGTTAGGAGACATAAACTTCTGGGGGCTTGTCCCAGCACATTCCACTCTAATTTACAACCTTGGAAAACTACCTCCAGGAAGACTCTGTTGCCCTAGTAACAAGAGTTGAGAACGTAATAATGCTGCCACCTTGTGGCTGTTTCCCACAACAGCAGCTTTAAACCCAGTGCCAAAGGTTGCTTAATAGTCACAAGGACTGCAGGGCTCTAAATGACACCGGCCCTCAAAGAATGCCCTGGAGTAGGGAATAGGCAAAAAAATTCAACACATGAGTAACTTTTCAAGAAGTCAATAAGAGGAGGGAAATTGTACTCACTCTTTAAAAAAAAAGGAAAGGAAAAAAAAAGGACATGCCTAAAGCTCAGTATAAGGAATTATTAGCCACATGCAAATTCAAATTCAAAAAGGTTTCAGGTGACACCAGTCATGACCATCAGCAAAAAGTCTACAAACTATAAATGCTGAAGGGGTTTTAGAGAATTGTGTACATTTTAGCTGCTGGTGGGATGTAAAGTGGTAACAGCACTAACGCATACTGAATGGAGCTGCTTGAAAAGGTAAAAATTGAGTTACCATATGATGCGGCAGGGCACCTTTTGGGCCTATAACCTAAGACCACCAAAATCGGAAATACAGAGGCAGGCAAATGTGCACTGCAACAATACTGAAATACCCAAGACATGGAAGCAAAAAATGGTGCATAAACAGGTGAATGGACAAAGAAGAAGTGGTATATGGACAGAATGGAAGAGTAGCCTCGGGAAAAAAATGAACAATGCCGTTTTCTGAACTACAGTTGAGACTAGAAATAGTCATATAACGTTAAGTAAGTCAAAAGGGTGTGACAAATATCCTATGAAATCATTTATACATGTTTTCCTAAGATTACTACCAATGAACATATTTCCACAGAAAAAGACAGTCACAGACTTATCAAAAATACTAACGGTTAGCCAAAATGAAAGGTGGGAGGATGGGTAAATTAGGACTATGGGGTTAACATACATATACTAATGTAAGTTAAATGTATATAAACATATAACATATAAATGATATGAATTATATAATCACCAATCCCTTCAAAATATACATTCTGTAATCACATACATGGTAACAGGATCCGCAGATGAACAGACATATGTATGAATCATTGAGCAGATTCTGTACAGGCAGACAATCAAAACACTCTAATCAAATTTACTCCGATAAAAAGTAGAAGTTAAATTTAAAAAACAAACATAAGTAAGGAGACATAAACTTCTGGGGGCTTGTCCCAGCACATTCCACTCTAATTTACAACCTCGGAACACTACCTCCAGGAAGACTCTGCTGCCCTATTAACAAGAGTTGAGAACCTAATAATACTGCTGCCTTGTGGCTATTTCCCACAACAGCAGCTTTAAACCCAGTGCAAATGGTTGCTTATATTGTCACAAGGACTGCAGGGCTGTAAATGATACAGGCCCTCAAAAAATGCCTTGGGGTAGGGAATAGGCAAGAAAATTCAACACATGAGAAATTTTTCAAGAAGTCAATAAGAGGAGGGAGGTTGTACTCACTCTCTAAAAAAGAAAGGAAAAGAAAAAAAAGGGCATGCCTAAAGCTCAGTAAAGGAAATTATTAGGCACATACAAATTCAAATTCAATAAGGTTTCAGCTCACACCAGTCATGACCATCAGCAAAAAATCTAAAAACTATAAATGCTGAACGGGTTTTAGAGAACTGTGTACCTTCTAGGTTCCGGTGGGATGTAAACTGGTAAGAGCACTAACGAAAACTGAATGCAGCTACTTGAAAAGGTAAAAATTGAGTTACCGTATGATGCGGCAGGGCACCTTTTGGGCCTATAATATAAGACCACCAAAATCGGAAAGACAGATGAAGGCAAATATGCACTGCAACAATATTGAAATAGCCAAGACATAGAAGCAAAAAAAAGCTCCATAAAAAAATGAATGGACAAAGACGAAGTGGTATACGTACCAAATGGAATAGTAGCCTCGGGAAAAAAATGAACAATGCCGTTTTCATGACTACAGTTGAGCCTAGAAATAATCATATAAGGGTAAGTTAGTCAAAAGGGTATGACAAATATCCTATGATATCATTTATACATGTTATCCTAAGATTGCTACCAATGAACATATTTCCACAAAAAAAGACACTCACAGACTTATCAAATAAACTAATGGTTAGCCAAAATGAAAGGTGGGAGGATGGGTAAATTAGGACTATGGGGTTAACATACATATACTAATGTATGTTAAATGTATATAAACATATAACATATGAACTATATAAAATATATAATCACCAAACCTTTAAAATATACATTCTGTAATCACATACATGATAACAGGTTCCGAAGATGAACAGATATATGTATGAATCATTGAGCAGATTCTGTACAGCCAATCAAAACACTCTAATCAAATTTACTCCGATAAGAAATAGAAATTAAATTTAAAAAGCAAACATAAGTTAGGAGACATAAACTTCTGGGGGCTTGTCCCAGCACATTCCACTCTAATTTACAACCTTGGAAAACTACCTCCAGGAAGACTCTGTTGCCCTAGTAAGAAGAGTTCAGAATGTAATAATGCTGCCGCCTTGTGGCTGTTTCCCACAACAGCAGCTTTAAACCCAGTGCCAAAGGTTGCTTAATAGTCACAAGGACTGAAGGGCTCTAAATGACACCTGCCTTCAAAAAATGCCCTGGGGTAGGGAATAGGCAAAAAAATTCAACACATGAGAAACTTTTCAAGAAGTCAATAAGAGGAGGGAAGTGGTACTCACTCTTTAAAACAAAAGGAAAACAAAAAAATGACATGCCTAAAGCTCAGTATAAGGAATTATTAGCCACATGCAAATTCAAATTCAAAAAGGTTTCAGGTAACACCACTCATGACCATCATCAAAAAGTCTACAAACTATAAATGCTGAAGGGGTTTTAGAGGAATGTGTACCTTCTAGCTGCTGGTGGGATGTAAAGAAGTAATACCACTAATGCAAACTGAATGGAGCTGCTTGAAAAGGTAAAAATTGAGTTACCATACGATGCGGCAGGGCACCTTTTGGGCCTATAACCTAAGACCACCAGAATCGGAAAGACAGAGGCAGGCAAATGTGCACTGCAACAATACTGAAATAGCCAAGACATGGAAGCAAAAAAAGGTCCATAAACAGATGAATGGACAAAGACGAAATGGTATACGTACCAAATGGAATAGTAGCCTCTGGAAAAAAATGAACAATGCTGTTTTCAGGACTAGAGTTGAGCCTAGAAATAATCATATAAGGTTAAGTAAGTCAAAAGGGTATGACAAATATCCTATGATATCATTTATACATGTTATCCTAAGATTGCTACCAATGAACATATTTCCACAGAAAAAGACACTCACAGACTTATCATATAAACTAATGGTTAGCCAAAATGAAAGGTGGGAGGATGGGTAAATTAGGACTATGGGGTTAACATACATATACTAATGTATGTTAAATGTATATAAACATATAACATATAAATGATATGAATTATATATTCACCAATACCTTCAAAATATACATTCTGTAATCACATACATGGTAACAGGATCCGAAGATGAACAGACATATGTATGAATCATTGAGCAGATTCTGTACAGCCAGAAAACCACAACACTCTAATCAAATTTACTCCGATAAGAAATAGAAATTAAATTTAAAAAACAAACATAAGTTAGGAGACATAAACTTCTGGGGGCTTGTCCCAGGACATTGCACTCTAATTTACAGGCTCGGAACACTACCTCCAGGAAGACTGTGTTGTCCTAGTAACAAGACTTGAGAACGTAATAATGCTGCCGCCTTGTGGCTGCTTCCCACAACAGTAGCTTTAAACCCAGTACCAATGGTTGCTTATATAGTCACAAGAACAGCAGGGCTGTAAAAGACACAGGCCCTCAAAAAATGCCCTGGTGTAGGGAATAGGCAAGGAAATTCAACACATGAGAAATTTTCAAGAAGTCAATAAGAGTACGGAAGTTGTACTCACTATAAAAAAAAAGGAAAAGAAAAAAAGGACATGCCTAAAGCTCAGCATAAGGAATTATTAGCCACATGTGTATCCAACCTCCAAAAAGGTTTCAGCTCACACCAGTCATGACCATCAGCAAAAAGTCTACAAACTATAAATGCTGAAGGGGTTTTAGAGAACTGTGTACCTTCTAGCTGCTGTTTGGATGTAAAGTGGTAACAGCAGTAACGCAAACTGAACTGAGCTGCTTGAAAAGGTAAACATTGAGCTACCATATGATGCGGCAGGGCACCTTTTGGGCCTATAACCTAAGACCACCGGATTCGGAAAGACAGAGGCAGGCAAATGTGCACTGCAACAATATTGAAATAGCCAAGACATGGAAGCAAAAAAAAGGTCCATAAACAGATGAATGGACAAAGAAGAAGTGGTATACGGAGAGAATGGAATAGTAGCCTCGGGAGAAAAATGAACAATGCTGTTTTCAGGACTACAGTTGAGCCTAGAAAAAATCATATAAGGTTAAGTAAGTCAAAAGGGTATGACAAATATCCTATGATATCATTTATACAAGTTTTCTTAAGATTGCTACCAATGAACATATTTCCACAGAAAAAGACACTCACAGACTTATCAAATAAACTAATGGTTAGCCAAAATGAAAGGTGGGGGGATGGGTAAGTTAGGACTATGGGGTTAACATACATATACTAATGTAAGTTAAATGTATATAAACATATAACATATAAACGATATGAATTATATAATCACCAATACCTTCAAAATATATATTCTGTGATCACATACATGGTAACAGGATCCGAAGATGAACAGACATATGTATGAATCATTGAGCAGATTCTGTACAGCCAGACAATCAAAACACTCTAATCAAATTTACTCCGATAAGAAATAGAAATTAAATTAAAAAAAAAACATAAGTTAGGAGACATAAACTTCTGGGGGCTTGTCCCAGCATATTGCACTCTAATTTACAAGCTCAGAACACTACCCCCAGGAAGACTCTGTTCTCCTAGTAACAAGACTTGAGAACGCAATAATGCTGCCGCCTTGTGGCTGCTTCCCACAACAGCACTTTAAACCCAGTGCCAATGATTGCTTATATAGTCACAAGGACTGCAGGGCTGTAAATGACACAAGCCCTCAAAATATGCCCTGGGGTAGGGAATTGGCAAGAACATTCAACACATGAGAAATTTCCAAGAAGTCAATAAGAGGAGGGAAGTTGTACTCACTCATTTTAAAAAAAAGGAAAAGAAAAAATAGGACATGCCTAAAGCTCAGCATAAGGAATTATTAGCCACATGTGTATCCAACCTCCAAAAAGGTTTCAGCTCACACCAGTCATGACCATCAGCAAAAAGTCTACAAACTATAAATGCTGAAGGGGTTTTAGAGAAGTGTGTACCTTCTAGCTGCTGGTGGGATATAAAGTCGTAACAGCACTAATGCAAACTAAATCGAGCTGCTTGAAAACGTAAAAATTGAGCTACCATATGATGCGGCAGGGCACCTTTTGGGCCTATAACCTAAGACCACCAGAATCGGAAAGACAGAGGCAGGCAAATGTGCACTGCAACAATACTGAAATAGCAAAGACATGGAAGCAAAAAAAAGGTCCATAAACAGGTGAATGGACAAAGAAGAAGTGGTATATGGACAGAATGGAAGAGTAGCCTCGGGAAAAAAATGAACAATGCCGTTTTCAGGACTAGAGTTGAGACTAGAAATAATCATATAAGGTTAAGTAAGACAAAAGGGTATTACAAATATCCTATGATATTATTTATACAAGTTTTCCTAAGATTGCTACCAATGAACATATTTCCACAGAAAAAGACACTCACAGACTTATCAAATAAACTAATGGTTAGCCAAAATGAAAGGTGGGAGGATGGGTAAATTAGGACTATGGGGTTAACATACATATACTAATGTAAGTTAAATGTATATAAACATATAACATATAAATGATATGAATTATATATTCACCAATACCTTCAAAATATACATTCTGTAATCACATACATGGTAACAGGATCCGAAGATGAACAGACATATGTGTGAATCATTGAGCAGATTCTGTACAGCCAGACAATCAAAACACTCTAATCAAATTTACTCCGATAAGAAAGACAAATTAAATTTAAAAAACAAGCATAAGTAAGGAGACATAAACTTCTGGGGGCTTGTCCCAGCACATTGCACTCTAATTTACAAGCTCGGAACACTACCTCCAGGAAGACTCTGTTGTCCTAGTAACAAGACTTGAGAACGTAATAATGCTGCCGCCTTGTGGCTGTCTCCCAAAACAGCAGCTTTAAACCCAATGACAATGGTTGCTTATATAGTCACAAGGACTGCAGGGCTGTAAATGACACAGGCCCTCAAAAATTGCCCTGGGGTAGGGAATAGGGAAGAAAATCCAACACATGAGAAATTTTTCAAGAAGTCAATAAGAGGAGGGGAGTTGTACTCACTCTTTAAAAAAAAAAAGGAAAAGAAAAAAAAAGACATGCCTAAAGCTTAGTATAAGGAATTATTAGCCACATACAAATTCAAATTCAAGAAGGTTTCAGCTCACACCAGTCATTACCATCAGCAAAATGTCTACAAACTATAAATGCTGAAGGGGTTTTAGAGATCTGTGTACCTTCTAGGTGCTGGTGGGATGTAAAGTGGAAACAGCACTAACGCAAACTGAATCGAGCTGCTTGAAAAGGTAAAAATTGAGCTACCAAATGATGCGGCAGGGCACATTTTGGGCCTATAACCTAAGACCACCAAAATTGGAAAGACAGAGGCAGGCAAATATGCACTGCAACAATACTGAAATGGCCAAGATATGGAAGCAAAAAAAAGGTCCATAAACAGATGAATGGACAAAGAAGAAGTGGTATACGGACAGAATGGAATAGTAGCCTCGGGAGAAAAATGAACAATGCTGTTTTCAGGACTACAGTTGAGCCTAGAAAAAATCATATAAGGTTAAGTAAGTCAAAAGGGTATGACAAATATCCTATGATATCATTTATACAAGTTTTCTTAAGATTGCTACCAATGAACATATTTCCACAGAAAAAGACACTCACAGACTTATCAAATAAACTAATGGTTAGCCAAAATGAAAGGTGGGGGGATGGGTAAGTTAGGACTATGGGGTTAACATACATATACTAATGTAAGTTAAATGTATATAAACATATAACATATAAACGATATGAATTATATAATCACCAATACCTTCAAAATATATATTCTGTGATCACATACATGGTAACAGGATCCGAAGATGAACAGACATATGTATGAATCATTGAGCAGATTCTGTACAGCCAGACAATCAAAACACTCTAATCAAATTTACTCCGATAAGAAATAGAAATTAAATTTTAAAAAAAAAACATAAGTTAGGAGACATAAACTTCTGGGGGCTTGTCCCAGCATATTGCACTCTAATTTACAAGCTCAGAACACTACCTCCAGGAAGACTCTGTTCTCCTAGTAACAAGACTTGAGAACGCAATAATGCTGCGGCCTTGTGGCTGCTTCCCACAACAGCACTTTAAACCCAGTGCCAATGATTGCTTATATAGTCACAAGGACTGCAGGGCTGTAAATGACACAAGCCCTCAAAATATGCCCTGGGGTAGGGAATTGGCAAGAACATTCAACACATGAGAAATTTCCAAGAAGTCAATAAGAGGAGGGAAGTTGTACTCACTCTTTAAAAAAAAAAGGAAAAGAAAAAAAAGGAGATGCCTAAAGCTTAGTATAAGGAATTATTAGCCACATACAAATTCAAATTCAAAAAGTTTTCAGCTCACACCAGTCATTACCATCAGCAAAATGTCTACAAACTATAAATGCTGAAGGGGTTTTAGAGATCTGTGTACCTTCTAGCTGCTGGTGGGATGTAAAGTGGAAACAGCACTAACGCAAACTGAATCGAGCTGCTTGAAAAGGTAAAAATTGAGCTACCAAATGATGCGGCAGGGCACCTTTTGGGCCTATAACCTAAGAACACCAAAATTGGAAAGACAGAGGCAGGCAAATATGCACTGCAACAATACTGAAATAGCCAAGATATGGAAGCAAAAAAAAGGTCCATAAACAGATGAATGGACAAAGAAGAAGTGGTATACGGACAGAATGTAATAGTAGCCTCGGGAGAAAAATGAACAATGCTGTTTTCAGGACTACAGTTGAGCCTAGAAAACATCATATAAGGTCAAGTAAGTCAAAAGGGTATGACAAATATCCTATGATATCATTTATACAAGTTTTCTTAAGATTGCTACCAATGAACATATTTCCACAGAAAAAGACACTCACAGACTTATCAAATAAACTAATGGTTAGTCAAAATGAAAGGTGGGGGGATGGGTAAGTTAGGACTATGGGGTTAACATACATATACTAATGTAAGTTAAATGTATATAAACATATAACATATAAACGATATGAATTATATAATCACCAATACCTTCAAAATATATATTCTGTAATCACATACTTGATAACAGGTTCCGAAGATGAACAGATATATGTATGAATCATTGAGCAGATTCTGTACAGCCAGACAATCAAAACACTCTAATCAAATTTACTCCGATAAGAAATAGAAATTAAATTTAAAAAAAAAACATAAGTTAGGAGACATAAACTTCTGGGGGCTTGTCCCAGCACATTCCACTCTAATTTACAACCTTGGAAAACTACCTCCAGGAAGACTCTGTTGCCCTAGTAAGAAGAGGTGAGAACGTAATAATGCTGCCGCCTTGTGGCTGTTTCCCACAACAGCAGCTTTAAACCCAGTGCCAAAGGTTGCTTAATACTCACAAGGACTGAAGGGCTCTAAATGACACCTGCCTTCAAAAAATGCCCTGGGGTAGGGAATAGGCAAAAAAATTCATCACATGAGAAACTTTTCAAGAAGTCAATAAGAGGAGGGAAGTTGTACTCACTCTTTAAAACAAAAGGAAAAGAAAAAAATGACATGCCTAAAGCTCAGTATAAGGAATTATTAGCCACATGCAAATTCAAATTCAAAAAGGTTTCAGGTAACACCACTCATGACCATCATCAAAAAGTCTACAAACTATAAATGCTGAAGGGGTTTTAGAGGAATGTGTACCTTCTAGCTGCTGGTGGGATGTAAAGAAGTAATACCACTAATGCAAACTGAATGGAGCTGCTTGAAAAGGTAAAAATTGAGTTACCATACGATGCGGCAGGGCACCTTTTGGGCCTATAACCTAAGACCACCAGATTCGGAAAGAGAGAGGCAGGCAAATGTGCATTGCAACAATATTGAAATAGCCAAGACATGGAAGCAAAAAAAAGGTCCATAAACAGATGAATGGAAAAAGACGAAGTGGGATACGTACCAAATGGAATAGTAGCCTCGGGAAAAAAATGAACAATGCCGTTTTCAGGACTACAGTTGAGCCTAGAAATAATCATATAAGGTTAAGTAAGTCAAAAGGGTATGACAAATATCCTAGGACATCATTTATACATGTTATCCTAAGATTGCTACCAATGAACATATTTCCACAGAAAAAGACACTCACAGACTTATCAAATAAACTAATGGCTAGCCAAAATGAAAGGTGGGAGGATGGGTAAATTAGGACTATGGGGTTAAAATACATATACTAATGTATGTTAAATGTATATAAACATATAACATATGAAATATATAAATTATATAATCACCAATACCTTTAAAATATACATTCTGTAATCACATACATGCTAACAGGTTCGAAGATGAACAGACATATGTATGAATCATTGAGCAGATTCTGTACAGCCAGAAAACCACAACACTCTAATCAAATTTACTCCGATAAGAAATAGAAATTAAATTTAAAAAAAAAACATAAGTTAGGAGACATAAACTTCTGGGGGCTTGTCCCAGCATATTGCACTCTAATTTACAAGCTCAGAACACTACCTCCAGGAAGACTCTGTTCTCCTAGTAACAAGACTTGAGAACGCAATAATGCTGCCGCCTTGTGGCTGCTTCCCACAACAGTAGCTTTAAACCCAGTGCCAATGGTTGCTTATATAGTCACAAGGACTGCAGGGCTGTAAAAGACACAAGCCCTCAAAATATGCCCTGGGGTAGGGAATTGGCAAGAACATTCAACACATGAGAAATTTCCAAGAAGTCAATAAGAGGAGGGAAGTTGTACTCACTCTTTAAAAAAAAAAGGAAAAGAAAAAAAGGACATGCCTAAAGCTCAGTATAAGGAATTATTAGCCACATGCAAATTCAAATTCAAAAAGGTTTCAGCTCACTCCAGTCATGACCATCAGCAAAAAGTCTACAAACAATAAATGCTGAAGGGGTTTTAGAGAAGTGTGTACCTTCTAGCTGCTGGTGGGATGTAAAGTGGTAACAGCAGTAACGCAAACTGAATCGAGCTGCTTGAAAAGGTAAAAATTGAGTTACCATATGGTGTGGCAGGGCACCTTTTGGGCCTATAACCTAAGACCACCAGATTCGGAAAGAGAGAGGCAGGCAAATGTGCATTGCAACAATATTGAAATAGCCAAGACATGGAAGCAAAAAAAAAGGTCCATAAACAGATGAATGGAGAAAGACGAAGTGGGATACGTACCAAATGGAATAGTAGCCTCGGGAAAAAAATGAACAATGCCGTTTTCAGGACTACAGTTGAGCCTAGAAATAATCATATAAGGTTAAGTAAGTCAAAAGGGTATGACAAATATCCTATGACATCATTTATACATGTTATCCTAAGATTGCTACCAATGAACATATTTCCACAGAAAAAGACACTCACAGACTTATCAAATAAACTAATGGCTAGCCAAAATGAAAGGTGGGAGGATGGGTAAATTAGGACTATGGGGTTAACATACATATACTAATGTATGTTAAATGTATATAAACATATAACATATGAACTATATAAATTATATAATCACCAATACATTTAAAATATACATTCTGTAATCACATACATGCTAACAGGTTCGAAGATGAACAGATATATGTATGAATCATTGAGCAGATTCTGTACAGCCAGAAAACCACAACACTCTAATCAAATTTACTCCGATAAGAAATAGAAATTAAATTTAAAAAACAAACATAAGTTAGGAGACATAAACTTCTGGGGGCTTGTCCCAGCACATTGCACTCTAATTTACAAGCTCGGAACACTACCTCCAGGAAGACTGTGTTGTCCTAGTAACAACACTTGACAACGTAATAATGCTGCCGCCTTGTGGCTGCTTCCCACAACAGTAGCTTTAAACCCAGTGCCAATGGTTGCTTATATAGTCACAAGGACTGCAGGGCTGTAAAAGACACAGGCCCTCAAAAAATGCCCTGGGGTATGGAATTGGCAAGAAAATTCAACACATGAGAAATTTTCAAGAAGTCAATAAGAGGAGGGAAGTTGTAGTCACTCTTTAAAAAAAAAGGAAAAGAAAAAAAGGACATGCCTAAAGCTCAGCATAAGGAATTATTAGCCACATGCGTATCCAACCTCCAAAAAGGTTTCAGCTCACACCAGTCATGACCATCAGCAAAAAGTCTACAAACTATAAATGCTGAAGCGGTTTTAGAGAACTGTGTACCTTCTAGCTGCTGGGGGGATGTAAAGTGGTAACAGCAGTAACGCAAACTGAATCGAGCTGCTTGAAAAGGTAAACATTGAGCTACCATATGATGCGGCAGGGCACATTTTGGGCCTATAACCTAAGACAACTGGATTCGGAAAGACAGAGGCAGGCAAATGTGCACTGCAACAATATTGAAATAGCCAAGACATGGAAGCAAAAAAAAGGTCCATAAACAGATGAATGGACAAAGACGAAATGGTACACGTACCAAATGGAATAGAAGCCTCTGGAAAAAAATGAACAATGCCGTTTTCAGGACTAGAGTTGAGCCTAGAAATAATCATATAAGGTTAAGTAAGTCAAAAGGGTATGACAAATATCCTATGATATCATTAATACATGTTATCCTAAGATTGCTACCAATGAACATATTTCCACAGAAAAAGACACTCACAGACTTATCAAATAAACTAATGGTTAGCCAAAATGAAAGGTGGGAGGATGGGTAAATTAGGACAATGGGGTTAACATACATATACTAATGTATGTTAAATGTATATAAACATATAATATATAAACTATATAAATAATATAATCACCAATACCTTTAAAATATACATTCTGTAATCACATACATGCTAACAGGTTCTGAAGATGAACAGATATATGTATGAATCATTGAACAGATTCTGTACAGCCAGACAATCAAAACACTCTAATCAAATTTACTCCGATAAAAAATACAAATTAAATTTAAAAAACAAACATAAGTAAGGAGACATAAACTTCTGGGGGCTTGTCCCAGCACATTGCACTCTAATTTAAAAGCTCGGAACACTACCTCCAGGAAGACTCTGTTGTCCTATTAACAAGACTTGAGAACGTAATAATGCTGCCGCCTTGTGGCTGTCTCCAAAAACAGCACCTTTAAACCCAGTGCCAATGGTTGCTTATATAGTCACAAGGACTGCACGGTTGTAAGTGACACAGGCACTCAAAAAATGCCCTGGGGTAGGGAATAGGCAAGAAAATTCAACACATAAGAAACTTTTCAAGAAATCAATAAGAGGAGGGAAGTTGTACTCACTCATTTTAAAAAAAAGGAAAAGAAAAAATAGGACATGCCTAAAGCTCAGCATAAGGAATTATTAGCCACATGCGTATCCAACCTCCAAAAAGGTTTCAGCTCACACCAGTCATGACCATCAGCAAAAAGTCTACAAACTATAAATGCTGAAGGGGTTTTAGAGAAGTGTGTACCTTCTAGCTGCTGGTGGGATATAAAGTCGTAACAGCACTAATGCAAACTGAATCGAGCTGCTTGAAAACGTAAAAATTGAGCTACCATATGATGCGGCAGGGCACCTTTTGGGCCTATAACCTAAGACCACCAGAATCGGAAAGACAGAGGCAGGCAAATGTGCACTGCAACAATACTGAAATAGCAAAGACATGGAAGCAAAAAAAAAGGTCCATAAACAGATGAATGGACAAAGACGAAGTGGGATACGTACCAAATGGAATAGTAGCCTCGGGAAAAAAATGAACAATGCCGTTTTCAGGACTACAGTTGAGCCTAGAAATAATCATATAAGGTTAAGTAAGTCAAAAGGGTATGACAAATATCCTATGACATCATTTATACATGTTATCCTAAGATTGCTACCAATGAACATATTTCCACAGAAAAAGACACTCACAGACTTATCAAATAAACTAATGGCTAGCCAAAATGAAAGGTGGGAGGATGGGTAAATTAGGACAATGGGGTTAAAATACATATACTAATGTATGTTAAATGTATATAAACAAATAACATATGAAATATATAAATTATATAATCACCAATAACTTTAAAATATACATTCTGTAATCACATACATGCTAACAGGTTCGAAGATGAACAGACATATGTATGAATCATTGAGCAGATTCTGTACAGCCAGAAAACCACAACACTCTAATCAAATTTACTCCGATAAGAAATAGAAATTAAATTTAAAAAACAAACATAAGTTAGGAGACATAAACTTCTGGGGGCTTGTCCCAGCACATTGCACTCTAATTTACAAGCTCGGAACACTACCTCCAGGAAGACTGTGTTGTCCTAGTAACAAGACTTGAGAACGTAATAATGCTGCCGCCTTGTGGCTGCTTCCCACAACAGTAGCTTTAAACCCAGTGCCAATGGTTGCTTATATAGTCACAAGGACTGCAGGGCTGTAAAAGACACAGGCCCTCAAAAAATTCCCTGGGGTATGGAATTGGCAAGAAAATTCAACACATGAGAAATTTTCAAGAAGTCAATAAGAGGAGAGAAGTTGTAGTCACTCTTTAAAAAAAAAGGAAAAGAAAAAAAGGACATGCCTAAAGCTCAGCATAAGGAATTATTAGCCACATGCGTATCCAACCTCCAAAAAGGTTTCAGCTCACACCAGTCATGACCATCAGCAAAAAGTCTACAAACTATAAATGCTGAAGGGGTTTTAGAGAACTGTGTACCTTCTAGCTGCTGGGGGGATGTAAAGTGGTAACAGCAGTAACGCAAACTGAATCGAGCTGCTTGAAAAGGTAAACATTGAGCTACCATATGATGCGGCAGGGCACATTTTGGGCCTATAACCTAAGACCACCGGAATCGGAAAGACAGAGGCAGGCAAATGTGCACTGCAACAATACTGAAATAGCCAAGACATGGAAGCAAAAAAAAAGGTCCATAAACAGATGAATGGACAAAGAAGAAGTGGGATACGTACCAAATGGAATAGTAGCCTCGGGAAAAAAATGAACAATGCCGTTTTCAGGACTACAGTTGAGCCTAGAAATAATCATATAAGGTTAAGTAAGTCAAAAGGGTATGACAAATATCCTATGACATCATTTATACATGTTATCCTAAGATTGCTACCAATGAACATATTTCCACAGAAAAAGACACTCACAGACTTATCAAATAAACTAATGGCTAGCCAAAATGAAAGGTGGGAGGATGGGTAAATTAGGACTATGGGGTTAAAATACATATACTAATGTATGTTAAATGTATATAAACATATAACATATGAAATATATAAATTATATAATCACCAATACATTTAAAATATACATTCTGTAATCACATACATGCTAACAGGTTCGAAGATGAACAGACATATGTATGAATCATTGAGCAGATTCTGTACAGCCAGAAAACCACAACACTCTAATCAAATTTACTCCGATAAGAAATAGAAATTAAATTTAAAAAACAAACATAAGTTAGGAGACATAAACTTCTGGGGGCTTGTCCCAGCACATTGCACTCTAATTTACAAGCTCGGAACACTACCTCCAGGAAGACTGTGTTGTCCTAGTAACAAGACTTGAGAACGTAATAATGCTGCCGCCTTGTGGCTGCTTCCCACAACAGTAGTTTTAAACCCAGTGCCAATGGTTGCTTATATAGTCACAAGGACTGCAGGGCTGTAAAAGACACAGGCCCTCAAAAAATGCCCTGGGGTATGGAATTGGCAAGAAAATTCAACACATGAGAAATTTTCAAGAAGTCAATAAGAGGAGAGAAGTTGTAGTCACTCTTTAAAAAAAAAGGAAAAGAAAAAAAGGACATGCCTAAAGCTCAGCATAAGGAATTATTAGCCACATGCGTATCCAACCTCCAAAAAGGTTTCAGCTCACACCAGTCATGACCATCAGCAAAAAGTCTACAAACTATAAATGCTGAAGGGGTTTTAGAGAACTTTGTACCTTCTAGCTGCTGGTGGGATGTAAAGTGGTAACAGCAGTAACGCAAACTGAATCGAGCTGCTTGAAAAGGTAAACATTGAGCTACCATATGATGCGGCAGGGCACATTTTGGGCCTATAACCTAAGACAACTGGATTCGGAAAGACAGAGGCAGGCAAATGTGCACTGCAACAATATTGAAATAGCCAAGACATGGAAGCAAAAAAAAGGTCCATAAACAGATGAATGGACAAAGACGAAATGGTACACGTACCAAATGGAATAGAAGCCTCTGGAAAAAAATGAACAATGCCGTTTTCAGGACTAGAGTTGAGCCTAGAAATAATCATATAAGGTTAAGTAAGTCAAAAGGGTATGACAAATATCCTATGATATCATTAATACATGTTATCCTAAGATTGCTACCAATGAACATATTTCCACAGAAAAAGACACTCACAGACTTATCAAATAAACTAATGGTTAGCCAAAATGAAAGGTGGGAGTATGGGTAAATTAGGACAATGGGGTTAACATACATATACTAATGTATGTTAAATGTATATAAACATATAATATATAAACTATATAAATAATATAATCACCAATACCTTTAAAATATACATTCTGTAATCACATACATGCTAACAGGTTCCGAAGATGAACAGATATATGTATGAATCATTGAACAGATTCTGTACAGCCAGACAATCAAAACACTCTAATCAAATTTACTCCGATAAAAAATACAAATTAAATTTAAAAAACAAACATAAGTAAGGAGACATAAACTTCTGGGGGCTTGTCCCAGCACATTGCACTCTAATTTAAAAGCTCGGAACACTACCTCCAGGAAGACTCTGTTGTCCTAGTAACAAGACTTGAGAACGTAATAATGCTGCCGCCTTGTGGCTGTCTCCAAAAACAGCACCTTTAAACCCAGTGCCAATGGTTGCTTATATAGTCACAAGGACTGCACGGTTGTAAGTGACACAGGCACTCAAAAAATGCCCTGGGGTAGGGAATAGGCAAGAAAATTCAACACATAAGAAACTTTTCAAGAAATCAATAAGAGGAGGGAAGTTGTACTCACTCATTTTAAAAAAAAGGAAAAGAAAAAATAGGACATGCCTAAAGCTCAGCATAAGGAATTATTAGCCACATGCGTATCCAACCTCCAAAAAGGTTTCAGCTCACACCAGTCATGACCATCAGCAAAAAGTCTACAAACTATAAATGCTGAAGGGGTTTTAGAGAAGTGTGTACCTTCTAGCTGCTGGTGGGATATAAAGTCGTAACAGCACTAATGCAAACTGAATCGAGCTGCTTGAAAACGTAAAAATTGAGCTACCATATGATGCGGCAGGGCACCTTTTGGGCCTATAACCTAAGACCACCAGAATCGGAAAGACAGAGGCAGGCAAATGTGCACTGCAACAATACTGAAATAGCAAAGACATGGAAGCAAAAAAAAAGGTCCATAAACAGATGAATGGACAAAGACGAAGTGGGATACGTACCAAATGGAATAGTAGCCTCGGGAAAAAAATGAACAATGCCGTTTTCAGGACTACAGTTGAGCCTAGAAATAATCATATAAGGTTAAGTAAGTCAAAAGGGTATGACAAATATCCTATGACATCATTTATACATGTTATCCTAAGATTGCTACCAATGAACATATTTCCACAGAAAAAGACACTCACAGACTTATCAAATAAACTAATGGCTAGCCAAAATGAAAGGTGGGAGGATGGGTAAATTAGGACAATGGGGTTAAAATACATATACTAATGTATGTTAAATGTATATAAACATATAACATATGAAATATATAAATTATATAATCACCAATACCTTTAAAATATACATTCTGTAATCACATACATGCTAACAGGTTCGAAGATGAACAGACATATGTATGAATCATTGAGCAGATTCTGTACAGCCAGAAAACCACAACACTCTAATCAAATTTACTCCGATAAGAAATAGAAATTAAATTTAAAAAACAAACATAAGTTAGGAGACATAAACTTCTGGGGGCTTGTCCCAGCACATTGCACTCTAATTTACAAGCTCGGAACACTACCTCCAGGAAGACTGTGTTGTCCTAGTAACAAGACTTGAGAACGTAATAATGCTGCCGCCTTGTGGCTGCTTCCCACAACAGTAGCTTTAAACCCAGTGCCAATGGTTGCTTATATAGTCACAAGGACTGCAGGGCTGTAAAAGACACAGGCCCTCAAAAAATTCCCTGGGGTAGGGAATTGGCAAGAAAATTCAACACATGAGAAATTTTCAAGAAGTCAATAAGAGGAGAGAAGTTGTAGTCACTCTTTAAAAAAAAAGGAAAAGAAAAAAAGGACATGCCTAAAGCTCAGCATAAGGAATTATTAGCCACATGCGTATCCAACCTCCAAAAAGGTTTCAGCTCACACCAGTCATGACCATCAGCAAAAAGTCTACAAACTATAAATGCTGAAGGGGTTTTAGAGAACTGTGTACCTTCTAGCTGCTGGGGGGATGTAAAGTGGTAACAGCAGTAACGCAAACTGAATCGAGCTGCTTGAAAAGGTAAACATTGAGCTACCATATGATGCGGCAGGGCACATTTTGGGCCTATAACCTAAGACCACCGGAATCGGAAAGACAGAGGCAGGCAAATGTGCACTGCAACAATACTGAAATAGCCAAGACATGGAAGCAAAAAAAAAGGTCCATAAACAGATGAATGGACAAAGAAGAAGTGGGATACGTACCAAATGGAATAGTAGCCTCGGGAAAAAAATGAACAATGCCGTTTTCAGGACTACAGTTGAGCCTAGAAATAATCATATAAGGTTAAGTAAGTCAAAAGGGTATGACAAATATCCTATGACATCATTTATACATGTTATCCTAAGATTGCTACCAATGAACATATTTCCACAGAAAAAGACACTCACAGACTTATCAAATAAACTAATGGTTAGCCAAAATGAAAGGTGGGAGTATGGGTAAATTAGGACAATGGGGTTAACATACATATACTAATGTATGTTAAATGTATATAAACATATAATATATAAACTATATAAATAATATAATCACCAATACCTTTAAAATATACATTCTGTAATCACATACATGCTAACAGGTTCCGAAGATGAACAGATATATGTATGAATCATTGAACAGATTCTGTACAGCCAGACAATCAAAACACTCTAATCAAATTTACTCCGATAAAAAATACAAATTAAATTTAAAAAACAAACATAAGTAAGGAGACATAAACTTCTGGGGGCTTGTCCCAGCACATTGCACTCTAATTTAAAAGCTCGGAACACTACCTCCAGGAAGACTCTGTTCTCCTAGTAACAAGACTTGAGAACGCAATAATGCTGCCGCCTTGTGGCTGCTTCCCACAACAGCACTTTAAACCCAGTGCCAATGATTGCTTATATAGTCACAAGGACTGCAGGGCTGTAAATGACACAAGCCCTCAAAATATGCCCTGGGGTAGGGAATTGGCAAGAACATTCAACACATGAGAAATTTCCAAGAAGTCAATAAGAGGAGGGAAGTTGTACTCACTCTTTAAAAAAAAAAGGAAAAGAAAAAAAAGGACATGCCTAAAGCTTAGTATAAGGAATTATTAGCCACATACAAATTCAAATTCAAAAAGGTTTCAGCTCACACCAGTCATTACCATCAGCAAAATGTCTACAAACTATAAATGCTGAAGGGGTTTTAGAGATCTGTGTACCTTCTAGCTGCTGGTGGGATGTAAAGTGGAAACAGCACTAACGCAAACTGAATCGAGCTGCTTGAAAAGGTAAAAATTGAGCTACCAAATGATGGGGCAGGGCACCTTTTGGGCCTATAACCTAAGACCACCAAAATTGGAAAGACAGAGGCAGGCAAATATGCACTGCAACAATACTGAAATAGCCAAGATATGGAAGCAAAAAAAAGGTCCATAAACACATGAATGTACAAAGAAGAAGTGGTATACGGACAGAATGGAATAGTAGCCTCGGGAGAAAAATGAACAATGCTGTTTTCAGGACTACAGTTGAGCCTAGAAAAAATCATATAAGGTTAAGTAAGTCAAAAGGGTATGACAAATATCCTATGATATCATTTATACAAGTTTTCTTAAGATTGCTACCAATGAACATATTTCCACAGAAAAAGACACTCACAGACTTATCAAATAAACTAATGTTTAGCCAAAATGAAAGGTGGGGGGATGGGTAAGTTAGGACTATGGGGTTAACATACATATACTAATGTAAGTTAAATGTATATAAACATATAACATATAAACGATATGAATTATATAATCACCAATACCTTCAAAATATATATTCTGTGATCACATACATGGTAACAGGATCCGAAGATGAACAGACATATGTATGAATCATTGAACAGATTCTGTACAGCCAGACAATCAAAACACTCTAACCAAATTTACTCCAATAAAAAATACAAATTAAATTTAAAAAACAAACATAAGTAAGGAGACATAAACTTCTGGGGGCTTGTCCCAGCACATTGCACTCTAATTTAAAAGCTCGGAACACTACCTCCAGGAAGACTCTGTTGTCCTAGTAACAAGACTTGAGAACGTAATAATGCTGCCGCCTTGTGGCTGTCTCCAAAAACAGCACCTTTAAACCCAGTGCCAATGGTTGCTTATATAGTCACAAGGACTGCACGGTTGTAAATGACACAGGCACTCAAAAAATGCCCTGGGGTAGGGAATAGGCAAGAAAATTCAACACATAAGAAACTTTTCAAGAAATCAATAAGAGGAGGGAAGTTGTACTCACTCATTTTAAAAAAAAGGAAAAGAAAAAATAGGACATGCCTAAAGCTCAGCATAAGGAATTATTAGCCACATGCGTATCCAACCTCCAAAAAGGTTTCAGCTCACACCAGTCATGACCATCAGCAAAAAGTCTACAAGCTATAAATGCTGAAGGGGTTTTAGAGAAGTGTGTACCTTCTAGCTGCTGGTGGGATATAAAGTCGTAACAGCACTAATGCAAACTGAATCGAGCTGCTTGAAAACGTAAAAATTGAGCTACCATATGATGCGGCAGGGCACCTTTTGGGCCTATAACCTAAGACCACCAGAATCGGAAAGACAGAGGCAGGCAAATGTGCACTGCAACAATACTGAAATAGCAAAGACATGGAGGCAAAAAAAAAGGTCCATAAACAGATGAATGGACAAAGACGAAGTGGGATACGTACCAAATGGAATAGTAGCCTCGGGAAAAAAATGAACAATGCCGTTTTCAGGACTACAGTTGAGCCTAGAAATAATCATATAAGGTTAAGTAAGTCAAAAGGGTATGACAAATATCCTATGACATCATTTATACATGTTATCCTAAGATTGCTACCAATGAACATATTTCCACAGAAAAAGACACTCACAGACTTATCAAATAAACTAATGGCTAGCCAAAATGAAAGGTGGGAGGATGGGTAAATTAGGACAATGGGGTTAAAATACATATACTAATGTATGTTAAATGTATATAAACATATAACATATGAAATATATAAATAATATAATCACCAATACCTTTAAAATATACATTCTGTAATCACATACATGCTAACAGGTTCGAAGATGAACAGACATATGTATGAATCATTGAGCAGATTCTGTACAGCCAGAAAACCACAACACTCTAATCAAATTTACTCCGATAAGAAATAGAAATTAAATTTAAAAAACAAACATAAGTTAGGAGACATAAACTTCTGGGGGCTTGTCCCAGCACATTGCACTCTAATTTACAAGCTCGGAACACTACCTCCAGGAAGACTGTGTTGTCCTAGTAACAAGACTTGAGAACGTAATAATGCTGCCGCCTTGTGGCTGCTTCCCTCAACAGTAGCTTTAAACCCAGTGCCAATGGTTGCTTATATAGTCACAAGGACTGCAGGGCTGTAAAAGACACAGGCCCTCAAAAAATGCCCTGGGGTATGGAATTGGCAAGAAAATTCAACACATGAGAAATTTTCAAGAAGTCAATAAGAGGAGGGAAGTTGTACTCACTCTTTAAAAAAAAAGGAAAAGAAAAAAAAAGGACATGCCTAAAGCTCAGTATAAGGAATTATTAGCCACATGCAAATTCAAATTCAAAAAGGTTTCAGGTGACACCAGTCATGACCATCAGCAAAAAGTCTACAAACTATAAATGCTGAAGGGGTTTTAGAGAATTGTGTACATTCTAGCTGCTGGTGGGATGTAAAGTGGTAACAGCACTAACGCATACTGAATGGAGCTGCTTGAAAAGGTAAAAATTGAGTTACCATATGATGCGGCAGGGCACCTTTTGGGCCTATAACCTAAGACCACCAAAATCGGAAATACAGAGGCAGGCAAATGTGCACTGCAACAATACTGAAATACCCAAGACATGGAAGCAAAAAATGGTCCATAAACAGGTGAATGGACAAAGAAGAAGTGGTATATGGACAGAATGGAAGAGTAGCCTCGGGAAAAAAATGAACAATGCCGTTTTCAGGACTAGAGTTGAGCCTAGAAATAATCATATAAGGTTAAGTAAGTCAAAAGGGTATGACAAATATCCTATGACATCATTTATACATGTTATCCTAAGATTGCTACCAATGAACATATTTCCACAGAAAAAGACACTCACAGACTTATCAAATAAACTAATGGCTAGCCAAAATGAAAGGTGGGAGGATGGGTAAATTAGGACTATGGGGTTAAAATACATATACTAATGTATGTTAAATGTATATAAACATATAACATATGAAATATATAAATTATATAATCACCAATACCTTTAAAATATACATTCTGTAATCACATACATGCTAACAGGTTCGAAGATGAACAGACATATGTATGAATCATTGAGCAGATTCTGTACAGCCAGAAAACCACAACACTCTAATCAAATTTACTCCGATAAGAAATAGAAATTAAATTTAAAAAACAAACATAAGTTAGGAGACATAAACTTCTGGGGGCTTGTCCCAGCACATTGCACTCTAATTTACAAGCTCGGAACACTACCTCCAGGAAGACTGTGTTGTCCTAGTAACAAGACTTGAGAACGTAATAATGCTGCCGCCTTGTGGCTGCTTCCCACAACAGTAGCTTTAAACCCAGTGCCAATGGTTGCTTATATAGTCACAAGGACTGCAGGGCTGTAAAAGACACAGGCCCTCAAAAAATGCCCTGGGGTATGGAATTGGCAAGAAAATTCAACACATGAGAAATTTTCAAGAAGTCAATAAGAGGAGGGAAGTTGTAGTCACTCTTTAAAAAAAAAGGAAAAGAAAAAAAGGACATGCCTAAAGCTCAGCATAAGGAATTATTAGCCACATGCGTATCCAACCTCCAAAAAGGTTTCAGCTCACACCAGTCATGACCATCAGCGAAAAGTCTACAAACTATAAATGCTGAAGGGGTTTTAGAGAACTGTGTACCTTCTAGCTGCTGGTGGGATGTAAAGTGGTAACAGCAGTAACGCAAACTGAATCGAGCTGCTTGAAAAGGTAAACATTGCGCTACCATATGATGCGGCAGGGCACATTTTGGGCCTATAACCTAAGACAACTGGATTCGGAAAGACAGAGGCAGGCAAATGTGCACTGCAACAATATTGAAATAGCCAAGACATGGAAGCAAAAAAAGGTCCATAAACAGATGAATGGACAAAGACGAAATGGTACACGTACCAAATGGAATAGAAGCCTCTGGAAAAAAATGAACAATGCCGTTTTCAGGACTAGAGTTGAGCCTAGAAATAATCATATAAGGTTAAGTAAGTCAAAAGGGTATGACAAATATCCTATGATATCATTTATACATGTTATCCTAAGATTGCTACCAATGAACATATTTCCACAGAAAAAGACACTCACAGACTTATCATATAAACTAATGGTTAGCCAAAATGAAAGGTGGGAGGATGGGTAAATTAGGACTATGGGGTTAACATACATATACTAATGTAAGTTAAATGTATATAAACATATAACATATAAACTATATAAATAATATAATCACCAATACCTTCAAAATATATATTCTGTGATCACATACATGGTAACAGGATCCGAAGATGAACAGACATATGTATGAATCATTGAGCAGATTCTGTACAGCCAGACAATCAAAACACTCTAATCAAATTTACTCCGATAAGAAATAGAAATTAAATTTAAAAAAAAAACATAAGTTAGGAGACATAAACTTCTGGGGGCTTGTCCCAGCATATTGCACTCTAATTTACAAGCTCAGAACACTACCCCCAGGAAGACTCTGTTCTCCTAGTAACAAGACTTGAGAACGCAATAATGCTGCTGCCTTGTGGCTGCTTCCCACAACAGCACTTTAAACCCAGTGCCAATGATTGCTTATATAGTCACAAGGACTGCAGGGCTGTAAATGACACAAGCCCTCAAAATATGCCCTGGGGTAGGGAATTGGCAAGAACATTCAACACATGAGAAATTTCCAAGAAGTCAATAAGAGGAGGGAAGTTGTACTCACTCTTTAAAAAAAAAAGGAAAAGAAAAAAAAGGACATGCCTAAAGCTTAGTATAAGGAATTATTAGCCACATACAAATTCAAATTCAAAAAGGTTTCAGCTCACACCAGTCATTACCATCAGCAAAATGTCTACAAACTATAAATGCTGAAGGGGTTTTAGAGATCTGTGTACCTTCTAGCTGCTGGTGGGATGTAAAGTGGAAACAGCACTAACGCAAACTGAATCGAGCTGCTTGAAAAGGTAAAAATTGAGCTACCAAATGATGGGGCAGGGCACCTTTTCGGCCTATAACCTAAGACCACCAAAATTGGAAAGACAGAGGCAGGCAAATATGCACTGCAACAATACTGAAATAGCCAAGATATGGAAGCAAAAAAAAGGTCCATAAACAGATGAATGGACAAAGAAGAAGTGGTATACGTACCAAATGGAATAGAAGCCTCTGCAAAAAAATGAACAATGCCGTTTTCAGGACTACAGTTGAGCCTAGAAATAATCATATAAGCTTAAGTAAGTCAAAAGGGTATGACAAATATCCTATGATATCATTAATACATGTTATCCTAAGATTGCTACCAATGAACATATTTCCACAGAAAAAGACACTCACAGACTTATCAAATAAACTAATGGTTAGCCAAAATGAAAGGTGGGAGGATGGGTAAATTAGGACAATGGGGTTAAAATACATATACTAATGTATGTTAAATGTATATAAACATATAATATATAAACTATATAAATAATATAATCACCAATACCTTTAAAATATACATTCTGTAATCACATACATGCTAACAGGTTCCGAAGATGAACAGATATATGTATGAATCATTGAACAGATTCTGTACAGCCAGACAATCAAAACACTCTAATCAAATTTACTGCGATAAAAAATACAAATTAAATTTTAAAAACAAACATAAGTAAGGAGACATAAACTTCTGGGGGCTTGTCCCAGCACATTGCACTCTAATTTAAAAGCTCGGAACACTACCTCCAGGAAGACTCTGTTGTCCTAGTAACAAGACTTGAGAACGTAATAATGCTGCCGCCTTGTGGCTGTCTCCAAAAACAGCACCTTTAAACCCAGTGCCAAAGGTTGCTTATATAGTCACAAGGACTGCACGGTTGTAAATGACACAGGCACTCAAAAAATGCCCTGGGGTAGGGAATAGGCAAGAAAATTCAACACATAAGAAACTTTTCAAGAAATCAATAAGAGGAGGGAAGTTGTACTCACTCATTTTAAAAAAAAGGAAAAGAAAAAATAGGACATGCCTAAAGCTCAGCATAAGGAATTATTAGCCACATGCGTATCCAACCTCCAACAAGGTTTCAGCTCACACCAGTCATGACCATCAGCAAAAAGTCTACAAACTATAAATGCTGAAGGGGTTTTAGAGAAGTGTGTACCTTCTAGCTGCTGGTGGGATATAAAGTCGTAACAGCACTAATGCAAACTGAATCGAGCTGTTTGAAAACGTAAAAATTGAGCTACCATATGATGCGGCAGGGCACCTTTTGGGCCTATAACCTAAGACCACCAGAATCGGAAAGACAGAGGCAGGCAAATGTGCACTGCAACAATACTGAAATAGCAAAGACATGGAAGCAAAAAAAAAGGTCCATAAACAGATGAATGGACAAAGACGAAGTGGGATACGTACCAAATGGAATAGTAGCCTCGGGAAAAAAATGAACAATGCCGTTTTCAGGACTACAGTTGAGCCTAGAAATAATCATATAAGGTTAAGTAAGTCAAAAGGGTATGACAAATATCCTATGACATCATTTATACATGTTATCCTAAGATTGCTACCAATGAACATATTTCCACAGAAAAAGACACTCACAGACTTATCAAATAAACTAATGGCTAGCCAAAATGAAAGGTGGGAGGATGGGTAAATTAGGACAATGGGGTTAAAATACATATACTAATGTATGTTAAATGTATATAAACATATAACATATGAAATATATAAATAATATAATCACCAATACCTTTAAAATATACATTCTGTAATCACATACATGCTAACAGGTTCGAAGATGAACAGACATATGTATGAATCATTGAGCAGATTCTGTACAGCCAGAAAACCACAACACTCTAATCAAATTTACTCCGATAAGAAATAGAAATTAAATTTAAAAAACAAACATAAGTTAGGAGACATAAACTTCTGGAGGCTTGTCCCAGCACATTGCACTCTAATTTACAAGCTCGGAACACTACCTCCAGGAAGACTGTGTTGTCCTAGTAACAAGACTTGAGAACGTAATAATGCTGCCGCCTTGTGGCTGCTTCCCTCAACAGTAGCTTTAAACCCAGTGCCAATGGTTGCTTATATAGTCACAAGGACTGCAGGGCTGTAAAAGACAAAGGCCCTCAAAAAATGCCCTGGGGTATGGAATTGGCAAGAAAATTCAACACATGAGAAATTTTCAAGAAGTCAATAAGAGGAGGGAAGTTGTACTCACTCTTTAAAAAAAAAGGAAAAGAAAAAAAAAGGACATGCCTAAAGCTCAGTATAAGGAATTATTAGCCACATGCAAATTCAAATTCAAAAAGGTTTCAGGTGACACCAGTCATGACCATCAGCAAAAAGTCTACAAACTATAAATGCTGAAGGGGTTTTAGAGAATTGTGTACATTCTAGCTGCTGGTGGGATGTAAAGTGGTAACAGCACTAACGCATACTGAATGGAGCTGCTTGAAAAGGTAAAAATTGAGTTACCATATGATGCGGCAGGGCACCTTTTGGGCCTATAACCTAAGACCACCAAAATCGGAAATACAGAGGCAGGCAAATGTGCACTGCAACAATACTGAAATACCCAAGACATGGAAGCAAAAAATGGTCCATAAACAGGTGAATGGACAAAGAAGAAGTGGTATATGGACAGAATGGAAGAGTAGCCTCGGGAAAAAAATGAACAATGCCGTTTTCAGGACTGGAGTTGAGCCTAGAAATAATCATATAAGGTTAAGTAAGTCAAAAGGGTATGACAAATATCCTATGACATCATTTATACATGTTATCCTAAGATTGCTACCAATGAACATATTTCCACAGAAAAAGACACTCACAGACTTATCAAATAAACTAATGGCTAGCCAAAATGAAAGGTGGGAGGATGGGTAAATTAGGACTATGGGGTTAAAATACATATACTAATGTATGTTAAATGTATATAAACATATAACATATGAAATATATAAATTATATAATCACCAATACCTTTAAAATATACATTCTGTAATCACATACATGCTAACAGGTTCGAAGATGAACAGACATATGTATGAATCATTGAGCAGATTCTGTACAGCCAGAAAACCACAACACTCTAATCAAATTTACTCCGATAAGAAATAGAAATTAAATTTAAAAAACAAACATAAGTTAGGAGACATAAACTTCTGGGGGCTTGTCCCAGCACATTGCACTCTAATTTACAAGTTCGGAACACTACCTCCAGGAAGACTGTGTTGTCCTAGTAACAAGACTTGAGAACGTAATAATGCTGCCGCCTTGTGGCTGCTTCCCACAACAGTAGCTTTAAACCCAGTGCCAATGGTTGCTTATATAGTCACAAGGACTGCAGGGCTGTAAAAGACACAGGCCCTCAAAAAATGCCCTGGGGTATGGAATTGGCAAGAAAATTCAACACATGAGAAATTTTCAAGAAGTCAATAAGAGGAGGGAAGTTGTAGTCACTCTTTAAAAAAAAAGGAAAAGAAAAAAAGGACATGCCTAAAGCTCAGCATAAGGAATTATTAGCCACATGCGTATCCAACCTCCAAAAAGGTTTCAGCTCACACCAGTCATGACCATCAGCGAAAAGTCTACAAACTATAAATGCTGAAGGGGTTTTAGAGAACTGTGTACCTTCTAGCTGCTGGTGGGATGTAAAGTGGTAACAGCAGTAACGCAAACTGAATCGAGCTGCTTGAAAAGGTAAACATTGCGCTACCATATGATGCGGCAGGGCACATTTTGGGCCTATAACCTAAGACAACTGGATTCGGAAAGACAGAGGCAGGCAAATGTGCACTGCAACAATATTGAAATAGCCAAGACATGGAAGCAAAAAAAGGTCCATAAACAGATGAATGGACAAAGACGAAATGGTACACGTACCAAATGGAATAGAAGCCTCTGGAAAAAAATGAACAATGCCGTTTTCAGGACTAGAGTTGAGCCTAGAAATAATCATATAAGGTTAAGTAAGTCAAAAGGGTATGACAAATATCCTATGATATCATTTATACATGTTATCCTAAGATTGCTACCAATGAACATATTTCCACAGAAAAAGACACTCACAGACTTATCATATAAACTAATGGTTAGCCAAAATGAAAGGTGGGAGGATGGGTAAATTAGGACTATGGGGTTAACATACATATACTAATGTAAGTTAAATGTATATAAACATATAACATATAAACTATATAAATAATATAATCACCAATACCTTCAAAATATATATTCTGTGATCACATACATGGTAACAGGATCCGAAGATGAACAGACATATGTATGAATCATTGAGCAGATTCTGTACAGCCAGACAATCAAAACACTCTAATCAAATTTACTCCGATAAGAAATAGAAATTAAATTTAAAAAAAAAACATAAGTTAGGAGACATAAACTTCTGGGGGCTTGTCCCAGCATATTGCACTCTAATTTACAAGCTCAGAACACTATCCCCAGGAAGACTCTGTTCTCCTAGTAACAAGACTTGAGAACGCAATAATGCTGCTGCCTTGTGGCTGCTTCCCACAACAGCACTTTAAACCCAGTGCCAATGATTGCTTATATAGTCACAAGGACTGCAGGGCTGTAAATGACACAAGCCCTCAAAATATGCCCTGGGGTAGGGAATTGGCAAGAACATTCAACACATGAGAAATTTCCAAGAAGTCAATAAGAGGAGGGAAGTTGTACTCACTCTTTAAAAAAAAAAGGAAAAGAAAAAAAAGGACATGCCTAAAGCTTAGTATAAGGAATTATTAGCCACATACAAATTCAAATTCAAAAAGGTTTCAGCTCACACCAGTCATTACCATCAGCAAAATGTCTACAAACTATAAATGCTGAAGGGGTTTTAGAGATCTGTGTACCTTCTAGCTGCTGGTGGGATGTAAAGTGGAAACAGCACTAACGCAAACTGAATCGAGCTGCTTGAAAAGGTAAAAATTGAGCTACCAAATGATGGGGCAGGGCACCTTTTGGGCCTATAACCTAAGACCACCAAAATTGGAAAGACAGAGGCAGGCAAATATGCACTGCAATAATACTGAAATAGCCAAGATATGGAAGCAAAAAAAAGGTCCATAAACAGATGAATGGACAAAGAAGAAGTGGTATACGTACCAAATGGAATAGAAGCCTCTGCAAAAAAATGAACAATGCCGTTTTCAGGACTACAGTTGAGCCTAGAAATAATCATATAAGCTTAAGTAAGTCAAAAGGGTATGACAAATATCCTATGATATCATTAATACATGTTATCCTAAGATTGCTACCAATGAACATATTTCCACAGAAAAAGACACTCACAGACTTATCAAATAAACTAATGGTTAGCCAAAATGAAAGGTGGGAGGATGGGTAAATTAGGACAATGGGGTTAAAATACATATACTAATGTATGTTAAATGTATATAAACATATAATATATAAACTATATAAATAATATAATCACCAATACCTTTAAAATATACATTCTGTAATCACATACATGCTAACAGGTTCCGAAGATGAACAGATATATGTATGAATCATTGAACAGATTCTGTACAGCCAGACAATCAAAACACTCTAATCAAATTTACTCCGATAAAAAATACAAATTAAATTTTAAAAACAAACATAAGTAAGGAGACATAAACTTCTGGGGGCTTGTCCCAGCACATTGCACTCTAATTTAAAAGCTCGGAACACTACCTCCAGGAAGACTCTGTTGTCCTAGTAACAAGACTTGAGAACGTAATAATGCTGCCGCCTTGTGGCTGTCTCCAAAAACAGCACCTTTAAACCCAGTGCCAAAGGTTGCTTATATAGTCACAAGGACTGCACGGTTGTAAATGACACAGGCACTCAAAAAATGCCCTGGGGTAGGGAATAGGCAAGAAAATTCAACACATAAGAAACTTTTCAAGAAATCAATAAGAGGAGGGAAGTTGTACTCACTCATTTTAAAAAAAAGGAAAAGAAAAAATAGGACATGCCTAAAGCTCAGCATAAGGAATTATTAGCCACATGCGTATCCAACCTCCAACAAGGTTTCAGCTCACACCAGTCATGACCATCAGCAAAAAGTCTACAAACTATAAATGCTGAAGGGGTTTTAGAGAAGTGTGTACCTTCTAGCTGCTGGTGGGATATAAAGTCGTAACAGCACTAATGCAAACTGAATCGAGCTGCTTGAAAACGTAAAAATTGAGCTACCATATGATGCGGCAGGGCACCTTTTGGGCCTATAACCTAAGACCACCAGAATCGGAAAGACAGAGGCAGGCAAATGTGCACTGCAACAATACTGAAATAGCAAAGACATGGAAGCAAAAAAAAAGGTCCATAAACAGATGAATGGACAAAGACGAAGTGGGATACGTACCAAATGGAATAGTAGCCTCGGGAAAAAAATGAACAATGCCGTTTTCAGGACTACAGTTGAGCCTAGAAATAATCATATAAGGTTAAGTAAGTCAAAAGGGTATGACAAATATCCTATGACATCATTTATACATGTTATCCTAAGATTGCTACCAATGAACATATTTCCACAGAAAAAGACACTCACAGACTTATCAAATAAACTAATGGCTAGCCAAAATGAAAGGTGGGAGGATGGGTAAATTAGGACAATGGGGTTAAAATACATATACTAATGTATGTTAAATGTATATAAACATATAACATATGAAATATATAAATAATATAATCACCAATACCTTTAAAATATACATTCTGTAATCACATACATGCTAACAGGTTCGAAGATGAACAGACATATGTATGAATCATTGAGCAGATTCTGTACAGCCAGAAAACCACAACACTCTAATCAAATTTACTCCGATAAGAAATAGAAATTAAATTTAAAAAACAAACATAAGTTAGGAGACATAAACTTCTGGGGGCTTGTCCCAGCACATTGCACTCTAATTTACAAGCTCGGAACACTACCTCCAGGAAGACTGTGTTGTCCTAGTAACAAGACTTGAGAACGTAATAATGCTGCCGCCTTGTGGCTGCTTCCCTCAACAGTAGCTTTAAACCCAGTGCCAATGGTTGCTTATATAGTCACAAGGACTGCAGGGCTGTAAAAGACACAGGCCCTCAAAAAATGCCCTGGGGTATGGAATTGGCAAGAAAATTCAACACATGAGAAATTTTCAAGAAGTCAATAAGAGGAGGGAAGTTGTAGTCACTCTTTAAAAAAAAAGGAAAAGAAAAAAAGGACATGCCTAAAGCTCAGCATAAGGAATTATTAGCCACATGCGTATCCAACCTCCAAAAAGGTTTCAGCTCACACCAGTCATGACCATCAGCGAAAAGTCTACAAACTATAAATGCTGAAGGGGTTTTAGAGAACTGTGTACCTTCTAGCTGCTGGTGGGATGTAAAGTGGTAACAGCAGTAACGCAAACTGAATCGAGCTGCTTGAAAAGGTAAACATTGCGCTACCATATGATGCGGCAGGGCACATTTTGGGCCTATAACCTAAGACAACTGGATTCGGAAAGACAGAGGCAGGCAAATGTGCACTGCAACAATATTGAAATAGCCAAGACATGGAAGCAAAAAAAGGTCCATAAACAGATGAATGGACAAAGACGAAATGGTACACGTACCAAATGGAATAGAAGCCTCTGGAAAAAAATGAACAATGCCGTTTTCAGGACTAGAGTTGAGCCTAGAAATAATCATATAAGGTTAAGTAAGTCAAAAGGGTATGACAAATATCCTATGATATCATTTATACATGTTATCCTAAGATTGCTACCAATGAATATATTTCCACAGAAAAAGACACTCACAGACTTATCATATAAACTAATGGTTAGCCAAAATGAAAGGTGGGAGGATGGGTAAATTAGGACTATGGGGTTAACATACATATACTAATGTAAGTTAAATGTATATAAACATATAACATATAAACTATATAAATAATATAATCACCAATACCTTCAAAATATATATTCTGTGATCACATACATGGTAACAGGATCCGAAGATGAACAGACATATGTATGAATCATTGAGCAGATTCTGTACAGCCAGACAATCAAAACACTCTAATCAAATTTACTCCGATAAGAAATAGAAATTAAATTTAAAAAAAAAACATAAGTTAGGAGACATAAACTTCTGGGGGCTTGTCCCAGCATATTGCACTCTAATTTACAAGCTCAGAACACTATCCCCAGGAAGACTCTGTTCTCCTAGTAACAAGACTTGAGAACGCAATAATGCTGCTGCCTTGTGGCTGCTTCCCACAACAGCACTTTAAACCCAGTGCCAATGATTGCTTATATAGTCACAAGGACTGCAGGGCTGTAAATGACACAAGCCCTCAAAATATGCCCTGGGGTAGGGAATTGGCAAGAACATTCAACACATGAGAAATTTCCAAGAAGTCAATAAGAGGAGGGAAGTTGTACTCACTCTTTAAAAAAAAAAGGAAAAGAAAAAAAAGGACATGCCTAAAGCTTAGTATAAGGAATTATTAGCCACATACAAATTCAAATTCAAAAAGGTTTCAGCTCACACCAGTCATTACCATCAGCAAAATGTCTACAAACTATAAATGCTGAAGGGGTTTTAGAGATCTGTGTACCTTCTAGCTGCTGGTGGGATGTAAAGTGGAAACAGCACTAACGCAAACTGAATCGAGCTGCTTGAAAAGGTAAAAATTGAGCTACCAAATGATGGGGCAGGGCACCTTTTGGGCCTATAACCTAAGACCACCAAAATTGGAAAGACAGAGGCAGGCAAATATGCACTGCAACAATACTGAAATAGCCAAGATATGGAAGCAAAAAAAAGGTCCATAAACAGATGAATGGACAAAGAAGAAGTGGTATACGTACCAAATGGAATAGAAGCCTCTGCAAAAAAATGAACAATGCCGTTTTCAGGACTACAGTTGAGCCTAGAAATAATCATATAAGCTTAAGTAAGTCAAAAGGGTATGACAAATATCCTATGATATCATTAATACATGTTATCCTAAGATTGCTACCAATGAACATATTTCCACAGAAAAAGACACTCACAGACTTATCAAATAAACTAATGGTTAGCCAAAATGAAAGGTGGGAGGATGGGTAAATTAGGACAATGGGGTTAAAATACATATACTAATGTATGTTAAATGTATATAAACATATAATATATAAACTATATAAATAATATAATCACCAATACCTTTAAAATATACATTCTGTAATCACATACATGCTAACAGGTTCCGAAGATGAACAGATATATGTATGAATCATTGAACAGATTCTGTACAGCCAGACAATCAAAACACTCTAATCAAATTTACTCCGATAAAAAATACAAATTAAATTTTAAAAACAAACATAAGTAAGGAGACATAAACTTCTGGGGGCTTGTCCCAGCACATTGCACTCTAATTTAAAAGCTCGGAACACTACCTCCAGGAAGACTCTGTTGTCCTAGTAACAAGACTTGAGAACGTAATAATGCTGCCGCCTTGTGGCTGTCTCCAAAAACAGCACCTTTAAACCCAGTGCCAAAGGTTGCTTATATAGTCACAAGGACTGCACGGTTGTAAATGACACAGGCACTCAAAAAATGCCCTGGGGTAGGGAATAGGCAAGAAAATTCAACACATAAGAAACTTTTCAAGAAATCAATAAGAGGAGGGAAGTTGTACTCACTCATTTTAAAAAAAAGGAAAAGAAAAAATAGGACATGCCTAAAGCTCAGCATAAGGAATTATTAGCCACATGCGTATCCAACCTCCAACAAGGTTTCAGCTCACACCAGTCATGACCATCAGCAAAAAGTCTACAAACTATAAATGCTGAAGGGGTTTTAGAGAAGTGTGTACCTTCTAGCTGCTGGTGGGATATAAAGTCGTAACAGCACTAATGCAAACTGAATCGAGCTGCTTGAAAACGTAAAAATTGAGCTACCATATGATGCGGCAGGGCACCTTTTGGGCCTATAACCTAAGACCACCAGAATCGGAAAGACAGAGGCAGGCAAATGTGCACTGCAACAATACTGAAATAGCAAAGACATGGAAGCAAAAAAAAAGGTCCATAAACAGATGAATGGACAAAGACGAAGTGGGATACGTACCAAATGGAATAGTAGCCTCGGGAAAAAAATGAACAATGCCGTTTTCAGGACTACAGTTGAGCCTAGAAATAATCATATAAGGTTAAGTAAGTCAAAAGGGTATGACAAATATCCTATGACATCATTTATACATGTTATCCTAAGATTGCTACCAATGAACATATTTCCACAGAAAAAGACACTCACAGACTTATCAAATAAACTAATGGCTAGCCAAAATGAAAGGTGGGAGGATGGGTAAATTAGGACAATGGGGTTAAAATACATATACTAATGTATGTTAAATGTATATAAACATATAACATATGAAATATATAAATAATATAATCACCAATACCTTTAAAATATACATTCTGTAATCACATACATGCTAACAGGTTCGAAGATGAACAGACATATGTATGAATCATTGAGCAGATTCTGTACAGCCAGAAAACCACAACACTCTAATCAAATTTACTCCGATAAGAAATAGAAATTAAATTTAAAAAACAAACATAAGTTAGGAGACATAAACTTCTGGGGGCTTGTCCCAGCACATTGCACTCTAATTTACAAGCTCGGAACACTACCTCCAGGAAGACTGTGTTGTCCTAGTAACAAGACTTGAGAACGTAATAATGCTGCCGCCTTGTGGCTGCTTCCCTCAACAGTAGCTTTAAACCCAGTGCCAATGGTTGCTTATATAGTCACAAGGACTGCAGGGCTGTAAAAGACACAGGCCCTCAAAAAATGCCCTGGGGTATGGAATTGGCAAGAAAATTCAACACATGAGAAATTTTCAAGAAGTCAATAAGAGGAGGGAAGTTGTAGTCACTCTTTAAAAAAAAAGGAAAAGAAAAAAAGGACATGCCTAAAGCTCAGCATAAGGAATTATTAGCCACATGCGTATCCAACCTCCAAAAAGGTTTCAGCTCACACCAGTCATGACCATCAGCGAAAAGTCTACAAACTATAAATGCTGAAGGGGTTTTAGAGAACTGTGTACCTTCTAGCTGCTGGTGGGATGTAAAGTGGTAACAGCAGTAACGCAAACTGAATCGAGCTGCTTGAAAAGGTAAACATTGCGCTACCATATGATGCGGCAGGGCACATTTTGGGCCTATAACCTAAGACAACTGGATTCGGAAAGACAGAGGCAGGCAAATGTGCACTGCAACAATATTGAAATAGCCAAGACATGGAAGCAAAAAAAGGTCCATAAACAGATGAATGGACAAAGACGAAATGGTACACGTACCAAATGGAATAGAAGCCTCTGGAAAAAAATGAACAATGCCGTTTTCAGGACTAGAGTTGAGCCTAGAAATAATCATATAAGGTTAAGTAAGTCAAAAGGGTATGACAAATATCCTATGATATCATTTATACATGTTATCCTAAGATTGCTACCAATGAACATATTTCCACAGAAAAAGACACTCACAGACTTATCATATAAACTAATGGTTAGCCAAAATGAAAGGTGGGAGGATGGGTAAATTAGGACTATGGGGTTAACATACATATACTAATGTAAGTTAAATGTATATAAACATATAACATATAAACTATATAAATAATATAATCACCAATACCTTCAAAATATATATTCTGTGATCACATACATGGTAACAGGATCCGAAGATGAACAGACATATGTATGAATCATTGAGCAGATTCTGTACAGCCAGACAATCAAAACACTCTAATCAAATTTACTCCGATAAGAAATAGAAATTAAATTTAAAAAAAAAACATAAGTTAGGAGACATAAACTTCTGGGGGCTTGTCCCAGCATATTGCACTCTAATTTACAAGCTCAGAACACTATCCCCAGGAAGACTCTGTTCTCCTAGTAACAAGACTTGAGAACGCAATAATGCTGCTGCCTTGTGGCTGCTTCCCACAACAGCACTTTAAACCCAGTGCCAATGATTGCTTATATAGTCACAAGGACTGCAGGGCTGTAAATGACACAAGCCCTCAAAATATGCCCTGGGGTAGGGAATTGGCAAGAACATTCAACACATGAGAAATTTCCAAGAAGTCAATAAGAGGAGGGAAGTTGTACTCACTCTTTAAAAAAAAAAGGAAAAGAAAAAAAAGGACATGCCTAAAGCTTAGTATAAGGAATTATTAGCCACATACAAATTCAAATTCAAAAAGGTTTCAGCTCACACCAGTCATTACCATCAGCAAAATGTCTACAAACTATAAATGCTGAAGGGGTTTTAGAGATCTGTGTACCTTCTAGCTGCTGGTGGGATGTAAAGTGGAAACAGCACTAACGCAAACTGAATCGAGCTGCTTGAAAAGGTAAAAATTGAGCTACCAAATGATGGGGCAGGGCACCTTTTGGGCCTATAACCTAAGACCACCAAAATTGGAAAGACAGAGGCAGGCAAATATGCACTGCAACAATACTGAAATAGCCAAGATATGGAAGCAAAAAAAAGGTCCATAAACAGATGAATGGACAAAGAAGAAGTGGTATACGTACCAAATGGAATAGAAGCCTCTGCAAAAAAATGAACAATGCCGTTTTCAGGACTACAGTTGAGCCTAGAAATAATCATATAAGCTTAAGTAAGTCAAAAGGGTATGACAAATATCCTATGATATCATTAATACATGTTATCCTAAGATTGCTACCAATGAACATATTTCCACAGAAAAAGACACTCACAGACTTATCAAATAAACTAATGGTTAGCCAAAATGAAAGGTGGGAGGATGGGTAAATTAGGACAATGGGGTTAAAATACATATACTAATGTATGTTAAATGTATATAAACATATAATATATAAACTATATAAATAATATAATCACCAATACCTTTAAAATATACATTCTGTAATCACATACATGCTAACAGGTTCCGAAGATGAACAGATATATGTATGAATCATTGAACAGATTCTGTACAGCCAGACAATCAAAACACTCTAATCAAATTTACTCCGATAAAAAATACAAATTAAATTTTAAAAACAAACATAAGTAAGGAGACATAAACTTCTGGGGGCTTGTCCCAGCACATTGCACTCTAATTTAAAAGCTCGGAACACTACCTCCAGGAAGACTCTGTTGTCCTAGTAACAAGACTTGAGAACGTAATAATGCTGCCGCCTTGTGGCTGTCTCCAAAAACAGCACCTTTAAACCCAGTGCCAAAGGTTGCTTATATAGTCACAAGGACTGCACGGTTGTAAATGACACAGGCACTCAAAAAATGCCCTGGGGTAGGGAATAGGCAAGAAAATTCAACACATAAGAAACTTTTCAAGAAATCAATAAGAGGAGGGAAGTTGTACTCACTCATTTTAAAAAAAAGGAAAAGAAAAAATAGGACATGCCTAAAGCTCAGCATAAGGAATTATTAGCCACATGCGTATCCAACCTCCAACAAGGTTTCAGCTCACACCAGTCATGACCATCAGCAAAAAGTCTACAAACTATAAATGCTGAAGGGGTTTTAGAGAAGTGTGTACCTTCTAGCTGCTGGTGGGATATAAAGTCGTAACAGCACTAATGCAAACTGAATCGAGCTGCTTGAAAACGTAAAAATTGAGCTACCATATGATGCGGCAGGGCACCTTTTGGGCCTATAACCTAAGACCACCAGAATCGGAAAGACAGAGGCAGGCAAATGTGCACTGCAACAATACTGAAATAGCAAAGACATGGAAGCAAAAAAAAAGGTCCATAAACAGATGAATGGACAAAGACGAAGTGGGATACGTACCAAATGGAATAGTAGCCTCGGGAAAAAAATGAACAATGCCGTTTTCAGGACTACAGTTGAGCCTAGAAATAATCATATAAGGTTAAGTAAGTCAAAAGGGTATGACAAATATCCTATGACATCATTTATACATGTTATCCTAAGATTGCTACCAATGAACATATTTCCACAGAAAAAGACACTCACAGACTTATCAAATAAACTAATGGCTAGCCAAAATGAAAGGTGGGAGGATGGGTAAATTAGGACAATGGGGTTAAAATACATATACTAATGTATGTTAAATGTATATAAACATATAACATATGAAATATATAAATAATATAATCACCAATACCTTTAAAATATACATTCTGTAATCACATACATGCTAACAGGTTCGAAGATGAACAGACATATGTATGAATCATTGAGCAGATTCTGTACAGCCAGAAAACCACAACACTCTAATCAAATTTACTCCGATAAGAAATAGAAATTAAATTTAAAAAACAAACATAAGTTAGGAGACATAAACTTCTGGGGGCTTGTCCCAGCACATTGCACTCTAATTTACAAGCTCGGAACACTACCTCCAGGAAGACTGTGTTGTCCTAGTAACAAGACTTGAGAACGTAATAATGCTGCCGCCTTGTGGCTGCTTCCCTCAACAGTAGCTTTAAACCCAGTGCCAATGGTTGCTTATATAGTCACAAGGACTGCAGGGCTGTAAAAGACACAGGCCCTCAAAAAATGCCCTGGGGTATGGAATTGGCAAGAAAATTCAACACATGAGAAATTTTCAAGAAGTCAATAAGAGGAGGGAAGTTGTAGTCACTCTTTAAAAAAAAAGGAAAAGAAAAAAAGGACATGCCTAAAGCTCAGCATAAGGAATTATTAGCCACATGCGTATCCAACCTCCAAAAAGGTTTCAGCTCACACCAGTCATGACCATCAGCGAAAAGTCTACAAACTATAAATGCTGAAGGGGTTTTAGAGAACTGTGTACCTTCTAGCTGCTGGTGGGATGTAAAGTGGTAACAGCAGTAACGCAAACTGAATCGAGCTGCTTGAAAAGGTAAACATTGCGCTACCATATGATGCGGCAGGGCACATTTTGGGCCTATAACCTAAGACAACTGGATTCGGAAAGACAGAGGCAGGCAAATGTGCACTGCAACAATATTGAAATAGCCAAGACATGGAAGCAAAAAAAGGTCCATAAACAGATGAATGGACAAAGACGAAATGGTACACGTACCAAATGGAATAGAAGCCTCTGGAAAAAAATGAACAATGCCGTTTTCAGGACTAGAGTTGAGCCTAGAAATAATCATATAAGGTTAAGTAAGTCAAAAGGGTATGACAAATATCCTATGATATCATTTATACATGTTATCCTAAGATTGCTACCAATGAACATATTTCCACAGAAAAAGACACTCACAGACTTATCATATAAACTAATGGTTAGCCAAAATGAAAGGTGGGAGGATGGGTAAATTAGGACTATGGGGTTAACATACATATACTAATGTAAGTTAAATGTATATAAACATATAACATATAAACTATATAAATAATATAATCACCAATACCTTCAAAATATATATTCTGTGATCACATACATGGTAACAGGATCCGAAGATGAACAGACATATGTATGAATCATTGAGCAGATTCTGTACAGCCAGACAATCAAAACACTCTAATCAAATTTACTCCGATAAGAAATAGAAATTAAATTTAAAAAAAAAACATAAGTTAGGAGACATAAACTTCTGGGGGCTTGTCCCAGCATATTGCACTCTAATTTACAAGCTCAGAACACTACCCCCAGGAAGACTCTGTTCTCCTAGTAACAAGACTTGAGAACGCAATAATGCTGCTGCCTTGTGGCTGCTTCCCACAACAGCACTTTAAACCCAGTGCCAATGATTGCTTATATAGTCACAAGGACTGCAGGGCTGTAAATGACACAAGCCCTCAAAATATGCCCTGGGGTAGGGAATTGGCAAGAACATTCAACACATGAGAAATTTCCAAGAAGTCAATAAGAGGAGGGAAGTTGTACTCACTCTTTAAAAAAAAAAGGAAAAGAAAAAAAAGGACATGCCTAAAGCTTAGTATAAGGAATTATTAGCCACATACAAATTCAAATTCAAAAAGGTTTCAGCTCACACCAGTCATTACCATCAGCAAAATGTCTACAAACTATAAATGCTGAAGGGGTTTTAGAGATCTGTGTACCTTCTAGCTGCTGGTGGGATGTAAAGTGGAAACAGCACTAACGCAAACTGAATCGAGCTGCTTGAAAAGGTAAAAATTGAGCTACCAAATGATGGGGCAGGGCACCTTTTGGGCCTATAACCTAAGACCACCAAAATTGGAAAGACAGAGGCAGGCAAATATGCACTGCAACAATACTGAAATAGCCAAGATATGGAAGCAAAAAAAAGGTCCATAAACAGATGAATGGACAAAGAAGAAGTGGTATACGTACCAAATGGAATAGAAGCCTCTGCAAAAAAATGAACAATGCCGTTTTCAGGACTACAGTTGAGCCTAGAAATAATCATATAAGCTTAAGTAAGTCAAAAGGGTATGACAAATATCCTATGATATCATTAATACATGTTATCCTAAGATTGCTACCAATGAACATATTTCCACAGAAAAAGACACTCACAGACTTATCAAATAAACTAATGGTTAGCCAAAATGAAAGGTGGGAGGATGGGTAAATTAGGACAATGGGGTTAAAATACATATACTAATGTATGTTAAATGTATATAAACATATAATATATAAACTATATAAATAATATAATCACCAATACCTTTAAAATATACATTCTGTAATCACATACATGCTAACAGGTTCCGAAGATGAACAGATATATGTATGAATCATTGAACAGATTCTGTACAGCCAGACAATCAAAACACTCTAATCAAATTTACTCCGATAAAAAATACAAATTAAATTTTAAAAACAAACATAAGTAAGGAGACATAAACTTCTGGGGGCTTGTCCCAGCACATTGCACTCTAATTTAAAAGCTCGGAACACTACCTCCAGGAAGACTCTGTTGTCCTAGTAACAAGACTTGAGAACGTAATAATGCTGCCGCCTTGTGGCTGTCTCCAAAAACAGCACCTTTAAACCCAGTGCCAAAGGTTGCTTATATAGTCACAAGGACTGCACGGTTGTAAATGACACAGGCACTCAAAAAATGCCCTGGGGTAGGGAATAGGCAAGAAAATTCAACACATAAGAAACTTTTCAAGAAATCAATAAGAGGAGGGAAGTTGTACTCACTCATTTTAAAAAAAAGGAAAAGAAAAAATAGGACATGCCTAAAGCTCAGCATAAGGAATTATTAGCCACATGCGTATCCAACCTCCAACAAGGTTTCAGCTCACACCAGTCATGACCATCAGCAAAAAGTCTACAAACTATAAATGCTGAAGGGGTTTTAGAGAAGTGTGTACCTTCTAGCTGCTGGTGGGATATAAAGTCGTAACAGCACTAATGCAAACTGAATCGAGCTGCTTGAAAACGTAAAAATTGAGCTACCATATGATGCGGCAGGGCACCTTTTGGGCCTATAACCTAAGACCACCAGAATCGGAAAGACAGAGGCAGGCAAATGTGCACTGCAACAATACTGAAATAGCAAAGACATGGAAGCAAAAAAAAAGGTCCATAAACAGATGAATGGACAAAGACGAAGTGGGATACGTACCAAATGGAATAGTAGCCTCGGGAAAAAAATGAACAATGCCGTTTTCAGGACTACAGTTGAGCCTAGAAATAATCATATAAGGTTAAGTAAGTCAAAAGGGTATGACAAATATCCTATGACATCATTTATACATGTTATCCTAAGATTGCTACCAATGAACATATTTCCACAGAAAAAGACACTCACAGACTTATCAAATAAACTAATGGCTAGCCAAAATGAAAGGTGGGAGGATGGGTAAATTAGGACAATGGGGTTAAAATACATATACTAATGTATGTTAAATGTATATAAACATATAACATATGAAATATATAAATAATATAATCACCAATACCTTTAAAATATACATTCTGTAATCACATACATGCTAACAGGTTCGAAGATGAACAGACATATGTATGAATCATTGAGCAGATTCTGTACAGCCAGAAAACCACAACACTCTAATCAAATTTACTCCGATAAGAAATAGAAATTAAATTTAAAAAACAAACATAAGTTAGGAGACATAAACTTCTGGGGGCTTGTCCCAGCACATTGCACTCTAATTTACAAGCTCGGAACACTACCTCCAGGAAGACTGTGTTGTCCTAGTAACAAGACTTGAGAACGTAATAATGCTGCCGCCTTGTGGCTGCTTCCCTCAACAGTAGCTTTAAACCCAGTGCCAATGGTTGCTTATATATTCACAAGGACTGCAGGGCTGTAAAAGACACAGGCCCTCAAAAAATGCCCTGGGGTATGGAATTGGCAAGAAAATTCAACACATGAGAAATTTTCAAGAAGTCAATAAGAGGAGGGAAGTTGTACTCACTCTTTTTAAAAAAAAGGAAAAGAAAAAATAGGACATGCCTAAAGCTCAGCATAAGGAATTATTAGCCACATGCGTATCCAACCTCCAAAAAGGTTTCAGCTCACACCAGTCATGAACATCAGCAAAAAGTCTACAAACTATAAATGCTGAAGGGGTGTTAGAGAAGTGTGTACCTTCTAGCTGCTGGTGGGATATAAAGTCGTAACAGCACTAATGCAAACTGAATCGAGCTGCTTGAAAACGTAAAAATTGAGCTACCATATGATGCGGCAGGGCACCTTTTGGGCCTATAACCTAAGACCACCAGAATCGGAAAGACAGAGGCAGGCAAATGTGCACTGCAACAATACTGAAATAGCAAAGACATGGAAGCAAAAAAAAGGTCCATAAACAGGTGAATGGACAAAGAAGAAGTGGTATATGGACAGAATGGAAGAGTAGCCTCGGGGAAAAAATGAACAATGCCGTTTTCAGGACTAGAGTTGAGACTAGAAATAATCATATAAGATTAAGTAAGACAAAAGGGTATTACAAATATCCTATGATATTATTTATACAAGTTTTCCTAAGATTGCTACCAATGAACATATTTCCACAGAAAAAGACACTCACAGACTTATCAAATAAACTAATGGTTAGCCAAAATGAAAGGTGGGAGGATGGGTAAATTAGGACTATGGGGTTAACATACATATACTAATGTAAGTTAAATGTATATAAACATATAACATATAAATGATATGAATTATATATTCACCAATACCTTCAAAATATACATTCTGTAATCACATACATGGTAACAGGATCCGAAGATGAACAGACATATGTATGAATCATTGAGCAGATTCTGTACAGCCAGACAATCAAAACACTCTAATCAAATTTACTCCGATAAGAAAGACAAATTAAATTTAAAAAACAAACATAAGTAAGGAGACAAAAACTTCTGGGGGCTTGTCCCAGCACATTGCACTCTAATTTACAAGCTCGGAACACTACCTCCAGGAAGACTCTGTTGTCCTAGTAACAAGACTTGAGAACGTAATAATGCTGCCGCCTTGTGGCTGTCTCCCAAAACAGCAGCTTTAAACCCATTGACAATGGTTGCTTATATAGTCACAAGGACTGCAGGGCTGTAAATGACACAGGCCCTCAAAAATTGCCCTGGGGTAGGGAATAGGCAAGAAAATCCAACACATGAGAAATTTTTCAAGAAGTCAATAAGAGGAGGGGAGTTGTACTCACTCTTTAAAAAAAAAAAAGGAAAAGAAAAAAAAGGACATGCCTAAAGCTTAGTATAAGGAATTATTAGCCACATACAAATTCAAATTCAAAAAGGTTTCAGCTCACACCAGTCATTACCATCAGCAAAATGTCTACAAAGTATAAATGCTGAAGGGGTTTTAGAGATCTGTGTACCTTCTAGCTGCTGGTGGAATGTAAAGTGGAAACAGCAGTAACGCAAACTGAATCGAGCTGCTTGAAAAGGTAAAAATTGAGCTACCAAATGATGCGGCAGGGCACATTTTGGGCCTATAAACTAAGACCACCAAAATTGGAAAGACAGAGGCAGGCAAATATGCACTGCAACAATACTGAAATAGCTAAGATATGGAAGCAAAAAAAAGGTCCATAAACAGATGAATGGACAAAGACGAAGTGGTATACGGACAGAATGGAATAGTAGCCTCGGGAGAAAAATGAACAATGCTGTTTTCAGGACTACAGTTGAGCCTAGAAAAAATCATATAAGGTTAAGTAAGTCAAAAGGGTATGACAAATATCCTATGATATCATTTATACAAGTTTTCTTAAGATTGCTACCAATGAACATATTTCCACAGAAAAAGACACTCACAGACTTATCAAATAAACTAATGGTTAGCCAAAATGAAAGGTGGGGGGATGGGTAAGTTAGGACTATGGGGTTAACATACATATACTAATGTAAGTTAAATGTATATAAACATATAACATATAAACGATATGAATTATATAATCACCAATACGTTCAAAATATATATTCTGTGATCACATACATGGTAACAGGATCCGAAGATGAACAGACATATGTATGAATCATTGAGCAGATTCTGTACAGCCAGACAATCAAAACACTCTAATCAAATTTACTCCGATAAGAAATAGAAATTAAATTTAAAAAAAAAACATAAGTTAGGAGACATAAACTTCTGGGGGCTTGTCCCAGCATATTGCACTCTAATTTACAAGCTCAGAACACTACCTCCAGGAAGACTCTGTTCTCCTAGTAACAAGACTTGAGAACGCAATAATGCTGCCGCCTTGCGGCTGCTTCCCACAACAGCACTTTAAACCCAGTGCCAATGATTGCTTATATAGTCACAAGGACTGCAGGGCTGTAAATGACACAAGCCCTCAAAATATGCCCTGGGGTAGGGAATTGGCAAGAACATTCAACACATGAGAAATTTCCAAGAAGTCAATAAGAGGAGGGAAGTTGTACTCACTCTTTAAAAAAAAAAGGAAAAGAAAAAAAAGGACATGCCTAAAGCTTAGTATAAGGAATTATTAGCCACATACAAATTCAAATTCAAAAAGGTTTCAGCTCACACCAGTCATTACCATCAGCAAAATGTCTACAAACTATAAATGCTGAAGGGGTTTTAGAGATCTGTGTACCTTCTAGCTGCTGGTGGGATGTAAAGTGGAAACAGCACTAACGCAAACTGAATCGAGCTGCTTGAAAAGGTAAAAATTGAGCTACCAAATGATGGGGCAGGGCACCTTTTGGGCCTATAACCTAAGACCACCAAAATTGGAAAGACAGAGGCAGGCAAATATGCACTGCAACAATACTGAAATAGCCAAGATATGGAAGCAAAAAAAAGGTCCATAAACAGATGAATGGACAAAGAAGAAGTGGTATACGTACCAAATGGAATAGAAGCCTCTGCAAAAAAATGAACAATGCCGTTTTCAGGACTACAGTTGAGCCTAGAAATAATCATATAAGCTTAAGTAAGTCAAAAGGGTATGACAAATATCCTATGATATCATTAATACATGTTATCCTAAGATTGCTACCAATGAACATATTTCCACAGAAAAAGACACTCACAGACTTATCAAATAAACTAATGGTTAGCCAAAATGAAAGGTGGGAGGATGGGTAAATTAGGACAATGGGGTTAAAATACATATACTAATGTATGTTAAATGTATATAAACATATAATATATAAACTATATAAATAATATAATCACCAATACCTTTAAAATATACATTCTGTAATCACATACATGCTAACAGGTTCCGAAGATGAACAGATATATGTATGAATCATTGAACAGATTCTGTACAGCCAGACAATCAAAACACTCTAATCAAATTTACTCCGATAAAAAATACAAATTAAATTTTAAAAACAAACATAAGTAAGGAGACATAAACTTCTGGGGGCTTGTCCCAGCACATTGCACTCTAATTTAAAAGCTCGGAACACTACCTCCAGGAAGACTCTGTTGTCCTAGTAACAAGACTTGAGAACGTAATAATGCTGCCGCCTTGTGGCTGTCTCCAAAAACAGCACCTTTAAACCCAGTGCCAAAGGTTGCTTATATAGTCACAAGGACTGCACGGTTGTAAATGACACAGGCACTCAAAAAATGCCCTGGGGTAGGGAATAGGCAAGAAAATTCAACACATAAGAAACTTTTCAAGAAATCAATAAGAGGAGGGAAGTTGTACTCACTCATTTTAAAAAAAAGGAAAAGAAAAAATAGGACATGCCTAAAGCTCAGCATAAGGAATTATTAGCCACATGCGTATCCAACCTCCAACAAGGTTTCAGCTCACACCAGTCATGACCATCAGCAAAAAGTCTACAAACTATAAATGCTGAAGGGGTTTTAGAGAAGTGTGTACCTTCTAGCTGCTGGTGGGATATAAAGTCGTAACAGCACTAATGCAAACTGAATCGAGCTGCTTGAAAACGTAAAAATTGAGCTACCATATGATGCGGCAGGGCACCTTTTGGGCCTATAACCTAAGACCACCAGAATCGGAAAGACAGAGGCAGGCAAATGTGCACTGCAACAATACTGAAATAGCAAAGACATGGAAGCAAAAAAAAAGGTCCATAAACAGATGAATGGACAAAGACGAAGTGGGATACGTACCAAATGGAATAGTAGCCTCGGGAAAAAAATGAACAATGCCGTTTTCAGGACTACAGTTGAGCCTAGAAATAATCATATAAGGTTAAGTAAGTCAAAAGGGTATGACAAATATCCTATGACATCATTTATACATGTTATCCTAAGATTGCTACCAATGAACATATTTCCACAGAAAAAGACACTCACAGACTTATCAAATAAACTAATGGCTAGCCAAAATGAAAGGTGGGAGGATGGGTAAATTAGGACAATGGGGTTAAAATACATATACTAATGTATGTTAAATGTATATAAACATATAACATATGAAATATATAAATAATATAATCACCAATACCTTTAAAATATACATTCTGTAATCACATACATGCTAACAGGTTCGAAGATGAACAGACATATGTATGAATCATTGAGCAGATTCTGTACAGCCAGAAAACCACAACACTCTAATCAAATTTACTCCGATAAGAAATAGAAATTAAATTTAAAAAACAAACATAAGTTAGGAGACATAAACTTCTGGGGGCTTGTCCCAGCACATTGCACTCTAATTTACAAGCTCGGAACACTACCTCCAGGAAGACTGTGTTGTCCTAGTAACAAGACTTGAGAACGTAATAATGCTGCCGCCTTGTGGCTGCTTCCCTCAACAGTAGCTTTAAACCCAGTGCCAATGGTTGCTTATATAGTCACAAGGACTGCAGGGCTGTAAAAGACACAGGCCCTCAAAAAATGCCCTGGGGTATGGAATTGGCAAGAAAATTCAACACATGAGAAATTTTCAAGAAGTCAATAAGAGGAGGGAAGTTGTACTCACTCTTTTTAAAAAAAAGGAAAAGAAAAAATAGGACATGCCTAAAGCTCAGCATAAGGAATTATTAGCCACATGCGTATCCAACCTCCAAAAAGGTTTCAGCTCACACCAGTCATGAACATCAGCAAAAAGTCTACAAACTATAAATGCTGAAGGGGTGTTAGAGAAGTGTGTACCTTCTAGCTGCTGGTGGGATATAAAGTCGTAACAGCACTAATGCAAACTGAATCGAGCTGCTTGAAAACGTAAAAATTGAGCTACCATATGATGCGGCAGGGCACCTTTTGGGCCTATAACCTAAGACCACCAGAATCGGAAAGACAGAGGCAGGCAAATGTGCACTGCAACAATACTGAAATAGCAAAGACATGGAAGCAAAAAAAAGGTCCATAAACAGGTGAATGGACAAAGAAGAAGTGGTATATGGACAGAATGGAAGAGTAGCCTCGGGGAAAAAATGAACAATGCCGTTTTCAGGACTAGAGTTGAGACTAGAAATAATCATATAAGATTAAGTAAGACAAAAGGGTATTACAAATATCCTATGATATTATTTATACAAGTTTTCCTAAGATTGCTACCAATGAACATATTTCCACAGAAAAAGACACTCACAGACTTATCAAATAAACTAATGGTTAGCCAAAATGAAAGGTGGGAGGATGGGTAAATTAGGACTATGGGGTTAACATACATATACTAATGTAAGTTAAATGTATATAAACATATAACATATAAATGATATGAATTATATATTCACCAATACCTTCAAAATATACATTCTGTAATCACATACATGGTAACAGGATCCGAAGATGAACAGACATATGTATGAATCATTGAGCAGATTCTGTACAGCCAGACAATCAAAACACTCTAATCAAATTTACTCCGATAAGAAAGACAAATTAAATTTAAAAAACAAACATAAGTAAGGAGACAAAAACTTCTGGGGGCTTGTCCCAGCACATTGCACTCTAATTTACAAGCTCGGAACACTACCTCCAGGAAGACTCTGTTGTCCTAGTAACAAGACTTGAGAACGTAATAATGCTGCCGCCTTGTGGCTGTCTCCCAAAACAGCAGCTTTAAACCCATTGACAATGGTTGCTTATATAGTCACAAGGACTGCAGGGCTGTAAATGACACAGGCCCTCAAAAATTGCCCTGGGGTAGGGAATAGGCAAGAAAATCCAACACATGAGAAATTTTTCAAGAAGTCAATAAGAGGAGGGGAGTTGTACTCACTCTTTAAAAAAAAAAAAGGAAAAGAAAAAAAAGGACATGCCTAAAGCTTAGTATAAGGAATTATTAGCCACATACAAATTCAAATTCAAAAAGGTTTCAGCTCACACCAGTCATTACCATCAGCAAAATGTCTACAAAGTATAAATGCTGAAGGGGTTTTAGAGATCTGTGTACCTTCTAGCTGCTGGTGGAATGTAAAGTGGAAACAGCAGTAACGCAAACTGAATCGAGCTGCTTGAAAAGGTAAAAATTGAGCTACCAAATGATGCGGCAGGGCACATTTTGGGCCTATAAACTAAGACCACCAAAATTGGAAAGACAGAGGCAGGCAAATATGCACTGCAACAATACTGAAATAGCTAAGATATGGAAGCAAAAAAAAGGTCCATAAACAGATGAATGGACAAAGAAGAAGTGGTATACGGACAGAATGGAATAGTAGCCTCGGGAGAAAAATGAACAATGCTGTTTTCAGGACTACAGTTGAGCCTAGAAAAAATCATATAAGGTTAAGTAAGTCAAAAGGGTATGACAAATATCCTATGATATCATTTATACAAGTTTTCTTAAGATTGCTACCAATGAACATATTTCCACAGAAAAAGACACTCACAGACTTATCAAATAAACTAATGGTTAGCCAAAATGAAAGGTGGGGGGATGGGTAAGTTAGGACTATGGGGTTAACATACATATACTAATGTAAGTTAAATGTATATAAACATATAACATATAAACGATATGAATTATATAATCACCAATACGTTCAAAATATATATTCTGTGATCACATACATGGTAACAGGATCCGAAGATGAACAGACATATGTATGAATCATTGAGCAGATTCTGTACAGCCAGACAATCAAAACACTCTAATCAAATTTACTCCGATAAGAAATAGAAATTAAATTTAAAAAAAAAACATAAGTTAGGAGACATAAACTTCTGGGGGCTTGTCCCAGCATATTGCACTCTAATTTACAAGCTCAGAACACTACCTCCAGGAAGACTCTGTTCTCCTAGTAACAAGACTTGAGAACGCAATAATGCTGCCGCCTTGCGGCTGCTTCCCACAACAGCACTTTAAACCCAGTGCCAATGATTGCTTATATAGTCACAAGGACTGCAGGGCTGTAAATGACACAAGCCCTCAAAATATGCCCTGGGGTAGGGAATTGGCAAGAACATTCAACACATGAGAAATTTCCAAGAAGTCAATAAGAGGAGGGAAGTTGTACTCACTCTTTAAAAAAAAAAGGAAAAGAAAAAAAAGGACATGCCTAAAGCTTAGTATAAGGAATTATTAGCCACATACAAATTCAAATTCAAAAAGGTTTCAGCTCACACCAGTCATTACCATCAGCAAAATGTCTACAAACTATAAATGCTGAAGGGGTTTTAGAGATCTGTGTACCTTCTAGCTGCTGGTGGGATGTAAAGTGGAAACAGCACTAACGCAAACTGAATCGAGCTGCTTGAAAAGGTAAAAATTGAGCTACCAAATGATGGGGCAGGGCACCTTTTGGGCCTATAACCTAAGACCACCAAAATTGGAAAGACAGAGGCAGGCAAATATGCACTGCAACAATACTGAAATAGCCAAGATATGGAAGCAAAAAAAAGGTCCATAAACAGATGAATGGACAAAGAAGAAGTGGTATACGTACCAAATGGAATAGAAGCCTCTGCAAAAAAATGAACAATGCCGTTTTCAGGACTACAGTTGAGCCTAGAAATAATCATATAAGCTTAAGTAAGTCAAAAGGGTATGACAAATATCCTATGATATCATTAATACATGTTATCCTAAGATTGCTACCAATGAACATATTTCCACAGAAAAAGACACTCACAGACTTATCAAATAAACTAATGGTTAGCCAAAATGAAAGGTGGGAGGATGGGTAAATTAGGACAATGGGGTTAAAATACATATACTAATGTATGTTAAATGTATATAAACATATAATATATAAACTATATAAATAATATAATCACCAATACCTTTAAAATATACATTCTGTAATCACATACATGCTAACAGGTTCCGAAGATGAACAGATATATGTATGAATCATTGAACAGATTCTGTACAGCCAGACAATCAAAACACTCTAATCAAATTTACTCCGATAAAAAATACAAATTAAATTTTAAAAACAAACATAAGTAAGGAGACATAAACTTCTGGGGGCTTGTCCCAGCACATTGCACTCTAATTTAAAAGCTCGGAACACTACCTCCAGGAAGACTCTGTTGTCCTAGTAACAAGACTTGAGAACGTAATAATGCTGCCGCCTTGTGGCTGTCTCCAAAAACAGCACCTTTAAACCCAGTGCCAAAGGTTGCTTATATAGTCACAAGGACTGCACGGTTGTAAATGACACAGGCACTCAAAAAATGCCCTGGGGTAGGGAATAGGCAAGAAAATTCAACACATAAGAAACTTTTCAAGAAATCAATAAGAGGAGGGAAGTTGTACTCACTCATTTTAAAAAAAAGGAAAAGAAAAAATAGGACATGCCTAAAGCTCAGCATAAGGAATTATTAGCCACATGCGTATCCAACCTCCAACAAGGTTTCAGCTCACACCAGTCATGACCATCAGCAAAAAGTCTACAAACTATAAATGCTGAAGGGGTTTTAGAGAAGTGTGTACCTTCTAGCTGCTGGTGGGATATAAAGTCGTAACAGCACTAATGCAAACTGAATCGAGCTGCTTGAAAACGTAAAAATTGAGCTACCATATGATGCGGCAGGGCACCTTTTGGGCCTATAACCTAAGACCACCAGAATCGGAAAGACAGAGGCAGGCAAATGTGCACTGCAACAATACTGAAATAGCAAAGACATGGAAGCAAAAAAAAAGGTCCATAAACAGATGAATGGACAAAGACGAAGTGGGATACGTACCAAATGGAATAGTAGCCTCGGGAAAAAAATGAACAATGCCGTTTTCAGGACTACAGTTGAGCCTAGAAATAATCATATAAGGTTAAGTAAGTCAAAAGGGTATGACAAATATCCTATGACATCATTTATACATGTTATCCTAAGATTGCTACCAATGAACATATTTCCACAGAAAAAGACACTCACAGACTTATCAAATAAACTAATGGCTAGCCAAAATGAAAGGTGGGAGGATGGGTAAATTAGGACAATGGGGTTAAAATACATATACTAATGTATGTTAAATGTATATAAACATATAACATATGAAATATATAAATAATATAATCACCAATACCTTTAAAATATACATTCTGTAATCACATACATGCTAACAGGTTCGAAGATGAACAGACATATGTATGAATCATTGAGCAGATTCTGTACAGCCAGAAAACCACAACACTCTAATCAAATTTACTCCGATAAGAAATAGAAATTAAATTTAAAAAACAAACATAAGTTAGGAGACATAAACTTCTGGGGGCTTGTCCCAGCACATTGCACTCTAATTTACAAGCTCGGAACACTACCTCCAGGAAGACTGTGTTGTCCTAGTAACAAGACTTGAGAACGTAATAATGCTGCCGCCTTGTGGCTGCTTCCCTCAACAGTAGCTTTAAACCCAGTGCCAATGGTTGCTTATATAGTCACAAGGACTGCAGGGCTGTAAAAGACACAGGCCCTCAAAAAATGCCCTGGGGTATGGAATTGGCAAGAAAATTCAACACATGAGAAATTTTCAAGAAGTCAATAAGAGGAGGGAAGTTGTACTCACTCTTTTTAAAAAAAAGGAAAAGAAAAAATAGGACATGCCTAAAGCTCAGCATAAGGAATTATTAGCCACATGCGTATCCAACCTCCAAAAAGGTTTCAGCTCACACCAGTCATGAACATCAGCAAAAAGTCTACAAACTATAAATGCTGAAGGGGTGTTAGAGAAGTGTGTACCTTCTAGCTGCTGGTGGGATATAAAGTCGTAACAGCACTAATGCAAACTGAATCGAGCTGCTTGAAAACGTAAAAATTGAGCTACCATATGATGCGGCAGGGCACCTTTTGGGCCTATAACCTAAGACCACCAGAATCGGAAAGACAGAGGCAGGCAAATGTGCACTGCAACAATACTGAAATAGCAAAGACATGGAAGCAAAAAAAAGGTCCATAAACAGGTGAATGGACAAAGAAGAAGTGGTATATGGACAGAATGGACGAGTAGCCTCGGGGAAAAAATGAACAATGCCGTTTTCAGGACTAGAGTTGAGACTAGAAATAATCATATAAGATTAAGTAAGACAAAAGGGTATTACAAATATCCTATGATATTATTTATACAAGTTTTCCTAAGATTGCTACCAATGAACATATTTCCACAGAAAAAGACACTCACAGACTTATCAAATAAACTAATGGTTAGCCAAAATGAAAGGTGGGAGGATGGGTAAATTAGGACTATGGGGTTAACATACATATACTAATGTAAGTTAAATGTATATAAACATATAACATATAAATGATATGAATTATATATTCACCAATACCTTCAAAATATACATTCTGTAATCACATACATGGTAACAGGATCCGAAGATGAACAGACATATGTATGAATCATTGAGCAGATTCTGTACAGCCAGACAATCAAAACACTCTAATCAAATTTACTCCGATAAGAAAGACAAATTAAATTTAAAAAACAAACATAAGTAAGGAGACAAAAACTTCTGGGGGCTTGTCCCAGCACATTGCACTCTAATTTACAAGCTCGGAACACTACCTCCAGGAAGACTCTGTTGTCCTAGTAACAAGACTTGAGAACGTAATAATGCTGCCGCCTTGTGGCTGTCTCCCAAAACAGCAGCTTTAAACCCATTGACAATGGTTGCTTATATAGTCACAAGGACTGCAGGGCTGTAAATGACACAGGCCCTCAAAAATTGCCCTGGGGTAAGGAATAGGCAAGAAAATCCAACACATGAGAAATTTTTCAAGAAGTCAATAAGAGGAGGGGAGTTGTACTCACTCTTTAAAAAAAAAAAAGGAAAAGAAAAAAAAGGACATGCCTAAAGCTTAGTATAAGGAATTATTAGCCACATACAAATTCAAATTCAAAAAGGTTTCAGCTCACACCAGTCATTACCATCAGCAAAATGTCTACAAAGTATAAATGCTGAAGGGGTTTTAGAGATCTGTGTACCTTCTAGCTGCTGGTGGAATGTAAAGTGGAAACAGCAGTAACGCAAACTGAATCGAGCTGCTTGAAAAGGTAAAAATTGAGCTACCAAATGATGCGGCAGGGCACATTTTGGGCCTATAAACTAAGACCACCAAAATTGGAAAGACAGAGGCAGGCAAATATGCACTGCAACAATACTGAAATAGCTAAGATATGGAAGCAAAAAAAAGGTCCATAAACAGATGAATGGACAAAGAAGAAGTGGTATACGGACAGAATGGAATAGTAGCCTCGGGAGAAAAATGAACAATGCTGTTTTCAGGACTACAGTTGAGCCTAGAAAAAATCATATAAGGTTAAGTAAGTCAAAAGGGTATGACAAATATCCTATGATATCATTTATACAAGTTTTCTTAAGATTGCTACCAATGAACATATTTCCACAGAAAAAGACACTCACAGACTTATCAAATAAACTAATGGTTAGCCAAAATGAAAGGTGGGGGGATGGGTAAGTTAGGACTATGGGGTTAACATACATATACTAATGTAAGTTAAATGTATATAAACATATAACATATAAACGATATGAATTATATAATCACCAATACGTTCAAAATATATATTCTGTGATCACATACATGGTAACAGGATCCGAAGATGAACAGACATATGTATGAATCATTGAGCAGATTCTGTACAGCCAGACAATCAAAACACTCTAATCAAATTTACTCCGATAAGAAATAGAAATTAAATTTAAAAAAAAAACATAAGTTAGGAGACATAAACTTCTGGGGGCTTGTCCCAGCATATTGCACTCTAATTTACAAGCTCAGAACACTACCTCCAGGAAGACTCTGTTCTCCTAGTAACAAGACTTGAGAACGCAATAATGCTGCCGCCTTGCGGCTGCTTCCCACAACAGCACTTTAAACCCAGTGCCAATGATTGCTTATATAGTCACAAGGACTGCAGGGCTGTAAATGACACAAGCCCTCAAAATATGCCCTGGGGTAGGGAATTGGCAAGAACATTCAACACATGAGAAATTTCCAAGAAGTCAATAAGAGGAGGGAAGTTGTACTCACTCTTTAAAAAAAAAAGGAAAAGAAAAAAAAGGACATGCCTAAAGCTTAGTATAAGGAATTATTAGCCACATACAAATTCAAATTCAAAAAGGTTTCAGCTCACACCAGTCATTACCATCAGCAAAATGTCTACAAACTATAAATGCTGAAGGGGTTTTAGAGATCTGTGTACCTTCTAGCTGCTGGTGGGATGTAAAGTGGAAACAGCACTAACGCAAACTGAATCGAGCTGCTTGAAAAGGTAAAAATTGAGCTACCAAATGATGGGGCAGGGCACCTTTTGGGCCTATAACCTAAGACCACCAAAATTGGAAAGACAGAGGCAGGCAAATATGCACTGCAACAATACTGAAATAGCCAAGATATGGAAGCAAAAAAAAGGTCCATAAACAGATGAATGGACAAAGAAGAAGTGGTATACGTACCAAATGGAATAGAAGCCTCTGCAAAAAAATGAACAATGCCGTTTTCAGGACTACAGTTGAGCCTAGAAATAATCATATAAGCTTAAGTAAGTCAAAAGGGTATGACAAATATCCTATGATATCATTAATACATGTTATCCTAAGATTGCTACCAATGAACATATTTCCACAGAAAAAGACACTCACAGACTTATCAAATAAACTAATGGTTAGCCAAAATGAAAGGTGGGAGGATGGGTAAATTAGGACAATGGGGTTAAAATACATATACTAATGTATGTTAAATGTATATAAACATATAATATATAAACTATATAAATAATATAATCACCAATACCTTTAAAATATACATTCTGTAATCACATACATGCTAACAGGTTCCGAAGATGAACAGATATATGTATGAATCATTGAACAGATTCTGTACAGCCAGACAATCAAAACACTCTAATCAAATTTACTCCGATAAAAAATACAAATTAAATTTTAAAAACAAACATAAGTAAGGAGACATAAACTTCTGGGGGCTTGTCCCAGCACATTGCACTCTAATTTAAAAGCTCGGAACACTACCTCCAGGAAGACTCTGTTGTCCTAGTAACAAGACTTGAGAACGTAATAATGCTGCCGCCTTGTGGCTGTCTCCAAAAACAGCACCTTTAAACCCAGTGCCAAAGGTTGCTTATATAGTCACAAGGACTGCACGGTTGTAAATGACACAGGCACTCAAAAAATGCCCTGGGGTAGGGAATAGGCAAGAAAATTCAACACATAAGAAACTTTTCAAGAAATCAATAAGAGGAGGGAAGTTGTACTCACTCATTTTAAAAAAAAGGAAAAGAAAAAATAGGACATGCCTAAAGCTCAGCATAAGGAATTATTAGCCACATGCGTATCCAACCTCCAACAAGGTTTCAGCTCACACCAGTCATGACCATCAGCAAAAAGTCTACAAACTATAAATGCTGAAGGGGTTTTAGAGAAGTGTGTACCTTCTAGCTGCTGGTGGGATATAAAGTCGTAACAGCACTAATGCAAACTGAATCGAGCTGCTTGAAAACGTAAAAATTGAGCTACCATATGATGCGGCAGGGCACCTTTTGGGCCTATAACCTAAGACCACCAGAATCGGAAAGACAGAGGCAGGCAAATGTGCACTGCAACAATACTGAAATAGCAAAGACATGGAAGCAAAAAAAAAGGTCCATAAACAGATGAATGGACAAAGACGAAGTGGGATACGTACCAAATGGAATAGTAGCCTCGGGAAAAAAATGAACAATGCCGTTTTCAGGACTACAGTTGAGCCTAGAAATAATCATATAAGGTTAAGTAAGTCAAAAGGGTATGACAAATATCCTATGACATCATTTATACATGTTATCCTAAGATTGCTACCAATGAACATATTTCCACAGAAAAAGACACTCACAGACTTATCAAATAAACTAATGGCTAGCCAAAATGAAAGGTGGGAGGATGGGTAAATTAGGACAATGGGGTTAAAATACATATACTAATGTATGTTAAATGTATATATAACAATAACATATGAAATATATAAATAATATAATCACCAATACCTTTAAAATATACATTCTGTATATCACATACATGCTAACAGGTTCGAAGATGAACAGACATATGTATGAATCATTGAGCAGATTCTGTACAGCCAGAAAACCACAACACTCTAATCAAATTTACTCCGATAAGAAAATAGAAATTAAATTTAAAAAACAAACATAAGTTAGGAGACATAAACTTCTGGGGGCTTGTCCCAGCACATGCACTCTAATTTACAAGCTCGGAACACTACCTCCAGGAAGACTGTGTTGTCCTAGTAACAAGACTTGAGAACGTAATAATGCTGCCGCCTTGTGGCTGCTTCCCTCAACAGTAGCTTTAAACCCAGTGCCAATGGTTGCTTATATAGTCACAAGGACTGCAGGGCTGTAAAAGACACAGGCCCTCAAAAAATGCCCTGGGGTATGGAATTGGCAAGAAAATTCAACACATGAGAAATTTTCAAGAAGTCAATAAGAGGAGGGAAGTTGTACTCACTCTTTTTAAAAAAAAGGAAAAGAAAAAATAGGACATGCCTAAAGCTCAGCATAAGGAATTATTAGCCACATGCGTATCCAACCTCCAAAAAGGTTTCAGCTCACACCAGTCATGAACATCAGCAAAAGTCTACAAACTATAAATGCTGAAGGGGTGTTAGAGAAGTGTGTACCTTCTAGCTGCTGGTGGGATATAAAGTCGTAACAGCACTAATGCAAACTGAATCGAGCTGCTTGAAAACGTAAAAATTGAGCTACCATATGATGCGGCAGGGCACCTTTTGGCCTATAACCTAAGACCACCAGAATCGGAAGACAGAGGCAGGCAAATGTGCACTGCAACAATACTGAAATAGCAAAGACATGGAAGCAAAAAAAAGGTCCATAAACAGGTGAATGGACAAAGAAGAAGTGGTATATGGACAGAATGGACGAGTAGCCTCGGGGAAAAAATGAACAATGCCGTTTCAGGACTAGAGTTGAGACTAGAAATAATCATATAAGATTAAGTAAGACAAAAGGGTATTACAAATATCCTATGATATTATTTATACAAGTTTTCCTAAGATTGCTACCAATGAACATATTTCCACAGAAAAAGACACTCACAGACTTATCAAATAAACTAATGGTTAGCCAAAATGAAAGGTGGGAGGATGGGTAAATTAGGACTATGGGGTTAACATACATATACTAATGTAAGTTAAATGTATATAAACATATAACATATAAATGATATGAATTATATATTCACCAATACCTTCAAAATATACATTCTGTAATCACATACATGGTAACAGAGATCCGAAGATGAACAGACATATGTATGAATCATTGAGCAGATTCTGTACAGCCAGACAATCAAAACACTCTAATCAAATTTACTCCGATAAGAAAGACAAATTAAATTTAAAAAACAAACATAAGTAAGGAGACAAAAACTTCTGGGGGCTTGTCCCAGCACATTGCACTCTAATTTACAAGCTCGGAACACTACCTCCAGGAAGACTCTGTTGTCCTAGTAACAAGACTTGAGAACGTAATAATGCTGCCGCCTTGTGGCTGTCTCCCAAAACAGCAGCTTTAAACCCATTGACAATGGTTGCTTATATAGTCACAAGGACTGCAGGGCTGTAAATGACACAGGCCCTCAAAAATTGCCCTGGGGTAGGGAATAGGCAAGAAAATCCAACACATGAGAAATTTTTCAAGAAGTCAATAAGAGGAGGGAGTTGTACTCACTCTTTAAAAAAAAAAAAGGAAAAGAAAAAAAAGGACATGCCTAAAGCTTAGTATAAGGAATTATTAGCCACATACAAATTCAAATTCAAAAAGGTTTCAGCTCACACCAGTCATTACCATCAGCAAAATGTCTACAAAGTATAAATGCTGAAGGGGTTTTAGAGATCTGTGTACCTTCTAGCTGCTGGTGGAATGTAAAGTGGAAACAGCAGTAACGCAAACTGAATCGAGCTGCTTGAAAAGGTAAAAATTGAGCTACCAAATGATGCGGCAGGGCACATTTTGGGCCTATAAACTAAGACCACCAAAATTGGAAAGACAGAGGCAGGCAAATATGCACTGCAACAATACTGAAATAGCTAAGATATGGAAGCAAAAAAAAGGTCCATAAACAGATGAATGGACAAAGAAGAAGTGGTATACGGACAGAATGGAATAGTAGCCTCGGGAGAAAAATGAACAATGCTGTTTCAGGACTACAGTTGAGCCTAGAAAAAAATCATATAAGGTTAAGTAAGTCAAAAGGGTATGACAAATATCCTATGATATCATTTATACAAGTTTTCTTAAGATTGCTACCAATGAACATAATTTCCACAGAAAAAGACACTCACAGACTTATCAAATAAACTAATGGTTAGCCAAAATGAAAGGTGGGGGGATGGGTAAGTTAGGACTATGGGGTTAACATACATATACTAATGTAAGTTAAATGTATATAAACATATAACATATAAACGATATGAATTATATAATCACCAATACGTTCAAAATATATATTCTGTGATCACATACATGGTAACAGGATCCGAAGATGAACAGACATATGTATGAATCATTGAGCAGATTCTGTACAGCCAGACAATCAAAACACTCTAATCAAATTTACTCCGATAAGAAATAGAAATTAAATTTAAAAAAAAAACATAAGTTAGGAGACATAAACTTCTGGGGGCTTGTCCCAGCATATTGCACTCTAATTTACAAGCTCAGAACACTACCTCCAGGAAGACTCTGTTCTCCTAGTAACAAGACTTGAGAACGCAATAATGCTGCCGCCTTGCGGCTGCTTCCCACAACAGCACTTTAAACCAGTGCCAATGATTGCTTATATAGTCACAAGGACTGCAGGGCTGTAAATGACACAAGCCCTCAAAATATGCCCTGGGGTAGGGAATTGGCAAGAACATTCAACACATGAGAAATTTCCAAGAAGTCAATAAGAGGAGGGAAGTTGTACTCACTCTTTAAAAAAAAAGGAAAAGAAAAAAAAAGGACATGCCTAAAGCTTAGTATAAGGAATTATTAGCCACATACAAATTCAAATTCAAAAAGGTTTCAGCTCACACCAGTCATTACCATCAGCAAAATGTCTACAAACTATAAATGCTGAAGGGGTTTTAGAGATCTGTGTACCTTCTAGCTGCTGGTGGGATGTAAAGTGGAAACAGCACTAACGCAAACTGAATCGAGCTGCTTGAAAAAGTAAAAATTGAGCTACCAAATGATGGGGCAGGGCACCTTTTGGGCCTATAACCTAAGACCACCAAAATTGGAAAGACAGAGGCAGGCAAATATGCACTGCAACAATACTGAAATAGCCAAGATATGGAAGCAAAAAAAGGTCCATAAACAGATGAATGGACAAAAGAAGAAGTGGTATACTACCAAATGGAATAGAAGCCTCTGCAAAAAATGAACAATGCCGTTTTCAGGACTACAGTTGAGCCTAGAAATAATCATATAAGCTTAAGTAAGTCAAAAGGGTATGACAAATATCCTATGATATCATTAATACATGTTATCCTAAGATTGCTACCAATGAACATATTTCCACAGAAAAAGACACTCACAGACTTATCAAATAAACTAATGGTTAGCCAAAATGAAAGGTGGGAGGATGGGTAAATTAGGACAATGGGGTTAAAATACATATACTAATGTATGTTAAATGTATATAAACATATAATATATAAACTATATAAATAATATAATCACCAATACCTTTAAAATATACATTCTGTAATCACATACATGCTAACAGGTTCCGAAGATGAACAGATATATGTATGAATCATTGAACAGATTCTGTACAGCCAGACAATCAAAAACACTCTAATCAAATTTACTCCGATAAAAAATACAAATTAAATTTTAAAAACAAACATAAGTAAGGAGACATAAACTTCTGGGGGCTTGTCCCAGCACATTGCACTCTAATTTAAAAGCTCGGAACACTACCTCCAGGAAGACTCTGTTGTCCTAGTAACAAGACTTGAGAACGTAATATGCTGCCGCTTGTGGCTGTCTCCAAAACAGCACCTTTAAACCCAGTGCCAAAGGTTGCTTATATAGTCACAAGGACTGCACGGTTGTAAATGACACAGGCACTCAAAAAATGCCCTGGGGTAGGGAATAGGCAAGAAAATTCAACACATAAGAAACTTTTCAAGAAATCAATAAGAGGAGGGAAGTTGTACTCACTCATTTTAAAAAAAAGGAAAAGAAAAAATAGGACATGCCTAAAGCTCAGCATAAGGAATTATTAGCCACATGCGTATCCAACCTCCAACAAGGTTTCAGCTCACACCAGTCATGACCATCAGCAAAAAGTCTACAAACTATAAATGCTGAAGGGGTTTTAGAGAAGTGTGTACCTTCTAGCTGCTGGTGGGATATAAAGTCGTAACAGCACTAATGCAAACTGAATCGAGCTGCTTGAAAACGTAAAAATTGAGCTACCATATGATGCGGCAGGGCACCTTTTGGGCCTATAACCTAAGACCACCAGAATCGGAAAGACAGAGGCAGGCAAATGTGCACTGCAACAATACTGAAATAGCAAAGACATGGAAGCAAAAAAAAAGGTCCATAAACAGATGAATGGACAAAGACGAAGTGGGATACGTACCAAATGGAATAGTAGCCTCGGGAAAAAATGAACAATGCCGTTTTCAGGACTACAGTTGAGCCTAGAAATAATCATATAAGGTTAAGTAAGTCAAAAGGGTATGACAAATATCCTATGACATCATTTATACATGTTATCCTAAGATTGCTACCAATGAACATATTTCCACAGAAAAAAGACACTCAACAGACTTATCAAATAAACTAATGGCTAGCCAAAATGAAAGGTGGGAGGATGGGTAAATTAGGACAATGGGGTTAAAATACATATACTAATGTATGTTAAATGTATATAAACATATAACATATGAAATATATAAATAATATAATCACCAATACCTTTAAAATATACATTCTGTAATCACATACATGCTAACAGGTTCGAAGATGAACAGACATATGTATGAATCATTGAGCAGATTCTGTACAGCCAGAAAACCACAACACTCTAATCAAATTTACTCCGATAAGAAATAGAAATTAAATTTAAAAAACAAACATAAGTTAGGAGACATAAACTTCTGGGGGCTTGTCCCAGCACATTGCACTCTAATTTACAAGCTCGGAACACTACCTCCAGGAAGACTGTGTTGTCCTAGTAACAAGACTTGAGAACGTAATAATGCTGCCGCCTTGTGGCTGCTTCCCTCAACAGTAGCTTTAAACCCAGTGCCAATGGTTGCTTATATAGTCACAAGGACTGCAGGGCTGTAAAAGACACAGGCCCTCAAAAAATGC